>NC_064290.1:37718811-38066634 GCF_019186545.1 Solanum stenotomum
AAGTGACCGAGAAAGACATAGCTTTACACAAGAACCAACCCTGAACTTGGTGTCACCGATACAATGGTGTATATGTACAGAAAGGACTATATACATAAGATATGTCTACTCAAAATACAAAATATATAGACGGTACAAAATAATAGGGAAACAGTAATCTTCGGATGCCAAGAGTTCACCACATGAAAAATCATCCATGACCACAAAAGATCTGAACTCAACGAGGGTGACTCTAACATACCCTAAAAACTCGAGAAAGATGGTCTCCTCATTCTACTGGATGGTCAAAATGTAACACTGATGAGGCTTCCAAGGGTAATCCTGGTCCTAGCTTTGCTGCTTTTTGTGTGAGAAATCATAATGGTAATCTTGTAAGGGCTAAGGGTGTGAGGTTGGCAGATTTTTCTAACTTGAAGGTTGTGGCAATTGCGATTAAAAAGGATCTGCAATACTGTTTAGATAAACATTTTCATCAAATACTCATTGAGACTGACTCTTTATCAATGGTTAATATTCTTAAAGGAGAATGGAACTCTCCGTGGACTGTGACAATGGAAGTCTACTCCATCAATAGATACAAAAATATTATATCAGTACGAGTACAACACTCTTTCAGGGAGGGAAATACTCTTGCTCCTTATTTTGCTAACCTAGCATTTATTTTTGTAGGTACTTATGAGTTCACTTCTTTTCGGGAAGTCCCAGAAGCAAAGATAGATATAAAATGGTAAAAATATGCAAAGATGGTCTGAAAGTGATCGAGAAAGACATACCTTTACACAAGAACCAATCTCGAACTTGGTGTCTCGATACAATGGTGTATATGTGCGGAAAGGACTATATACATAAGATATGTCTACTCAAAATACAAAATATATAGACAGTACAAAATAATAGGGGAAATAGTAATCTTCAGATGCCAAGAGTTCACCACATGGAAATTCATCCACTGCCACAGAAGATTTGAACTCAACGAGGGTGGCTCTAACATACCCCAAAAACTCGAGGAAAATGGTCTCCTCATCCTACTTGATGGTCAAAATGTAACACTGATGAGGCTTTCAAGGGTAATCCTGGTCCTAGTTTTGTTGCTTTCTGTGTGAGAGATCATAATGGTAATCTTGTAGGGGCTAAGGGTGTGACGTTGGCAGATTCTTCTAACTTAAAGGTTGTGGCAATTGCAATTAAAAAGGGTCTGCAATACTGTTTAGATAAATATTTTCATTAAATACTCATTGAGACTGACTCTTTATCAATGGTTAATATTCTGAATGGAGAATGAAATTCTACGTGGAGTGTGACAATGGAGGTCAACTCCATCAATAGAATCAGAAATACTATATCAGTAAGAGTACAACACTCCTTCAGAGAGGGAAATACTCTTGCTCATTATTTTGCTAACCTAGTGTTTGTTTTTGTAGGTACTTATGAGTTCACTTCTTTTCAGAAAGACCCAGCAGCAACCATATAGATAATAAATTTTGACAAAAGTAACAGTCAAACATACAAGTATAGATAAGAAGCATGAAGGAGTTCACAATTGATGCATAACTATAACAAACTTTTAAAGTCTGATTAGTTTGGCTGGTTAACAGTATCATACACCTATTGAGAGCATAGAGGTGTCCAAAGTGGTATGAAACCAGGACTTGAATGGTGTATTCGATTAATTGATATATCCTAATTGCTTCTGTCACAAATCGTATATCTCCAAAAGATTTTTCCAGTCCCATATATCATATAAACAAAATTTAGTTAGTTGTCCGATTCAATGGTCAAAAATTTAGATGGTTGTATTAATCTCTTTGTGGGATCCAACCCATCAAAGATTAGACCTGAGAAAAAGATTTATAATTCATATATAATGCTTAACTAATCTTACCTGAAGCAATTTACAACTTCCTTTTTTGCGCTAACAAAGACATTGGAGTCGAATTTGATATGGATCAACGGTAGATGGCACCCAAGATCAGATTTGGAGGCGATCTCCATAGATTATTATCCAGAATATTTGAATTTGGCCAAGGCCCTCGGAAGATGGAACCAACAATGTCCATCAATGGTTGAATTGAAAGTCACCTTGCTGAAGAGCTAGTAGTAGCTGAAATGAAGGATATATGATTTATGAAGTTGATTTCTCCTGCAGTTGGTGGTCAGAGTTCATCCTAGGTGGTGGATCGAGATGGCATTTGAAGCTGACTCTCCATTTCCTCTTTGGTTGCCTTTTTTCGTTGTCTTTCTCTTTCAGCTTTTTTTGCTTATTTTCTTTGGTCTTTCTTTTTATTTTGGTAAAAAAAGGTTAATGGGACTCACTTTAATTTTAAAATAAATAAATATATACCCCCTCTTATTCATATTTATTCAGCATATTCAATTTCTCTACTGTTTCAAATTTCAAGAATTCAATTTTTAATTTCAAATATTTCAACTTCCTCGTCTGAAGTTCTCAACGCAATTCTTAAATCTCAATTATCAATGTCTTTAATAGTTATTAATTTATTAATTCTCTTAAAGTTCTAGAATGATTATTATCAAAATATCACTTATTAATTACTCCATTACTTATTATTATTAGTTATTAACTTGTTATTTCTCTTAAAGTTCTAATAAGACTATTCTTATTACAATATTGCTTATATAACATTATAATTTATTGTTTCTCTTAAAGTGCTAGAAAGATTATTATTACAATATTACTTTTTAGTTATTACTTATTACTTATTATTAATAGTTAATACTGGATACTTATAAGTAATAGTTATTAGTAAATTATTATTTTGATTTATTTGGTAACTCAATAATCAAAAGTATCAAGGATTAAGTATCACTGTCAACTAATCAAGTGCAATTGGGCTACCCCACTAAAAATAAATATGTACGCTAGACGTGAAACTAAGTGGAAGCAGTAATAAGGAAAATGAAGGGTCCATAGCATAGATAGGTATAAAACAGTAAAACATATACAAAGAGGGTACGACAAGTAACAATAGTGTATATACAAGAAAAAACATCGGACCTGGTGTCACTGGTACAATAGTGTACATGTACAGAAAGGACTATACATAAGATATGTCTACTGAAAATACAAAATATATCGACAATACAAATTAATAGGGAAAACAGTAATATGCGGATGCCAAGGGTTCACCACGGTGCAAATCATCCACGACCACGGAAGATCTGAAATCAACGAGGGTGTCTCTAACACACCCCAAAAACTCTAGTCATGAAGGAACCAACCGAATCCCACGTGTAGGTAAGCCAACATTTATCCCAAAACGAAAAGTAACAATCCTATTGGGAGGAACTAATAACCAACGAGAAGATGAAAAAAATATAAGGAAAGGATAGAAGAAAGAAGGAAATCACATAAATATATATAAAATTAAAAGATCTGATCTAATAACCTGGTGGACAAAGGAACAAAGCAACTACAAAGAGTACAAGCTACAATATAAAAAGAATAACTGCATATTTTTCTCAAATACAAAATACTAGTCAAAACCATATACAAATAGAATATGAGTAACATCATACGTCGTTTGATCACCCTTAGTCTTTGGAAGTCCTCACAGAAAGTCATAATTCAACATTATCGGCAGGTGCTCGGTTCTGCATCAATAAAACATATGCAAAATGTAACATGAGTACTAAAACAACAGGTGTCCAGTAGGCATCATAAGCCAAGTGAGCCTTGAAATAAAATACATATTTAAAAGCTAGGAAAAAAATTGTGACTAGATATATAAATGAAGCAACAGTGGAAACTCTTAACTGTAAAGATCACGAATCTAGACTGAATGAAACAATAAAGTAAAACAACTATCTACAACCTAATTGGACCTCATAAGCCCAGAAGGTACACTCAAGCACAATTGGAAAGTAAATAACCCAAACACACTCCCATAAACATGATAAGTACACAAAAGAGATAAAGATATCTCTTACTAATACTAAAGTTAGATAAGCTCCCAAACATAAATGGCCAAGCCAAGACTTGAACAACAATGAAGGTGCCCCCCAATGAAACAACAATGTTAAGACCTGAACCCGACTAATTGAAGTGTGCCAAGATTCAAAACAGTGTTGGTAGAAATATGCCAAGGCCTCGAACCACATCTAGTAAAAATGCTATAGTGCCTCGAAATGTGGCTAATAAAATCTAATTGTCTCCAAAATCACAAGCTCATCATCATGCAGGACTATACCATAGAGTGAAACCACCTTCACAATCAGTAGGAACAAACTCCAGCTCAAAACCCAAGGCCCAATTGAATATCATAAATTAGGCCCGAAATCTCATCTGAAATACACACAGGGAAGAATTATAGGGAAGTTATGGATGAAAGGATATATGAGTTGAGTTGTCTCTTAGCGAACAATTCATTCTTTTATACATCAGTCTGCTACATTAGTCTACACGGAGCTAAATCATTCAAAGTGACATTGAAGGACTTCTAAGGCATAAGGGTTCCTAAATAGATAATCTAAGGAAATCACTAGCCTAAGCTTAGGCTATGTCCAAGAATAAGTAACAACAAACAATCAAACAAGGTACAAGGCAACATCACAACAAAGGTAGAGAAGCTTGAATTCCCAAAACTACTCAAAAGAAAAGCTAAGGCAAGGTGTTGACCAACTAAACATGATACAGTTAGGAACCCCTCCCAAAACTAGAAAAAAACATATAAATATAAACACAAACTCAACCTATGATTTATGGCCTGCATCAAAGCCAAGCACACACGCTCTAGAATAATCCAAACTGAAGACTTACCCTTCTGAACAACCTCTGATTGTTGTCATGCTATTAAGTAAATGGTCCAACGTCAATCTTGACATTTTGACACCCAATTCACAATAATTGAAGATGTGACCAAAAATAATTCCAAAATGGCATTGTGTGATCCGCATAGAAAATCACATATTTGACTCCATTTATGGGTTGGATTTAACTCAAGGAGCTTGTGCCTCAAAAATGTGCACAATATGAGCTCAAATTCGAGCTGAATTAGTTCATGCAACATTAAGAATCATAAAACACCATTAAAAAGAGAGAGGTCTTTGGGATGAACATTTACCAATAATATAAGACTCCAATGCAACTCGATGATCCTAACACAAGATTCCAAAAATTCCCAAAAAAAACCAACAAATATAAGCTCAAATAGAGCTCTAATAATGAAAAAATATTGAACTTTGAATGTTGAACAATGCTCTATTTTTTTTTTGAATTATAACTACCAGTGATGGCTGCTAAAGCGGCCAGTTGGTCACTTAAGCAGTCCTGCTTAACTGGCGCCAATACTGCTAAAGCGACAAAGCTCTCGCTGGAGGCCAGGTAAAGCGGCTCCCAAACCTCTTAAGTGACTACCACTAAAATGAAGCAAGGCCCGATAAAATAGCTACCACTTAAGAGGAACTAGGGTTGCTTGGTTAGGTACACCAACACAGGCACCAAAAAACATATGCTACGTCATAATGGACTCCATTCGAGTTCTCAAGATTTGTTTGAAAACCGATGCATGAAAAAAAAACTTTACAACTTCACCAAATACGACATTTTGGATTTAATGGAGACGTTAAAATATCCAATTGAAGTCTTCTTGAAAAAAAGTGGGTCCCTGTCATCGCTCGATTTCCCGAGTCATGATGGAATCTACTATAATTTACCAGTAGGTAAACCAACCCATACTAAAAACAACAAGTAATGAGTACTAGGGTAAACACTAACAATAAGAAAAGATAGAAACACAAGAAAACTGAAAATTATATATAATAGATACCTTCCCAGAACCTGAAAATCATGAGTATAGACGTGTCTAACAAGAATAAAAACAAGTCCCAAAAGTGAACCATAACAAGTTGTCTCAAAGGCAAAAGAGAGGTTAACATATGTACAGAAGGAGACAGCTTGATCCAGGGCGTTAAGTGTTCACCCTCGTCTCCAATATCCCCAACCTGCAAAGCCACCATGAACAATCACCGCTAGTAGTTGGTACTAGGATCTGCATACCGTAATGATGCAGAGTGTAGCATAAGAACCAAAACAAGGTACTCAGTAAGGATCATAGGCCGACCGAGCAAGAATGGTAAAAAAAAATGAAAAAAATATAGAATCTAGACATAAACAGAGGCCAAAACAGAAATGAAACAAAGGCACATGAGTGTACCAAAAGTAATTCTAAGTATATAAACTAAACCTTACTGGACCCATAAGCCTAGAAGGTACAGTCATATGCAATTTTAAATAAAACTCGAATTGACCCTATAAGCCCGACAAGTGCACAGAATAGCTAAATCTACAAGAAAGAAGAGTAACCCAGATTCGAATCTAAGAACAATAGTCAGAGCTCCCAGCCCAAGCCCAATAAAAGGTAACCGAGCGTCGAACCCAAAGTGATAGCATATGGCCCTCAAACCCAAAGAATCAGCCTCAAGATGGAAATAACAAAATTGAACCATAGAATGTCAGCCTTGAAAATAACAACCTCAAACCATAATACATCGGCCTCGAACCAAAAATAATCATTGTAACCAACCAACTCATAAACTAACTAACAAGAGTGCTAAGGGTGTGTCAATTCCAAGGAGAATCCCAATGTCAAGTCAAGTTACCGTGGAACGCTATCCACCACAAGGTATCAACAGAAAGCTACCAGCCTAGGACAACTCAATCTCGAATTGAAGCAATAGAATGACCCGTTGATAACACCTCTGAGCCGCAGAAATAATTAGGGTGAGGATATAGAGTTATCAAGCCACTCAAATGCCTAAATTAAGGATCATACTATCGGAAATAAGTCTGCTATTTTATTCTACAAGGACCTGGTCCATACGAGAGGCGTCAAAGACATACAAAAGATGCAAATTTCATAAGTCTAAGGCAACACTATTCTATCCTAGACTAAGGCCAAACATGCTTTAAGAAACACATAGTAAAACAAATAAATCACATAGCATGCGACAACACACATACAAGCCTCTGCATACATGGTGCTACCCTCGAAACAGTATTAATCAACCTTAAATCATGGTTTTTAGGAAGAAAAGCTTAAATAACTAGGTACCCACCCCCAATTCACACTAATTGTCATGAATTTACACATTCATGCTTAAACTAATCAGAAAGGAAGCCATAGCCTAATTATAGTCCGACCACGCGTAGTCTAAACTACAAGTCCAGAGCTTTTCCCTTCCAAATGGCCTTTGAACGCTACCTCAATATCAAAAATAGGATTACAATATCAATACAGTCGTGGAGACACTTAAATCACCCAAAATAGAGATGGACCAATTTTAGAGTTAAACAAAAATATTCGTACTAAAAATTCCATAGTTAATTCCATCAAAAAATCCTAAACTATGCTTTGAACGTGTATCCCAAAATAGAACATTTAAGGCCCAATAATTAGCTAACACAACAACACAATGAAAGCTCAAATAAAAGAGAAGTGGCAGCAGCATACCGGAAAACTTCACCTCAAACATAGTGTGACTGACACAATCCAATCATTCCACCATGTAACCCCAAAAATTATGAGCACGTGGGACTTTGAATCACCAAAATCAGAGTTTTGACAGACGAGATATCGCAAAAAAATCTATTGAGCCAATGATGCTTCGCGGCCAGACTTAAATAGGCTAGACGATAGAACAGCGCGACATGGGGCAGCCGCACCAACGCGCTTGCTAGTTGCCCTCCATGAATAGGTGCCAACACGCGAACGCTCCTGCCAGGGTACCTGCCATCCACGAATGCAGCTATGGGCGCATGAACACAGGCACGCCTTAGCTGACAACACAAGAACTAAGGCTCCAAAACATTGATAGGGTGCACCCGGACTCGTACGGAAACCCATGCATTGGAAATAAACTATTCTACCCTATTGGAATCAACATTCCGGATTTAGTGGAACTATCAAAATTTCTATTCGAGGTTGTTTCGATGAAAAGTCGGTCCCACACCCAATTTATTTTATAAGCCAAATTCCATAGAGGGCCTCGAAAGTTTTGTCGATCATGCTAGTAGCCTAAAATGACCATTCAGAGCTAATGGAATTGTCAGATATTGATTTTGAGTTTATCTTCATGAAATTTTATTAAAAAATGACCGTTCAGGATTTGAAAGCTCTTAAAACACTAAAACTCACATAAAAACTAAACGAATGACTAGGTGACCGAACTGTCAGTCTCAACAAGTCATAAATGAGTTGGGGTCGCTACATAAAAGATCTAACAAAAAAACATGAGGCATAAATAGAGAAATTACATGGAGGTTATTACAACAATCACTACTAAAAAGGACTTTTTTTATGAAAGTAAGAGTAAAGAGGTACATGAAGGCTCAAACAAGCCAAGAAACTGCTCCCGCATATCATGATCGGTCTCCCATGTAGCCTCCTCAACTGGACGATACCTGTAATGAACCTTAACCAAAGGAATGGCTCTCGAGTGCAACCGCTACACATCTCTAGTAAGAATGGCAACTAGCTCCTCTTCAAAGGTCAAATGATCATCAAACTCTACTACATCATATGACGCACATGTGACTCATCAGGAACATACCGGCGTAACATCGAAACATGAAAGAGTGGGTGGATAGCTGAGAACATCAGAGGCAAAGCTAACTCATAAGCAACCTATCCAACTGCCGACATGATCTTAAAAGGCCAAATAACTAGGGCTAAGCTTGCCCTGCCTCCCAAATCTCATCACACCCTTCATGGGCAACACACGAAGGAAAACTCTATTACCAACTCAAAACCTCAAAGGTTGCCGCCTACAATCAGCATAACTCTTGTGCCAACTCTGCGCTATCAAAATTCTATCTTGAATCACCCTCACTTGCTCCAAAGCCTCTTAAATCAAATATATACCACAAGGTCTACGCTCAGTAAACTCAAACTAACCAAGCAGAGAGCGACAATGCCTACCATATAAGGCCTAAAACATGGCCATCTTGATTTTAGAACGGTAGTCGTTGTTGTACGCGAACTCCGTCAAAGGAAAGAACTAGTCTTATTGACCTCCAAAGTCTAAAATACAAACCCGTAACATCTTTTCAAGGATCTTAATTGTAAAACCTTTGGATTTGAAAAAGGAAGAAAAGAAATATTTAGACTAAAGTCAAGTTTTACGGGTCCCACTTACGGATCATAGAAAATTCTATGGGTCGTAGATGGAAACTGTAGAAAGAGGGAAAATATTTTTTTCAAAACAAGTCCATGTACCGTTTGTATGGTTCATCACTAGGGTTTGTCATCCTTTGTATGAGTCATAGATAGGTCTCGTAAGTAAGTCCCAAACTTAGTGAATTTTTAGGGTCAAATTTGGTTTCTATGGTAGGTTCTATGAACGTACAAATATTTCGTCAAAAGATAGGTCAAATGATAGTCCCAGTACTTAGTTTACGCTTGACTAGTATAGACCATGGGAAGTCCTATGGTCCGTAGGTCCAGATCGTAGATCGAGTCCGACAATTATTTTTAATGGGTTTTGGGGTCTTTCCCTAATTGCTTTAACCCAAAACTATGTCATTTTTCCTTCTACCCTAAGCCCTATATAAAACTTTTAAGCCCCCAATTTACCTATTTTTCACTCATTCTCCTAAATTTCCTAAATTTGACCAAATTCACTCCCCAAATGTAGCTAGGCTAAGGAAGAAGAGGAGAGCTATGGTTCCATTCAAGTCTTCGATTCTCCATTATATTTGGGTTTCTAGTATCAAGGTATGTGTGTATTTACCCATGGAGTCCTTTCCTCCATGGAGTCCCCAAGGATTTCAATTTCCCAATTCAATTTTCATATTGATCAAATTACGGTTTCAATTCAATAAATATGAGTTTGAACCAATATAGAGTGATTATAGTTGATTAAGTTTTCTAATGCATGATTTGATGTTAATCTATGATATTTAGTTAAACTGCATTTACCTAAGCATAAATTGTGTTTTTCTACCATGAGCCTATGATGAACCTATGAACTCTGAAGAATTTTAAAGGTATGCATGTCCCTTGTGATAATGTATTTGACTATGTCTATGATCCTCATGTCATTTCTTTCTTAAGCTTTCAAATGTTTCAATATAATCATGCCTACCCATTTTAAGTCATTGATGATATTATGCCTATGTTTAAGCATATTGCCTTATGCTTAGTACACTTAATGTATTAATGCATACTTGTACCTACATTATCTCATGAATATAGGGTCCAATGTTCCTACCTCATACACTCGTGGATAGACATTTATTGGGTGCCTCAAGTGATTGTTAAGTCCTCATGTTCCGAGGACCAAGACATTTTATAGTTTTATATCTTTTCGTTTCAAACTTTATATGTGATGTATGGGTTACGTCTCAATCACTTTCCTTATGATGTATTAGATGGCTTTGATACTTATGTTAGACTTCCATATTTTTTCAAACTTTATTGAAATGTGAAATGTTTCTTTTGAAAACTTTATTCTATTATCTAGTATAATGTAAGCTAAGTGGCTTTTATAGGGTCTCTTAGGTTTCTATACGCCTAAGGTATACTTTGGGTCGTGACAAACTTGATATTTAGACCACAAGATTTAGAAAGGTCCTAGGATGTTTCATAAGCCACGTCGAGTAGAGACTTGTTTATGAGTGTGAAGCGTGCCACATTCATGAATAGGATGTTTTGAGATGTTTAGGAAATTGCAGTTCTTTCATCATTCTAAAGTCGTGCAATAAAGTGTAACTCTATAGAGCTCTCTCCTAATCTTTATCCAGTCCATTTCAAGATATAACCCCTCAAAGAGCTTATGTTAGGAGGAATGCGAATGAGAATATGGAACGAGAAGCTCTCGGATCTTCTCAAGAAGCTCCATAAGTTCTGGCCGACCTTTTGGCCGAACAAGTGATTAATGGAGAGTTTTGAGCTGATTTTCAAGTGTTGGCCCAAGCCATGATGACTCCATCTAATAGTGAGGTTTTGGTTCCCGTGAACCCAAATATGGGTACGGTGGTAACTATACTGAGGGACTTCACTAGAATGAATCACCCGGAGTTGCTTGGTTCCAATGTTTAGGAGGATCCTTAAGAGTTCATTGATGAGGTTACAAGGTGTTGATGATCTTGGGAGTGACGCCCATTGAAAGGTGGAATTGGCCGCTTATCAACTTAAGGGTGTTTCTCAAGTTTGGTTCAACCAATGGAAGGAACAGAGGGCGGGTGATGTGGGTCGTCTTGATTGGGAAAAGTGTAAGGTTGCTTTCCTTGATAGTTTCTTTCCCCTTGATACGAGGGAGGCAAGGGTACTTGAATTCATTAACCTTTTTCAAGTAAATATGAGTGTGAAGGAGTATGCCTTGAAGTTCATGTAATTGTCTAGAAATGCTCCTACTATTGTTGTTGATCGTAGGGCAAAGATGAGCAAGTTTGTTTCAGGTGTGTCCAAAATAGTTGTCAAGGAATGTCATACCACCATGCACATTAAGGAAATGGAAATTTATCGTCTAATGATTCGTGCTTAAAAAATTGAAGAGGAAAAACTTAATGAAAAGTCTAGGGAAGCAAAGAGGGCCAAGACCAGTGATGGTGACTTCTCACATTCAAGGTCCGATGGACATAGTTGTTCTAAGTTTCTACAAAGTTTTTCGGGTTAAGGTTCCTCAAATTCCCAAGCTCATAAGTTCAACAAGGAAATGGTGTATAACCCTAAGTCTCAAGCAGAAAATTGTGGTGGAAATGGATCTTCGATTCCCGCATGCCAAAAGTGTGGCAAGAGTCATCCAGGAAAATGCTTGATGGATACGAATAATTGTTTTGGTTGCGGTAAAAGTGGACACCGTTTAATAGATTGTCCATCTAAAGTTGACAAGGGAAAGTAAGGTAGGCAAACTCTGCCTAGTGGTTCTGGTTCAAATGATCCAAAGCAAAACCAATTATATGCACTTCAAACTCGACATGATCAAGAGAGTTCTCCCGATGTTGTTACTGAATGTTGAAAGTCTTTCATCTTGATTTTTATGCTTTGCTTGCTCCCGGTGACACCTTGTATTTTGTGATGCCATATGCGGCTATGAGGTTTGATGTTTTTCTCGATGTGTTGATAGAACCTTTTTCTATCTCTACACCTATTGGTGAATCTATTGTGACTAGGGGTGTCAAAAATGAACCAAAACATAGGTAACCGCCCAGAATTTTAAGGGTTGGGCTCAAGATAATTTAAATTAGGTTCAATCTCAACACATTCAAGCCTAACCCATTTTAAGAGAATCCTCAATTGAGCCCAATTCAATCTACAATTTCAAACCATTTTAAAACTCTTTACTAAGATATGTTCCTATATTAAAGGTATAAATTATTATTTATTTAACATCTTTTATGATTTATCTATCCATTTGTTACTTTTTTTAAAAAAAATCTTAGAGTTGGAATTCCAATTGTGATTATAAAAGTTAAATATCACTGTGTTAAAATTATTGAGATTAATCGGGTCAAATTGGGTGGGTCAACACCCAACCCATTTGGACCCAACCCCAAAGTAAACTTGAGCGGGTCAAGACCCAACCCGATGTCTATTTCAACTCATTTTAATATCTCCAATTTCAACCCAACCCGCCCATTTGACACCCCTAATTGTGACTAAGAGAGTCTACAGAAGTTGTCATGTCTCCTTACCCCAAAAAGTCACTCATGTTGATCTTGTAGAGCTTGAAATGTTAGATTTTGATGTTATTGTTTGTATGGATTAGCTCCATTCTTGTTATTCTTCTGTTGATTGTAGAACCCGAGTAGTCAAGTTTTAATTTTTTAATTATCCCGTCCTAGAGTGGAAAGGGAGAAATTTTATGCCTAAGGGTCAGTTTGTTTCTTATCCTAAAGCTAGAAAGATGATTTTAAGGGTTGCATTTACCATCCTGTTCGGTTTAAGGATATGTATTTTGAAGCCCCTACTCTTGAGTTGGTCCTGTTGTAATGATTTTCTGGAAGTGTTTCCCTGAGATTTACCCGATGTTCCTCCCAAAAGGAAAATAGACTGTGGTATTGATCTTCTCCCTCATATGCAACCTATTTATATTCCTCCTTAACGTATGGCTCTTGCAGAACTTAAGGAATTGAAAGAGCAATTGAGGGATTTTTTGGAAAAGGGTTTCATCCGAACGAGTATCTCCCCGTGTGGTGCTCCAATTTTCTTTGTTCATAAGAAAGATGGTTCAATTCACATGTGTATTGACTACCGACAATTGAATTAGGTTACCATTAACAATAAGTGATTCTTACAAGGATATATGATTTGTTTGACCAACTCTAAGGTGTGAGTTACTTTTTAATATTGACCTTCAGTCGGGTTATCACCAATTGAGGGTGAAGGAAGATGACATTCCAAAGATGGTTTTTCAAACTCGGTATGGTCATTATGAGTTTTTGGTAATATTGTTTGGTTTAGCTAATGCTCCAACCATATTTATGGACTCTATGAATAGAGTGTTTAGACAATACATTGACATGTTTGTGATTATATTTATCGATGACATTCTGATTTAATAAAGGAGTGAGGATGAGCACACTAATCATTTGAGGATTGTGTTGCAACTCCTCAAGGACCGACAACTCTTTGCAAAGTTTAGTAAATGCGAGTTTTATTTGAGATTCGTGGCTTTTTTCATCAAATTATCTCTGGTTAGGGTATTGAGGTAGATCCTAAGAAGACGAATGCGGTTAAGAGTTGGCGTAGACCTATATCCCCTTTAGATATTAGAAGCTTTTTGGGTTTGGCTGGTTATTACACAAGATTTGTGGAAGGGTTTTCTTTGATTTCCTCTCCATTGATGACATTGACCTAAAATAAAGGTAAGTTCTTATGGTCGGAAGCATGTGAGAAGAGTTTTCAAGAGTTGAAAGATAGACCTAATTTCACTCCGGTGTTGACTTTGCCGAAAGGATCCAATGGGTTTGTTGTTTATTGTGATGCTTCAAGGATTGGACTAGGGTGTGTCCTTGTGAAAAATGGGAAGGTTATTGCTTATGTTTCACAACAACTTAAAGTCCATGAAAATAACTATCATACCCATGATTTGGAACTAGCCCTAGTTAATTTTGGCTTAAAGATTTGGAGGCATTACTTATATGGTGTTCATGTTGATGTCTTTACCGATCACAAGAGATTTCAATATGTGTTCAAGAAAAAAGACCTAAGCCTTAGCAAAATTAGGTATCTTGAGTTACAAAAATATTACGACATGAGTGTTCTCTATCACCCAGTAAGGCGAATGTGGTGGTGGATGCTCGTAGTAGACTATCCATGAGTAGTGTTGTTAATGTTGAGGGAGATAAGAAAGAATTGGATAATGATATTCATAGATTGGATCGATTAGGTGTTCGGTTGGTTGATTCTAATGAAGGTGGTATTATGGTTCATAATGGTTCACAATCGTCTTTTGTGTCGGATATGAAAGTCAAGCAAGGTATTGATCCAATTTTGGTTGAGTTGAAAGAAGTGGCGCTTCAAAAGTCCGTTGAGGCTTTCTCCCAAGGGGATATGGTGTACTTCAATATCAAGGTCGTTTGTGTGTTTCCAATGTTGATAACTTGAAAGAGAAAATATTATTATAAGCCAATAGCTCTCGTATTTCATTCACCCGGAAGCCACCAAGATGTACCTTGACTTACGGGAGGTCTATTGGTGGAATGGGATGAAGAAGGATATTATGGAATTTTTGTCTAAGTTTCCTTATTGTCAACAAGTGAAAATTGAGCATCAAAAGTTGGGAGGTTTATCCCAAGATATTAGTAATCCTACTTGGAAGTGGGAAGATTTGAATAAGGATTTTATTGTTGGTTAACCCTGAACCCGGTGACAACATGATTTGATTTGGGTTATTGTGTATCGAATGATGAAATCGACTCATTTCATTCCCGTCAAGGTTTCTTATTCGACGGAGGACTATGCTAAGTTGTATTTGAGGGAAATGTTTAGGTTGCATGGATTTCCATTATCCATCATCTTTGATCGTGGTACCCAATTCACTTCTAAATTTTGGAAATCTTTCCAAAGGGGCCTTGGTACTCGTGTTAAGCTTAGTACGACCTTTCATCCTCAAACACATGGACAAGCAGAGCGTACTATCCAAACTTTGGAAGATATGTTGAGATCTTGTGTTATTGACCTCAAGGGTAATTGGGATGATCATTTGCCTTTGATTGAGTTTCCTTATAATAATAGCTATCAATCAAGCATTGATATGGCTCCATTTAAGGCTCTTTATGGTAGGAGGTGTAGATCTCCCATAAGTTAGTTTGAAGTAGGTGTGTTTTCTTTGATAGTTCCAGAACTGGTACATGAGGTTATGGAAGAAGTTTGGCTTATTAGAGAACGGTTGAAAATGGCTCAAAGTCGACAAATCTCCTATGTCGATGGAGAGACCTTGAGTTTGAGGTAGATGATTGGGTCTACTTGAAGATTTCACCCATGAAAAGTGTAATGAGGTTTGGGAAAAAGGGGAAGCTTAGTCCCTGTTAAGTGGGCACATATCAGATTTTGAGGCTTATTGGTAAAGTTGCTTAGGAACTTGATTTGCCTAATGACTTAGCATCTGTACATCTGGTTTTCCATGTTTCTCTGTTGAAGAAATGTGTAGGTGATCTGAAGTCCATTGTGCCATTGGAGAGTCTTTGGTATAAAAAAGAGTCTTTATGATGAAGAAGTTCTGGTTGAAATTTTGGACCGGCAAGTTAAAAAGCTGAGAAATAAGGAAGTTGCATCTGTAAAGGTCTTATAGAGGAATCAACGGGTTGAGGGTGATACTTGGGAGGCCAAGGACAATATGATGTCCTGTTACTCCATCTCCTTCCCTCCGACCCTACTCTAGCTAGAGGTATTTAGTTCCTCACAGTTCATCCTCATGTATTAGTATCATTCTCATGTCTCCTCATGCATACATGCTTATGAAAACTTGTTTTTTGATATTTTGATTTAGGTTTGATTAATTGCTTCGTGATTATGTGCATTTGAGTATGATTTGCATGAATACCTCATTGAATGATGTTTTGAATATGTCTTAACTAGGAGTTGATGTTCCTCTTTGATTATGTGTTGTTGATGAGGTTCATTCGTATAAAGGGGAAAAATATTTTTTTCAAAACATCTCCAATTAAACCCGAATTAATACTTAATCCTAACCATATGCAAATTTCATAATCAGTCTACCCAAATCAAGGTTTTTCCCACCATTAATTCAAGTCAAATCCATCCACTAAAAGTACCGCTCTAGATTATAAGGCTTAAGAATTGATCTACAAGTTAGGGGAGTAATTAACTTACCTTTACCGAAACAATTAGTGGGAAAATGCAGAAAAAACCCTAGTTCACCCTTTCTTTTCCCAAGAGTGAAGTTGTAGTATAGTGAGCGGTTTTTGGACTTTCCTTCATTAAACTGTGATTGTCCCGCTATAGTAGTGTGACACCCCCTAAAGTAAATTGCACGAGACAGAAACTCGAGATTCTCCCCAAATGTCTACCTTTCGCAACACACCTTCAAACATTGATGTTCTAAACTAACCCTTTCACACCCAGTTCAATATCAGGAGTTCTACTTACCCGAATTCGAATCTGAAAGGTCTTGTAGACTCCTTAATGTCTTGGCTTAAAGAAAATCCAACCCAAGCTTAGACATTAATCTCAAACCCTTCCCGAATTTCTCTAAACCTCATATTGCTTAGATTCAGTTTAAGATTAACCTAACCTAATTTTCAAGTTACTGCACAAAAATTTTCTAGCCCGAATATTTTCACCCTTGAATTTCCCATAACGATCGGAGGGTCCGTTACATAACTATACAAATATATTTTGATGTAGGAAATACAAAATAAATAAATAATTAATTAATTAAGGCCAAGTTTTAAAGAATTGTATTTATTTAGATTTTAAATTATTTTGAACTATAATGTATGTAACTCCATAATTGTGAATCAAAAATTATTTTTTTATATATACAATAGAGAATATCTCTGTTGTTTATATTACTTGACCTTCATTTCAAAAATAGTTGTTTTAATTTACTTATTCTATTATGAAATCAAAAGAATTTTAATGTAGTAGCAGTCAAATTCAAAGTTTCAAAGCATTATTAATAATGTTAGTTTAGTAAAATACACCTCTAATTAAATTAACCGTGTAATTTTGTTGTTCATTGTCCGTGGATAGTGGATACTAGACTATAAGTCGTTTGGTTGGGAACAAGTTATCCCAGGATAACTTATCCCACCATGTATATGGGATAACTTATCCCATCACCATGATATAAATGGTGGGATAAGTTATCCCAAACATGGCAACCAAACAAGATAAGAAAAAAATATCCCATCACTATTATTTTTAATCCCTCACACCAAACGATTATATGGATTTTTCATGTATATGTATATATTAATTAATTTTATATATTGTATTAAGTTATGACTATAGGTATTTTTATTAGGAATACACCCCTTTTCAAATCTTATTGTTCTTTTTAACATTCACTTACCTTCTCCCTTTTTACAAAAGTATAATTAATTTTACTATTTTAATTATTAATTATTTTATTTGATCCTAACCGTTATTAGGTTTAAGTTAATAGACGAATTCAAAACTGATTGAAAAGAAGTATGACGATAATATTTGATTAAATACTTTGCAAAGTGTATAATTGTTTCCAATGAATGCACGGTAGTATTATTAGAAGTGCCTTGTTAATTTCATTGGACAAATTTGGTATACATAATTTCTAACAAAACAAAAGAATTACAATTTAAAATATAACCAAACAACGTGAAAGATGAAATTGAAATTTTTGTCAAAAATAGAATAAATATAAACATAAAAGAAATAAAATTGTTTCGCAGTGTCTTGACACCAAAATCATCTGGAGAAGTTCTACACATTCATGACAAATCAATTAGATAAGTTTACGGTTGGATAAAAATAATAATTTGTATGTTATAAATGTGTATACCTTCATAGTAATTGAAATTTTTAAATAGGCACACGTGAAGGACGCTTAGCAATCACTGTTTTAATATGAATATAATCGAAACTATGCAAAAATAAACTATTTATAGAGAAAAACATAGAACAGCATAAAGTGTCAAAAAACTTGTAAATTATGGACATAAAAAGCTCATGTGAGATTGTTGAAGTTCAATATACATCATCAACTAGAGAAGAAAGATATGGTAAAATATGATTAAGGAAAATATGTCGAATTAAAGCACGAATTTCCATACTTCTCTTACCGTTCATGTTCCTTCAATTTTCTCCATGTGCTTCTCTTATTATTCCTCATGTTTAGTTGCTTTCACTTCTATTACTTCGGTGTTTTAATGTCATTTCTCTCGCAAGAGAGTTCTGCTCTTCCCGCAGGCTTTTGAGTAGATGAAAAATATAAATGAAATTCTTTTCCAAAAAAGGGCACAATCTCCTCAAGTAAGAACGTTCATAAACAATAATTAGTTCTTCAAAGTGTAAAAAAAATCCCAATAGAAAGTGAGATTTAAAATTTCATAACAAGGTTATCATCAAAAGTAAAGAAAACGGAGGGATCCACAATCACCTCAATTCACGTGAAATTATAATGCACGTAGAATTAACTTTAGAGACATCCGTTAAATTATATTGAAATTGTAATGATTCGTTAGGTTATTTTTCTATATCTGTGTATTGTTGGTGTTTAGAGCTTTCCCATAGTGATCCCAAGTCATTTATGATTTGTTGGGTGATAACGCTCAACTACACTTCTTTCGATTCAAAGTGTAGGCGGTCGCTAACAAGTATAAACCCAATAATGAGTTGGGGCCGATCCCATAGGGAGTGATACGGTAAAGAATTCAAGTACGAAGTAAACACGTGTTCTAATCTTTTGTAAAAGAGAAAGACTACGCAACATAAAATAAATCAAGGAGTTTCAATTATCAATATCAAATGCGGGGATTTAGTAACCAATTTTCAACAAAGGTAATTAACACGGGAATTGAACGATTAGAGAGAGGACCCTAGGAGTGTGAGCAATCGAATACTAATTTTTCTTAATGGGTAATTAATAATTGCTTTAAGTTGTTGAATCACAATGGGTAGGATAGGTTGTAATTATGATAGCCATTTCTCAATCAACTATCATGTTTCAACCAAGTTCTTCCGAACCTTGACAAGCTTAACAATACAAATCAACCCAATTCCTTAATTAAACCCACTTTCTCAAGCTGGATTGTAAAGATGCAAATCAATGCAACTATCAATCATTCAGTCTACTCTAAGCATCTTTCTCAAGCAAGAATAGAGAGCTAAGCTAGAACCGAATTTGCAACTTCAGCTTATCAATGAAAACATGTATAAACAATTGAACTCATTTCAAAACAACATTAAATTCAGCAATTAATAATACCCATAAGCTAATTTATGTATTCGATTACATGATCACACCCCTTAGGGAAGGGATTTTATCCAAACATAGTAAAAAGAAAGAAATCGCTACCAAAAAGATTATCCATCCAAATTTGTCAACAATCCTCAATGCTCAATGCCAAAATTCAGACTAGAATCCTAAATCTTCAAATCTAAGATCAAAATCTTCTCCAAGAGTGTTCAATAGTGTAAGAAGCTCTAAAAACTATGTAACTTTCTAATTCTCCAAAAACTCTTTTCAAAAATCAATTTATATGTTTCAGAAAACTTCCCAAAATCTCAGCACGTTGTCCACTCGGCGACATTAGTCGGGATCGCCAAATGACTCGGCGATCCGCCAACGTGCACGTCTGCTCACCTTTTGTCTTGACTCTTGCGTACAATTGTTCTGGAATATTTGGCGAGTTAGGTCGTGATCACCATTCCATTTGGCGCATTGCCGAAATGCTCGTTTGCTCGCCGAGTTGGCTTAGTACATGGGCTACTTCGATGGAACTTTTGGCAAGCTAGAAGCTCACTCGGCACGTCGCAGAGTGGCTTTTGCGAGCTCCAGCTTCTCTTTTCTTCAGCTTTTCCAACTTTTTCGCCCCTTTTTGCATTGTATTGTCCTTGCCTTGTTCTAAAGCCTTCATTGATGCATATAAACAAATTAATATCAGTTATGAGAACAAAATAGGCATTGAGGACACTAATTCATTGAATAATAAGCCTTAAATAAGTCAAAAAAATTTACTCATCACTGGGACTAGCCATTAGGTCACCTTATTGTTCGTTTGATTTTTGTGCAAGTTTCTGCGTTTTGGAGCTTTTGAAGATTGAATGGTTCACTTCGATAAAAACTTCAGGTAAACGACCTTAGAATGTAATTCTGATGGTTCCATTAGCTCTGGAATGTCGATTTTGCTCTAGAAGGACCCTTGGTTTATATCCTAAAGCTTTCGAACTCATTTTAAGCAACTATGAGACTCACTATCTATCGAGACGACTTCCAATAGAAGTGTCGACATTTTCGTTAAGTCCAAAATGTTGTTTTAATCAGATATCATAGTTCATTTGTGTGCATAGATTTATGAACCAATCTCAAGCACTCGACCAAAGTTTGTTGGGACTTTGCTTATTTGGTTAGTGCCTGAGATGGTGTAGCCGCCTAAGCAGCCATAGAATGCTTGAATGGTGCCAAAATGCTAAAGAGGACCATGCCACTAAAACGCCAGTTTAGAGGTGAGTTTTTTAATAGTCATCGCATAGTTATATCCGTTTTCAGGCCTCATTTTCTCTAAATGTTCTTCAATTGTAGGACTTAGAGGGCTCATTTGTTGTGGCAACTCGGAGTATATTGTTAGGATTAGCAGAGGAATTGTGGTGGAACCTTGTTAGACTTGTTACTAGCGCGATTAAACCCATGAATCACATTTTCTTTTCTCTGTTTTAGTCTTTATGGTGAATTCTTGATTATGTTGTTTTTGCTCGTTTTGAAGTTAGGATTGTGCCTGTTTTAGGTCACAAGTTCCTTGAGTTGAATGATATTAATTAATTAAGTCAATTTCGTAATTCTTTGAGCAGATACCACAATGTCATTTGATGGCGTGACAACTATCAGAGGTGTTTCGAAAGGGTAAAGCTCTGATTAAGTGGATTTTTGAGGCGTGCGATTGATATCAAGGTAGGCTATGACTTACCAATCTTAGATTGCGTTTGTTTTAGTATTTACATGGTGTTTAGATAGTTTTAGGAGGGTTTTTTTTACATGATTAATATTTAGTTGATAAAATTCATGCCTTAACTTACATTTTTTGGGTATTTTGGTGGAATTAATCATGTTTTCCTTTCTTGCATTGTCTATCATGCCTTATTGATGCTTTATGTATGTTGCATGGTTATTTGTGTTTAGTCTTGGACTTAGTCTAGGCTTAGACTAGGGATTTCCATAGAATTGCTATTTGGAGCCGTTATGCCTTAGAAAATTCTTTGACATTGGTTTGGATGGTTCTAGCCTCTTGTAAACTGATGTAGAAGACTTTTATTAGATATTGTGAATCCTTGTTCAATGAAAACCCTGGCCTCATTTGATTTTTATTTTAAATCTTCCTACGTTATGTCCCTAGTGTGATTCAATTGTGACTTTAGGTCTTGTTGGATCCTTTGGGTTTGGACTTGAGTTTCGAGATAGAGCGAGTCCTTCGTAACTTCGAGGGTGGTGTCGATCCACACTATTCCATTATTATGATGAACGTTTGGTTATGGGGTTCTCCGGAGTGTACTAGCCATGGTTTGAGGTTCGGGCACATTTTTACTAGTCATGGTTCGAGATCCGAACGCATTTCTACTAGTCGCGGTTTGAGTTTGGGCACACTTCTATTAGTCTAGTTTGAGTCATGATATCTTGGTTCTATTAGGTTCTTCAGGGTGCCTTCACTGCGGTTAAAGGTTCGGGTCGACCATTTCAATTCTTTGGAATATATTTAGTCTTAGTTATCATTAGCACTTCCGTGAACTCATTAGGCTTATGAGGGTTCGTTCAAATTATTTTCATTTCATTTGTGCACGAGTGTACCTTTTGGGCTAATGGGTCTAATTAGGTTATAGTTAGATGTCTTACTTTATATCTCCGCTTCATGTTAGATTACTGAGGCGCGTGGTTAGGCTTATCGCTATTATTCATTTCTTCTGACTCCTAGTTACCATTTTACTTCTCGTTTTACATTATGTATTTACTCTCCAAGCTTAGTCGTCCTATGATGCTTACTGGTACTATTTGTTTGGTACTTATGCTATGCTCTGCATATGATTTTCCTGATGTAGATTTGAGCACCAACTAACAACGTTGATCTTGTACAACAGCAGGGATATCCGGAGATCAAGGGTGAGCTGATGGTGTTCTAGTTTGACTCATCTTCATCTGTATATATAGTTTATGGCTAGTCTTTTGTGTTCAAGATAAGTCTGTACTTATTTTTCTTATTTTTGAGTTTGTACTTGTTTTATGAGCTTTGTAACACCTTCCACCAGGTCGTGGGATTGGATCATGTATGGTTAATTTCCCTATTATGTTTTTTGCTAAATTTTAAGTTCTCTTTTGTTTGAGCCTGTTACTTTTCGTTCTGGGGCATGTATTGGCTTACCTACCGATGGATGTTGGTATTACATCTCGAGTTCCGAGTTGTGACAATAATGGTGTGACCTTTCTAGTCTTGAATTTCTATAGCAATTTTTTTCTTTAAGTGACCATATAAAAGAGTCTTAGTACTGTGAAAGGGTGTAATTATGTAGAAAATTAATTTGGTGTTTTTAAAGTTCCTACTTTAAAATATCACATATAAAATTTCTTCATAATTGAAAAAAATAGATAATAGACATAATAAGACTCTATAGCAATTTTCCATCCCTACTTATTAGTTACTTCCTTTCAATGTGGTCAACTGTATGCGTATATCAGAGAGCACCTCCACCTATCTCTAGCACCGCCATGTCGTACTTAACCTAATACCTCACTGTACATGGCCGCACCGGCAACTGGTCAGCCTAATCTTGGGGCTGGCCAGTCGAATCTATTGCAAGATAGTAGTTTTCCACCGTTGAATCAGTGTTGCATCGATCAAAGTTCCCGGTTGGATAACCTAAATTTAACTAATGAGTCTGCTTCATTGGCAAATAATAGTCGCCCGGTAAATGCTAACTATGCTAACGTTCTCAAAAATCATAACACCACTCACGGTCAAAACTCTGGAATTTTACCTATTCCAATGAAGCAATTATCATATAATAATGGAATACCAGGATTAGTATGGACAGAAGAGTAAGTGGATAAATGAATATCTTGGAAGACCTTCAATACACTGTGATCGAAAAAATTTCCTACGACTGGACGGAGTTGGAAGAACTCCGCACAATTTTACCACATCAATGTAATATAATAGGGGACTGTAAAATTGATCTTTTGAGAAATCAACATATACTCATTAGATTGGATCAGCATGCAATTTTCATCAATCTAATGTCAAAAAACATTTATTATATTCTTGCTAAGGACATATATTCATATTTTATGAGGCCACTGATATATGATGTTAAATTCAAAGTTGAGGTACAGACAACACAGGCTATGACATGGATATCCTTCCCGAATCAGAAATCCACATACTTTGTGAAGGAAGCCTTGTTCTCATTAGCGACTGTTGTTGGAAAACCTTTACATTTAGATATGGCTACAATCAATAAGACTAGGCCTAGTTGTGCTAGGGTCAAGGTGCAAGTAGACCTTCTATGTGACTTTTCCAAGCATGTTGAAATGGAGATTATAAACGCAGCAAAAAAGAAGTCTAGGCTTGATGTCCTAGATGTAAAGGTACTTTACAATCTTTAGCTAGATGTCCTAGTTTTCCGCAATTATAACATGTACATTCTGTTATTTTCTTCTTTGGTCTAAAAGGTCTTTTTGCTTTAGTGTTTTTTATATAATATCTTCTTCTTGGTCTTTTATACCTATATTGGGATTTATATTTTTTATATTTCCCTGATTTTCTATATTTCTTTTTATAATAATTATCATTACATCCAAATTGAGGTGCTATCTTATCTTTACAACATGCTAGGTTTTTAATTATTGTTTTTTCCATTTTTATCTCTTCTCTATATTTTTCACATATTTCTGAATACCATTGTTGTAAATATTTCATTCTTGCTCCAAGTGTATCTTGCAATCCTGCTTCATTCCAGTATTTTATAATTTTAGAACTAAATGGTTCTGGTAATTCTATAAAATATAATTTTCTTATTTCTTTTGCTTCTTTTGTATTGTACGTTCCTTTATAATAATATTCTCTAAATACACATGTGTATTCTTCTATGTAACACATATTACATATAGCTAATTTTAACATTAAATTCCTGTTTAACTGTTTCTCTTTATTTTGTTCTTCTACTTCTGTAGTTGTACTACTGAATTCATTTCTTATAGCTATTTCATATTTATTTAATATATCAATTGGTGTAGTCGCAATTTCTCCATCTATTTTCTTATTATTTCTTAATGTTTTTATACTTTCTTCTACTAAATTTTGTGACCATAATTTTACTGTTCCTATAAGTGTCCTTTCTATATATCCTGGTACTTCTATCATTTCAACTTAGTTATCTATTAGTTGTTTTGATATGTGTCCTACCCATAATTGTATTGTTTTGTTTATATTGTTACACAATCTAAATCTAAAAAATTATTATTTCGGGATGGTGTCCATATTTTGTTTAATCTTTTATTCCATAAACTATCATATCTGTCAGATTCTTCATAACTAACTGTGTAATAATTAGGACTTAGTGTTTTTGGATTTTTTACTTCTGGTGTATTTGTACTTGCTTTATTTTTTATTTCTTCCGTATTTATTTCTATTGTATTTTGATTGTTGTAGTTTCTCCTATTTTTTCTAATATTTCCATATATGTTTCACGTATGTTTGAACCTTGTTCTGAGCAATTTTCATCTATATCAATATTGTCAACTCTTATATCTGGGGTTTCCTTTTCCTCAGTTAATTTTTCTTTAAATTTTTCTATCTCCATTTTTAATTTTGTTTCTATTTCTTTTTCTTTTTGTCTGGCCATATATAATTCTTTAAGCATGGTCAATTCTTTTTCTAAGGCAATTATTTTATCATTTTTTATTTCTTCAATCAGCTGTATTTCTAATCTTGCTTGTTGTTTTATCGTATCTATTTCTTTTTTCCTATCTATTTCTTCATTTTCTCTAGTTATTCTTACCATTGCAGTTAGATTATCTTCTAATCTTACTGTTTCTTTTTCTATCATTAGATATAGATTTTCACCTATCTTTTTATACCTTCTTCCTAAGTTTGAAAATATTATTTTTATTTTTAATCCTTCAGAATTTTCGTAGGTTTTTTCTTCTATAACAAACTCTTCCTTATTCATCTTAAATTGTGTTTTAATTTATACTCAATTTTTTGTATTCCAAGTTGTTATTTAAATATTGCTTTTCTTTGAGCTAACAAAGACTTTTGGCATACTCCTGCATATAGGTTGTATTGTATCCTTTCTTGTTTATGTTTTAATTCTTGTCGGTTTGATATTACTGTTCTAATTAATTCATATCTATGGTTTTCTTTATTATCCATATTTATTTACTACTTAGCTCTGATATCAAATTTGGGGGGGTCCCTCTTTTATAGGTTAATTCATTCATAATACATTTTTTCTAAAGGTATTAGTCTTATAATAATGAATTCAGTAGTACAACTACAGAAGTAGAAGAACAAAATAAAGAGAAACAGTTAAACAGGAATTTAATGTTAAAATTAGCTATATGTAATATGTGTTACATAGAAGAATACACATGTGTATTTAGAGAATATTATTATAAAGGAACATACAATACAGAAGAAGCAAAAGAAATAAGAAAATTATATTTTACAAATTACCAGAATCATTTAGTTCTAAAATAATAAAAGACTGGAATGAAGCAGGATTGCAAGATACACTTGGAGCAAGAATGAGATATTTACAAAAATGGTATTCAGAAATATGTGAAAAATATAGAGAAGAGATAAAAATGGAAAAAACAATAATTAAAAACTAAGCATGTTGTAAAGATAAGATAGCACCTCAATTTGAATGTAATGATAATTATTATAAAAAAATATATAGAAAACTAGGGAAATATAAAATATATAAATCCCAATATAGGTATAAAAGACCAAGAAGAAGATATTATATAAAAAATACTAAAGCAAAAAGACCTTTTAGACCAAAGAAGAAAATAACATAATGTACATGTTTTAATTGCGGAAAACTAGGACATCTAGCTAAAGATTGTAAAGTGCCTAAGGATCCAAAGAAAAAATAAATATCTGAAATAATAATTAATGATGAAACATATACACAAATAGACTATATAGATTATGAACCAGAAAGCGATGATAGCATATATGAATTTGAGAACGAACTATCTGAAAATGAAATAGAAGAAGACTATAATGATGACTGAAAAAGACGTACAAATAATAAATAAAGAAGAGTATACAAATGAAGAATCTACAGAATAAAAAGTAATATTTGATATCAATATATTTGAACAGATAAAAGGAAAAGAATTAGATCTCAGTGTAGAAAAAATATTCAAAATACCAGTACTAAGAAATATATTTAAAAGGCAAAAAGAGGAATATTATGTAGTAAGTCAAAAAGAACATATAATAGATTGTAAATAGACAAAAGGGAAAGCAAGAATACCTATAATAAATAAACGAATAATAAATAAAGAAATACAAGAAATAAAAGCTAAAGATCCTATAAAATACGTACACTTAGGCGGAACACAAATATTAATAAAAGCTTGTTTTAGATAAGGAATAGATACACCGATAGAAATATATTTGACAGATGATAGAATAATAGAACCAATAGAAAGAAGCATAATAAGTGCAGTAAAAGGAAATCTAATATACCAAAAATTCAAATTTATAATAAGTGCTAATTATTCAGTAACAATAAATGATCGAAATATAGATAAATCATTAGTACTATATTGGAAAATGTCAGGAATAGAGTTAGCCCCAAAAAGTAAAATATTTACAGCTCGCTGTAAAAATCTATATGTATTAACAACAAAACATAAGATAACAACAACAAATAAGATAAATAAAATAAAAATAGAAAACCCTTTTGAGAAAATTGTTACAGTAATAGATAATAATGATTATAGTTATAAAGAAATAGACATAAAAGAAGATCTAGAAATAGTAAGTGATAGAATAAGTACATCAAAAAGGATAAAAAATATAGATAAAGATAATGATATAAACCAATCCTCAAGAAAGTCAGTAGAATACCAAATGATAAAAGAAATTGAACCATACCACTATTATATAACTGGAATAATAGAACAAAGAAAGCATATTATCATAATAAATACTGGACAGGAAGAAAATTATATACCAAGAGAAGTAGTATTAGAAGAAGAAATAACTGTTAAAGAACAAGTATGCCCAGAATTACCAAAAGAATTATCATATATAGAAGAAATAACTCAAAAAGAAGTAATAATAGGAGGAATAATCATACCAATAACATTTAAAATATACCAAGGAGATAATATGGCATTAGGAATAAAATGGTTAGAAGAAATGAAACCATATAATCTAGAAAATACGCAATTAATTATAACCTATAAAAATAAAAAAGATCATAATTAAAAGAGCAATATGAAAATTTATATACTTGCGAGAATAATAGTAAAAATAAAAAAGATCATAATTAAAAGAGCAATATGAAAATTTATATACTTGCGAAAATAATAGTAGAAAATTACTATAACAGATATTACACTCCAATGTTAGATACAGGAGCAGAAGCAAATATGTGTAAACATAATTGTCTACCAGACGAAAAATGAGAGAAATTAAAAACACCTATAGTCGTAACAGGATTTAATAATGAAGGAAGTATGATAACATATAAAGCAAGAAATATAAAGTTACAAATATGGGATAAAATATTAAACATAGAAGATATATATAGTTATGAATTTATAAATAAAGATATGCTTCTAGGAATGCCGTTTTTAGACAAATTATACCCTCCCATAATAACAAAAACACATTAGTGGTTTACCACACCGTGTAAGCAAAAGATAGGAGCAAAAAGAGTAAATAATAAAAATAGAAAGTCGACTCCATGGATTAAAGGGAGTGAAAAAATCACACAAAAATTAGAAAATATTAAAGAAAGTACCCACAATATAGAATTAATAATATTTTTGATAGATAAATTAAAAATAATTCAAGATAAATTAGATATGTTATATAGTGAAGATCCCTTAAAAGGATGGGAAAAATACAAAACAAAGGTAAAAATCGAACTAATTGATGAAAATA
This sequence comes from Solanum stenotomum, assembly GCF_019186545.1. Classification (NCBI taxonomy): domain Eukaryota; kingdom Viridiplantae; phylum Streptophyta; class Magnoliopsida; order Solanales; family Solanaceae; genus Solanum; species Solanum stenotomum. The sequence goes on from NC_064290.1 coordinate 37,747,112, forward strand.
GTATAATAACCCAAAAACCATTGAAATATAACTTTGAAGATTTAAAAGAATTTAAAATGCATACAAAGGAACTATTAGAAAACAACTATATTCAAGAAAGTAATAGTAAACATACAAGTCCAACATTCATAGTAAATAAACACAGTGAATAGAAAAGAGGTAAAAGCCGTATGGTTATTGACTATAGAAATCTAAATGCAAAAACAAAAACATATAATTACCCTATACCAAACAAAGTATTAAAAGTAAGACAAATACAAGGATACAATTATTTTAGCAAATTTGATTGTAAATCAGGATTTTATCATCTAAAGTTAGAAGAAGAGTCTAAAAAATTAACAACTTTTACAGTACCCCAAGGATTCTATGAATGGAACGTACTACCCTTTGGATACAAAAATGCACCAGGAAGATACCAACATTTTATGGATAATTACTTTAATCAACTAGAAAATTGTATAGTATACATAGATGATATATTGTTATATTCACGAACAGAAGAAGATCATATACGATTACTAGAAAAATTTATACATATTATAACACATTCAGGAATAAGTTTAAGTAGGAAAAAAGCAGAAATAATGAAAACTCAAATAAAATTTTTAGGAATACAAATAGATAAGAATGATATAAAAATGCAAAATCATATAGTACAAAAAATAATAAATTTTGAAGAATAAATAGATACGAAAAAAAAATTACAATCATTTTTAGGATTAGTAAACCAGGTAAGAGAATATATACCTAATTTAGCAGAAAATCTTAAACCTTTGCTTAAAAAACTAAAGAAAGATGTAGAATATTATTTTGACAAGAAAGACCAAGATCAAATACAAAAGATAAAATTATTATGTAAAAGATTACCAAAAATATATTTTTCAGACGAAAATAAAAGATTTATATACATAGTAGAATTAGACACAAGTGAAATAAGTTATGGAGGAGTACTGAAATACATATATGATAAAGAAAAAATAGAACATCATTGTAGATATTATTCAGGAACATTTACAAATCCTGAAATAAAATGGGAAATAAATAGAAAAGAATTATATGCACTATATAAATGTTTATTAGCTTTTGAACCATATATCGTATATAATAAGTTTATTGTAAGAACAGATAATACGCAGGTAAAATGGTGGATCACAAGGAAGATACAAGATTCAGTAACAGCAAAAGAAATACGAAGACTAGTATTAAATATAAAGAATTTTACATTTACAATAGAAGTGATAGGTACTAACAAAAATGTCATTGCAGATTACATTTCAAGACAAAGCCACACAGACGGATCTAGACAAAGAAAATAATATTGAAAAGATACTTAATACTATGACATTGCTTTGCACAAAAGTAGATAGCCTGGATAAAGAGCTACAACAAATGAAAAGCCAGCAGCATAACAATAAATATGCGGAGCTAAGTCAATCGGAAGACTTGAAAATTCCAGAGCTAGAAGGTGACGATGGGAAACACCGAAAAACTCAAATTAATAATTTCTTACATGCAGCTACAGGAAGCACCTCTACAACAAAGGAAGAAAACAAAACCAGATACGTCAATACAAATATGAACAAAATATTTGAAAAATCATTTATACCAAAAACTCAAAAAGAACCATTATTCCTACCACCTCAGATTAATACATATAAGGAAAGTCTAGGACAAAACAAAAAGACATATAACCATATAACCAGAGCTTATATAGAAAATATTCACAAAATACAAACTTTTTTAAACCTAAATCTCAGATCCAAAAATGCAAAAAGCCCTAATGAAGACTATATTACCCAAAACCTACAAGGATATAACAAATTGATTGCACAACCAGGAACCAACACTAATCTAGTAGGAACTTGCTATGACTATGGATTACTAAGTACCGTATATATCATAACAGGAGACGAGATATCAACAATCCCAGAGCTACACAAAGCATTTATGCATTACAAACGGATAACTAAAGGAACACTATTTTATATAAAATTTTATTCAGCACCAGCCGAGATATTATATGACGAAATCAAACCTATTATACAAGTGATAAAAATTGGATTGACAAGGGAAATGATAATACCAGAAAAGATAGAAAAGCAAGAGGAAATACAAAAGATAGAGATACCAGGATTCTATGCAAGAAAAAGAGTTATTGGGATAGCTACAATATTAAATGAATTATCAACTAATTATTTAAGTGGAAATTCAGTATGGAGTTATTACACCAGAGAACAAACTATGATATATTCAAACTCTAGAGAAATCAGAGAAGCAGATATGGAAGAAATACGTCAGTGGATATTAAGTCTACTAAAATCTGAACAACAACCAACTACAAGAGCTATACGACGAAGTTTTATTTCACCAAAGATAATGACAAATTATTGCAAAACTATTGGACACAAATACCCAGACCATCAATGCTCGAAATGCTATGGCGAAGATAATGTAATTCCAGTTGTCAATCTGGAATAAAGAAGACCGACAAGATAAAGAAACAAGATAAAAAGCAGCAAAAGAAAAGTTATTTGTCCTATTATAAAAGCAAAGTTAGTGGAAGGTTTTATGTAAAGTAATAAGAAACGTGTAGTGTATATTATTGAATGTAAAGTAACTATAGTTTATGTAAAGTAACGATAGTAGAGTTACTTATAGTTGTATATATAGTAGAGCCAGAAGGCAACATAAGGCAAGACTTTCTCGACGGAAAGCAAAGCCTCTTGTATACAAAATATTCTCTCAATAAAAAATTAAATTTCAAAGCTAAGCTATGGATCGAAATATTGCAGATACTACACAGGTACATCTATTCATGATTATGCATAGCTAAATCTATTAATTCATGAATATCATAGCATTGATAGAATAAATTTATATTAGTTATTATTACTAGAATTATTATCAGATGTTTTCTAGTTTGTTAACATGAGGAAAGAAAGGAAAACTTTCAAACTATGCCATCCTAAAGTTGAAACTATAGGCATGAGAAGTCATGAGAGGAATAAACATAGTTGAGGCGTTGTTAGGAACAAAGTACTTTTGAAAGTACGATGTTAACAGTGACAAGAAAACATGTTGAAAATAATCTAGTTATAGTAATCTAATATGAATAATATTCGTCAGAACTATGATATAAGGGAATTGTATTAAAATTGTTATGTCTTATTTACATGATGAAATGATGTTAGCACATAAAACATTAATCCTATACATACTTAAAAATATAAAAATAATGGATCTAAGAAGGATAATATGGGAAAAGATATTTGAAGAAAAAGAGGAAGAATTAATAAACCGAATATAGTATGAAATAGATGAGATAGATAGAATAAATAATGAAGTCTTAGAATTTAATTTAAGTGATCTAGAAATTCAATATTCAGATTAATGATAAATCAGGAATACTTAGAATATTGGCAACAAACTATAATAGATATTACTCTATTAAGCAATTTAATAAAAGAAAACATAGAAACATTCTAACAAACTCACGACATACAATATATAGAATATATATTGAAAAACATAAAAGAAATTATAAGACTAATACCTTTAGAAAAAATGTATTATGAATGAATTAACCTATAAAAGAGGGACCCCCCCCAAATTTGATATCAGAGCTAAGTAGTAAATAAATATGGATAATAAAGAAAACCATAGATATGAATTAATTAGAACAGTAATATCAAACCGACAAGAATTAAAACATAAACAAGAAAGGATACAATACAACCTATATGCAGGAGTATGCCAAAAGTCTTTGTTAGCTCAAAGAAAAGCAATATTTAAATAACAACTTGGAATACAAAAAATTGAGTATAAATTAAAACACAATTTAAGATGAATAAGGAAGAGTTTGTTATAGAAGAAAAAACCTACGAAAATTCTGAAGGATTAAAAATAAAAATAATATTTTCAAACTTAGGAAGAAGGTATAAAAAGATAGGTGAAAATCTATATCTAATGATAGAAAAAGAAACAGTAAGATTAGAAGATAATCTAACTGCAATGGTAAGAATAACTAGAGAAAATGAAGAAATAGATAGGAAAAAAGAAATAGATACGATAAAACAACAAGCAAGATTAGAAATACAGCTGATTGAAGAAATAAAAAATGATAAAATAATTGCCTTAGAAAAAGAATTGACCATGCTTAAAGAATTATATATGGCCAGACAAAAAGAAAAAGAAATAGAAACAAAATTAAAAATGGAGATAGAAAAATTTAATGAAAAATTAACTGAGGAAAAGGAAACCCCAGATATAAGAGTTGACAATATTGATATAGATGAAAATTGCTCAGAACAAGGTTCATACATAAGTGAAACATATATGGAAATATTAGAAAAAATAGGAGAAACTACAACAATCAATAATACAATAGAAATAAATACGGAAGAAATAAAAAATAAAGCAAGTACGAGTACACCAGAAGTAAAAAATCCAAAAACACTAAGTCCTAATTATTACACAGTTAGTTATGAAGAATCTGACAGATATGATAATTTATGGAATAAAAGATTAAACAAAAAATGGACACCATCTACAACATCCCGAAATATTGATTTTTTAGATTTAGATTGTGTAACAGATATAAACAAAACAATATAATTATGGGGAGGATACATATCAAAACAACTAATAGATAACAAAATTGGAATGACAGAAGTACCAGGATATATAGAAAGGACACTTATAGGAACAGTAAAATTATGGTTACAAAATTTAGCAGAAGAAAGTATAAAAACATTAAGAAATAATAAGAAAATAGATGGAGAAATTGCGACTACACCAATTGACATATTAAATAAATATGAAATAGCTATAAGAAATTAATTCAGTAGTACAACTACAGAAGTAGAAGAACAAAATAAAGAGAAACAGTTAAACAGGAATTTAATGTTAAAATTAGCTATATGTAATATGTGTTACATAGAAGAATACACATGTAAACAATCTAATAATTAAAAAAAAAAAAATTTCATCGAACCTAAAATTGATGTCTTCTTAGGATTATTGTTCCTAGTTGAGACAGGGCAACAAAATTCGACATGGTAATATTATATTTTTAGCACATAGGTTACTAAGGATAGCTAAATTATTATAAACATCTTCCGTTGAGGAGCATTTGGAAAATGTTTGTTTAGTATCTGTCATATCCATCTTTGATTCTTTCTTAACCAAATGATCTGCAACTTTCTTCCCTTCTCTAAAAATGTGTCAAATCGTTGGGATCCCCATCCATAACATTAACAACCTACAGTCACATGAAATAGATTTTTGTTTTTAGTATATTTTATATCTTCATCAAGAAGATTAATATTATTCTCCTACCACCTAGTGAAAAATAATAAATGTCTAGACACATGTATTTAACATATACTTTCTCGGTTTCAATTTTATTTTATTTTACTTTTTAGTCCATTTATATAAGTTATGTTTTACAACTCTTTGATTTCACTTTATCACATGATATGTTAATACCACAAGATTAAATAGATACATTTAATATATCTTTAGTTTAACATCACGAGATTTAAAAGTTTTATTTCTTTTCTTAAACTCCGTATTGAATCAAAACCAAACAAATAAATTTACCTAAATAGAATGGAGTAACACCTGAAGAATCATGGATGAGTGAAAATTTTCATTTGAAGTTCTTTTTCTTTTCAGCATTTTAATGTTAAACGGCCTTATAATTCGTCTAAGCTCTAATTCAACTAGAAATATTTTCATTTGTGATACCAAGATAGAAATTTACTTTTGTATAGATCTACCTAAAAAAATTATCGATCAAATTATAAAAAAGATTAGTCAAGATTAACTTATCTTCTAGTTATAAAAAATAAATAATAATTAACCGTTGAAAAATAGCACCACCTACAAGTTGATTCTCTAATTTTTCTTTACTCCCACCACCTAAATAGCCAAGTTCAAAGAGATAGTTTAGTAGTCAGTGTCTAATTTAGGAGACTGGAGGGGTGGAGATCAAATGAAGGTGAACTGAAATTACATACTCATTGTACAAATTACAATACAAGTAGTTTTTATCTAGCTTGTTACAGCCTAGCCTATTTATAAACAAACAAGAATGTGAAACAAATAAATTCAATGAACTAATTACGGCAGGCTTCCAATATGTGAATCAGAAAAATTCTTCAAACATCTTTTCGAGACCAAAATCTTTATGCAAGTCAAGTCATATCTTGTTCCATTCATTTTGACAGCAATTGCAAACCAACTTTTAAGTCCTCTAATGTGATTGTAAGTAGCTCATCCGAGTCTATACACTCGAAACTGAGTCTCAAATCCAAATTTTCTCTTGCATTAACAAGCATTGGATCCACTAGACCTCCATTCATCTCCTTGCGCTGTTTTTCAGTGGTTTCTTCCGCGATAAGTGCTGCAACAGCATCAATACTACATGAAGGACTCAACTTAAATCCGTATAACAAGCTGCTATCAGCTTGATTGGTCATTTTAAGATGATAAATTTTAGCTAGATCCTTCGAACTAAAGTTTTCAAAATGAAAGAACTTTGTAACTCTTCTGCAAAAGCCTTCATTAGAGGAGATTACACGCTTCATTGGCTCGCTATAGCCTGCAAAAATGACTACAATTTTCCCACTGTCCATGACAGACATTATCTCCTCTAGAGCTTCCAAACCATAATCCTTGTCATCGGACTTCTGCATAGGTATTAATCTATAGGCTTCATCAACAAAAAGAATCCCCCCTTCAGCTTCTTGGATCTGCAGATAAGTTTAGGGACTTGATCACATATGAGCCAAATGCCAAATATATAGTGCAACGTACCAAAAACTTACTTTTCTTCTTGTCTTTGGTCCTGTATGACCAACAAATTCACCAACCAGGTCTGTTCTCTGCACTTCCATCACCTTGTCGGTTGGAAGAATTCCTACCATATGAAGTAACTTCCCAAGAATCCTAGCAACCATAGTTTTCCCTGTAATAGTATTGTCAAAGAAGTCTAAGAAATCGACCCCGTAGCTATTCATCAAACACATAAGCTAAGCAGTAAATACATCTATGTAAAATCTCAAGCCTATACTGCAATGAGAAGAACCAGCAATATAACCAGGGTACCAACATTTTTTACTGACATATTTAACCTCTTCTTTTGTGTTCTTCGATAAGTATGCATCTCTTCTTTGTTGTAAAAAAACAATGACATAACCTTACCTGTTCCAGGGTTTCCAAGAAAAGCCATATGGGGTGGTCTTCTTGCACCAACTTTAAGACCTAGGGCCTGACGCCGCTCATCCAAGAGCATCCCCTTTGCCCATTTGCGGAGTTGCTGCTTAAGCTCATGTAAGCCTACTATTTTAGACAATTCATTTTCAAGTTCATCCATTTTTGCTTTTGTCTGGCCACATGCTTCAATAGCTTTACGTTTTCTTTGTTCTTCAAGATGCCAATTGAGAAGTTCTCGCAATTTTTCATTGCCAGGTCCTTGAGAGAGATGATTTATAGGAGTCATGCCCTCCTGCATTTCGTACATTCTACAATTAGTAACAATCATAAAAGGAAGACAAAGTCAGTGAATAAATAATTTACAATACATTGTCTTCGGCACTACAATTAGCATCCTGCTCTAACAATGTCTTGACCGTACAACAGTCTTCAGCTCGTAGCGAGTGCCAAACAGCAAGATGCAATGGAGTCATCCCATTCTGCAAGAAAGACTCAGAGAAAAGTAAGAAATCAAACAATTGAAAACGAAAGACATTTTCAAGCTCAATTATAACGGAAGCAGTAGAATACACACATTTGCTTTGGCTTCAACAACGGCACCATAAGCAAGAAGCTTCTTTGCAGCTTCATTACACCCATTCTTGGCTGCCATGTGCAAAGGGGTCTCTCCGTACTGCAATACACAAAATAAGTCTACCTTTTTTTCTGTTATTAAACAGGAAAGAAAGAAGAATTGCACCAGTTAGGAGTCGAACTCAAAAAAGAAGTCCATTTTGTTACAACTGACTAAGTGAAGATTCTTAATTAGTAGGCTGCTGCACATACCATATTCTTGGCTTCCATTTCCACCTTTTCTGGGCCAGACCAACCAAGCAAAAACTTGAGTATTTCAACATTATTGTAACCAGCAGCAACATGAAGTGGTGTCTGCACCATCTGCACCCAGATAAATTGCAAACTATATAAAGAAAATGTTTTTTTTGCAGAAACTTGGGTATCAACTCTGACAAAAGACTGACCAAATAAAGAATACATATAGTTCACCCTTGTAACTGTTTTGAAACATGAGTACCCTGTTTCATTCTTAAGAAATTTTTTATTTTTTGGATGACAAGGGAAACCCGCAGCCGCTACCCTTTGGGTGCGCACAGGGTAAAACCCCCGCTTCTATGCAATAGCTCACAAGAAATTTTTATGAAAAGTGAAACTTAAAAGCCCAGCAGATGAAAAGTCTAAGATAACAGTTTATCTTCTTTAAATAGGATTAGATACCACAGATGAAGTCATATTGCGAATATACTAATTCAAATGTATCAGAAGTTCAGAACAACAAGCAATCAGTTTTTTGGTCATGAAGAGAACAAAAGTCATCTATTTTAGAAGCAAAGCACTTCCAAAACGAGAGATATCTCTGCCTCAGAAATCAAAATGTCAAAACGGTACAAAAGATCATATATTGAAGACTAACAGATGGTCCAGATCTGGAAGAGAACTCGGAAGAAGTTATAAGAAGATAGGCAGTAGGTGATTGTACATTGTTAGTGTGATGTTAGGAGTGTACATTGTTAGTTAGAGGATTTGCTAGTCAGTTATAACTGATCTTAGTCTAAGCTAGATTAGTTAGTTGATTATATACATAGATGTATGGAAACAATGCAAGTTTTTATCAGAGAAATGAAAATATCTCATTTCCCAATTACTCTCTCTTTCCTCTTTTCAAACTGATCTTCTCCCTCAACATCATTGTTAGTCTCTCCATTTTAATATTCCCAGTCAAGAAAACCTTGGAAGCGTAAACACTAAGGGCTTGTTTGGTTGGGGAATAAGTTATCCCAGAATTGTTATCCCGCCCTCAATGTGGGATAAAAATTAAACTACAATCCTAGAATAAGTTATCACGCGATTTTATCCCAACCAAACATCGGATAAAATCGTCCTAAACTTATTCTCGGGATCAGTTATCTCTTATCTCTCATACCAAATGAGCCCTACGAGTCACTAAGCCACCTAAAGATATCACAAGTACATTAAAATAACATTTTCCATTGTGAAGCAATGTGGCCTGGCTTAACATAATTAATTATGATGTTTACACTTTTTCATTGCTAAGAAAGATGTGTGGGCATATTAGGAGAGATAAGATTAGAAACGAAGTAATTCAGAATAAGGTGGGAGTGGCCTTTGTGGGTCAAAATGAGGAAAGCAAGGTTGAGACGGTTTGGGCATATAAGAGAAGGTGCACACATGCACCATTAAGGAGGTATGAGAGATTGGCTATAGCAGGTTTTACGAGAGGTAAAGGTGGGCCAAAGAAAAACTATGGGAGGTGATTAGGCAAGACATGGAAAATCATCAACATACTAAGGGCATGACCATAGATAGTAAGGTATGGAGGTCGATGATTAGGATAAAGGGGTAGTAGGTAGCTGAGTGTTATTGTACTTTTATGCAGGATAGGTGGGATCAATCCCTTCTTCTCATCTTCTCTTTATTTCAGTAGTATTATTCATGTTAGCGTAGTATCTTATTCTTTAATTCTCACTACTACTTGTTGCTTCATTTGTGTTGTTTATCTTGCTATTTTGTTGTTATTTTCCTTAATTTCTTGTTTAACTTATATTTATTTTGAGTCGAGGGTCTATCGGAGACAACCTCTCCACCCTACAAATGTAGGGGTAAGATTTGTGTATATCCTACCCTCCCAAGGCTGCATTTGTGGAATTACATCAGGTATGTTGTTGTTTTCGCTTTTTCATTTTCTCATTTTGGTTATAAGCACCACGTAATAACTCTATTTCCATTTCAATTTTTAAAAAATAACCCCATTTCCAAGAAGTGCACCAACAGAACCATTCCAACTTAGTGGTTGTAAGATTTTTACAGTATGCATTAGCAATTTTTTTTTTTTTTTTTTTTTGATAACCGAGAAATCCGTCTATGACCCGCCCTTTGGACCAATCACAGCCTTCTAAACTCGGTGGATAATGGGCCCGCCCCTCTACCCTTCTCCACTTAAATACCGGGCTTCGCTTTGCATGGTGTGGGGCTTGAACCTGCAACCTAAGCCACAAATCCTCCACCTTTTGCCACTTGAGCTAGGCCGTGGGGGCATATGCATTAGCAATTATAGGACTGCTAATTCATCAGAGTAAGAATATCAATGGTACATATTAAGGCAAAGCTATTTCTATTTTCAGAAAAGAGGTTCTAGTCTAGAATTCAGTACATTTTATAGTATGCTTAATCAAACAGAACAGGCGATCTTCACAACTTCAATGATAACATTGTAGTTGTGACTAAGTCAATCTGCTATCATTGTAGTTGCTACTAGCTAGTGAAGTGAATTGCCACTTTGATGCTCAATCATTGACACCACACAGACAATTGTTAACTGACAATTATCTTGAGGAATAATTTCAAAAAACTCTCAAGTTTAAAAAAGCACATATTGTGTTGGATATTGATTTTAGATTTATAGATCAGAATTTCCCCCATTCTTTTTCTGAATCAGCCAACCATATGCTATTTACATATATGATGGGACAATCACAAACTGTCATACACAACAACCTGGAGAATTCTTGAAACATACTTGCCAAGAAAGTAGAATCTTCGTAAGAAGTCAAACACACAAGATTTTTAGAACCCACATTTTCTTATCCCAATGTGGATCTTCAGAACACACATCCTACCAGTTACGCAAACGAATCGAGAGAGATGAACAATGACATAAAAAAAATGAAAGAAAGAGGTAAGGAGATCGTACAACAGGGTTACGTTCATTGAGAAGAGAAGGGTTGCCAGAAAGCATCTTTTGAAAGGCAAGCAGATCCCCAGATTGAGCGAACCCGTGAATGGTTGTGGGTCTGGAGGACTTTGACCGTTGATCTCGTGACCTCTGCATTTCTGATTGTAATTTTCCCTCTCTCCGGCAAAAAAGGAATACAAGTAAAGAAGAAGAAGAAGAAGAAGAGACAGAGAGAGGGGAGATTTAATAGGCGGAAATGGCCGTCAGTGGCTTTGGGTTTCAGGGGATCTTTTTCTCTTTTTTTTTTGTTTCTTTTTCTACAAATAAGCTACGGTCATGTGGGTATAATGGCGCATAAAATGATATTTAGAGCTTCGTGCGTTGTTTCCAAATCTAGGCTGGCTGCCTGCTGTCTTTCCAGCTTGTATCCATTCATACTGCACGAAAATTTTTATTGTGGTTGAGGCACAACCAACAATTCCTTTTGACAAGTGTTTTTGTGGCCCTTTTCTTGTTATCACACACTCTCTCTCTTTCACTTCCATTTTCTCAAAATTTAGACTTTTCTTTATCTGCATTTTTTTTCCTTTGCAAAATCATTTTTCTATTTTATCTTTGCACCCTTTTTTAATCAATGTTTCTATAGTTTTTTTAAGTCCTACCTTTTAGTGCAAAAAAATATATTCATACTACTATTATTTTATGCTTTCACAAATTTATTTGGTTGACTCTTTTTTTCTATTAATTCTTGTAACACACAAGAGAAAAAATAAATCTATAAAAGTTTCGTTTCACATTTTAAAACGCTTAACATAAAGAAAATTAAAAAATAAAATCTTGAACAAGAAACACAAAAAATTAATATTAGCAATAATTATTGAATACATGCCACGGAAGTAGAGCATTTAACAAATATGAAAAAGAAAAGATAATTGAGTGCTTGATATCATTAATACATTATTATTAATATAAAGCATTCAAATACAATAAGTGGTTATAGAATAAACAAAAAAAAAAACATATTTGATAATTAAGAATTGGGTGGTTAAAATTGAAAATCGCAAAAAATAAATTAATGACTAAAATTTAAATAATTAAAATTAAATTGTGGATTTAAATGTAATAAATAATACCGATTGAATTTTAGTATATCAATTGGTTGATTATATGAATTTTTACTTTTTTGTGAGAGTTTAATTTATTTATTTTAATTTCACTATCTTCAATCTCTTCGAATTTATTTTTTTTAAAATTAATTTAATTTCATCTGACATATTACTTTAATTTTCCATCAAATAAATGATATATATATATATATATATATATATATATATATATATATATATATATATCCGTGGGTGAATTCCAAAGTTTCTTTCTATTAAAATAAAATTACACAGCAAAAAAAGAAAATGCAAGTAAGAAAGAAAAAAGTAAAAGAAAAGATTAAAATTGAAAGAGAAAAAGTAAGGAAATGAAACAAGTACAATATGGGCCCCCACAATATACAAATGGCAGCGCAAAAATGCCTCACACAACTGACACTATGTGCGCCTCACACGAAATAAAATTTTTCCATACTGTACCATATCCAAAATGCAAAATTGATTAAGGGCCCATTTGGCCATGCGATATGTAATCATTAGATGAAATTGAAGTTATGTTTGGATAGGCGATATGAAATTTTTGTGTTGTATATTTTTTCATAAACATAAAAATCTCATAAGTTGTAAAACTATTAAAATAACCTCAATTGTTTATTCAATCTTATCAAATAAACAAAAAATTATAAAATCGCATAATAAATTATTACAAAGTTATTTGTTCTCCACTTAAATAATAGTTTCATCTAACTTTAATTTAATAAAAAAATTGAACATAAATTGTAGTGTACTAGTCTTTAATATAATCCTCCCACATAGTACGGACAATTTCCTCACGTTGAACTTGCATTTCTCGATCATGTGACTGAGAAGACGAACCAACATTGTTACTTTGAGTCATTTGTTGGTCAATAATAAAATTTATGTCGGTGAGAATAATAAATTTTAAAAGTAATGATGTGATTATAAATTTTATTTACATATGAAATAAATGGTTAGTAGATATAAATGTGGGTTGTTTTAACAAAATATAAACTCGTGGATCAATTTTTTATTAAAATATCTCAAATCATGATATGGAATTTCCATATAATTCCATATCATGGTTTTTGGAGAATATGGAATCACATCTCATGATATGGAATCAACGTAAAATCGTATGTCCAAACGCTGATTCCATCTCACGATACCATATCGCATGGCCAAACACCTACTAAATAAAGGAAAATGACCAAATATACCATGTAGTATGAGAATGGTTTAAATATAGGAAAAATGGTTAAAATTATCCTTCAACTTTAATTTAATGGCTAATATTATTCTCCGTTATATTATCCGGTCATTTATAACCCTGTTGTCTACAAACTTATCACATATCGGACAACCCCAAATCAAATAAAATTACCCATTTTTCCTAAAAGTAACCCAACACCCAATCTAACTCATGTCTGACCCATTTAACTAACTTAACCCAAACAAATTTACTCCAAAGCTTCTTCCTTCTATTTTCCAATTTTGCCACCAATAGTGAATGAAGATCAACTACTTTTTGAGTCTAGTGAATGAAGAAGGAAGTGTTTCTCTGTTACTTGTGTTGAAATGGAGGATATTGCTTGGCCGTTTTTCAGTTCATCGCTTCTAATTTCCGTATTCACCACTATTTTTCAATTCTTCTTCAAGTGGGTTAACCGAACTCAAACTTGGACTCAAAATATTGGAAGTCACACATGCATCTGTTTCGGTACTATTTTGATATGTATTTGTTGTTGATATTTGTCCAATTTGTAGTTATCTATTGATTTGGAGAGCAACAATTTGAAAGAGAAGGCAGTCCATCATCAAGCTCAAATTCAAAAAATAAAATTATCGCAAATGAGCTTCCTTTCGAGTAAATATTATATCAAATAATTGAAAACTACTTGGACAATTTATATCTGAAATTTTGGATAGTTTGGCGAAGGATGCCATATTTTCTTTGGATGAATTTGAGGAAGAGGAAGAAGAAAAATGCCGAATTTCATAGAAAGAGGAGAAGGAGAAGAAGAAGTAGAGCATTTCATAAACAAACATTCAAGATTAAACAAAAAGCATAACGTACAGTTATATATAAAGGTGGGGGGGAAGAAATTGGTTTCAGAAACAAGAAAATAGTTAAAAATTGGGTGGGGTTAAGAGAGGGAATTTAATAAATTGATAATTTTTAGGAAAATCGGGTAATTTGGATCAATTTGAGGGAAATCATCGAATTAGNGGGGGGGGGGGGGGGGGGGGGGGGGGATATATTCAATAAGCTTGTAGACGACGGGGTTATAAAGGGTGGATAGTATGATGGAGGGTAAAACTAGCTATTAAAATAAAGTTGAGGGGTATTTTGACCCTTTTTTCCTCAAATATATCCCTCGTTATACTTTCGGTCCAAATATACCCCATTTGTTATACATTCATTACAAATATACCCCTTTTGTTATGCTTTCAATCCAAATATACTTCGATTATTAAACTTTTGATCCAAATATATGTCTCTCATTATACTTTAGTACAAATTTACCCTTTATTTTGACGGAATGGCACATGACATGTCTAGAATCAAATAACTCAACTTTAATTTTAAATACCCAATTCATTTTGCAAATTCAATCCATACCCAACCCGACCGAAACCCTTTTACTTCATTTTTTGCTCTTCTTCTTTTCTATTTTGTCCAACCTCTATAGAGAAAAATTTCTTTATTTCTCCTATCTACAAGGTTTTGTGACTGAATATTGGAAGAAAAAAATGTTACAATAAAAGTGTCTAAGAAATTTATTTTATTATTTTTTAAAAGAAAATTCATTACCGTCACTAACCAAATTATTGGATCACACGAATTCCTATTTTATTTTAACTAGATAGACAAATCCTTACCACCATTTATGTTTAATAGAAACCTTGAAAAGAAATACGTCTAAGCCAACAAAGTAAAACAAAAGTAAGAAAATTCATTCATTTTCAAAAAATCATTTAACAATTTGCAAGGACCTAGTCTAGATAGGTACATGATCTTTTACAGAGTACAAATAGAAAATATATATTTAAAAAAAATCATAAAATACTGACACAACTTCCACTTGAGGACGGAGTAAGTAGAAGTTGTTGATGAGTGACCACTGTCCCCCGCTTTAAACACTCTAAAACAGACCTACTTTAAAAGTAGTACTAGCACACCGCACAAACTGGTAGGCATCATAGGACAGCTTGATTTGGATCCATGTAACACATCACAAAATCAATAGAAACAACATAATATAGAACAACTTGTAACACTCCATAACTAGAAAGAACTAGAAGGAAGTTAAAAAGTTGAAATAATCATTTTTGGAAAGAATATAAAAATTTGGAAAATTTGTTAAGTATGTTAAGTTGGATTTTTGGTCAACTTCAAATGATCATACCTTATTGCTCAGGATGAAGTAGGTGTGTTTCCAGATATTGTAGGAAATATCTTGGAATAATCTTTCCAACGCCGTCGAGTTTACGCAATTCTGAGTTCGTATGACTGAGATATGCTCATTTGAAGTTGGGATGTTCAAATAAGGAAAGTCTAATCCAGATTTTAGAAGGGCATAATGGTCCTTTCCTTACCCAATTATTTTATTACGTCTTTGGGTAATTAATTGGGGTCTAAACTGATCTTATTCAGTTTACGCTTTTTGGAAAAAAAACTAGGGTTTTGAGAAAAGAGAAAAAAAGAGGAGAAGGAGCAAGAATCCTCAAGATCTTCAAGAAATGCTTGTGGATTTCGTCAAAGGATGATCCCTACGAGATATGTGATATCACATAGCATTGGGTTAGTTCACCCACGCGCCAAGCATGTTTAATCAGCATATTTTTGTCCTAAAAATATTGATAATTTGATGTTCTTGAATAAGTTTTGTTCTTGAGTTTGGGATGAGAGTGAGGAGTTCTTGAGAGTTTAATGTTTGATTATTAGAGTTGCTTTGAGTTAGATTCTTGTGTATATGTTTTGGGTACCTGAATCTAAAGAGATATTGAGGAAAGGAATAGAAATTAATCGAATTAAGGTCAGAAAACGAGTTGAAAAATTCGTCAGATCGCACCTGGGGAGGGTCAGGCACGGCACGCCTCATCTGTGCCAGAGGGGCTGGGGCGGCGCTCCTGCAGTGCGCCATAAATGAGCCCCAGTAAGTTGGGGCTGGCGCGGCGCGCCAGGGACTAGCCAGATCATCATTTTCCACCCCTTTTTCATCGTTTTGCCCATTTAAGTCCTCCTAAAGTGTACTAACACTTCATATTGATTCTAACTACTCGAAATGACTTCTAAACACCTAGAAATCATCTAGAAACATGAATCATAAGCTTGAATCCATAAATTCAAATTCAAGGAAAGTTAAGAGCCAAGTCTAGGGAGTTCTTAGAGTCCTTTCAAGAAGTCTTTTGCAAATGCTTTTAACTTTGTTTTAAGACTTAAAGTTCAAGTTGAGTAAAAGAGTAAGGAGTAAAGATTGAAGTTCATTTCTTCAAAAGTATATGGGGACTATGTATTCCCAAAGAGTTTAAAATATTTTCACATTTAAACAAGAAAGGAAACCTTGATTTCCAAAGAGCCTTGAGCTAGTTTTCAAAAAAGAGTAATTGCTTTCTAAATTAAGCAAGAGAGGAAACTTTGATTTCCAAGATAGCCTTTGAGCTAAGATTTTGAGCAATTATCTCAAATCACTTAAAGAAGTATGTTTTTAAACATAAGAGCTAGTATCATATTTTGGGAGTAGTATTGAGCACCGATATGGGGGAGAGTTCAGACAACTCACAACCCCCATAAACCATGTTGCCATCATGGGTAGAAAAGGGTCATACTTTTTAGATGATTCCTTTAGTGCTTTTTAGCATAGACTAGTAGATCCACTTAGTAGTTCAGGTTCTATACCCCGGCAAGGTATAGGACTGTAACATCTCGCAAATTGAAAGAACTAGAAAGACCTAGAATTAGAAAGAGTGATTATTGGAAATAATAAAAAATCTGAAAAATGGGTTAAGTTAAGTTTGAGTTTTTGTTCAACTTCAAATGACCATAAATTCTAGCTCAGGATGATTTAGGTGTGTTTCCAGATATCGTAGGAAAGATCTTGGAACATTCTTTCCAACGACGCCGCATTTGCGCGGTTCTGAGTTTGTATGAGTGAGATATGACCATTGAAAGTTGGGTTGTTCAAATAAGGAAATGTCCAATCCGGATTTTAAAGGGGCATTATGGTCTTTTCCTTACCCAATTATTTTATTTCATTTTTGGGTAATTATTTGGGGTCTAAACTGATCTTAGTCAGTTTACGCTTTTGGAAAAAGAGTTACGGTTTTGAGAGAAGAGAAAAGAAGAAGAGAAGAAGCAAGATTCGTCAAGATCGTTCAAGTTTGATCGTGGATTTCCTCAAGGGGTGATCCCTACGAGGTATGTGAGTTCACACAATGTTTGGTTCATTCACTCACGCGCCATACATTCTTTATCCAGTGTAATTTCGTCCTAAAAAGGTTGAGAATTTGATGTTCTTGAGTTGTATTCTTGAATTGCTTCCGTTCTTAAATTTGGGATAAGATTGAGGAGTTCTTGAGAGTTTAAGATCGGTTATTAGATTTTCTTTGATTTAGATTCTTGTGTATATGTTATGGGTACCTGAATCTAAAGAGATATTGAGAAAAATAATTGAATCTAGGCGAATTGGGGATAGAAAACGAAGAAGGAAAAAGTCGGGCAAAACTGGGTACCCTGTTCCTTAGGATTGTCAAAAATCTTCTCCGTGTCGCGGGGGTGTCACGGAGTGTTCTACCTCAAAACTTATTTCGCGACCAAATAATTTAATGCATCTCCGCGTCGCGGACCTGCTTCCAGACAACGATTTCTTGATCTTTTCTTATGTTTAGCTATCTAAAATCATTCCTAAACATCATGAGAGCTTTCCAATCACAAATCACAATCCTTCAATCCATAATTCAATTCAAGGATCAGTTAAGAGTCAAGTCAAGAGAAGTTAAGAATCAAGTTAAGATCAGTTAAGAGTCAAGTCAAGAGAAGTTCATAGAGTCTTCCAAAACTTTTTTACAAATGATTTAACCTTGTTTTAAGACTTGAGTATTGAGTTGAGTAAAGTGTAAAGTTGAAGTTCATTTCTTCAAAGTATATGGGGACTATGTATTCCCAAAGAGTTAAAATGTTTTCACATTTAAACAAGAAAAGATACCTTGATTTCCAAAAGAGCCTTTGAGCTAGTTT
Organism: Solanum stenotomum; assembly: GCF_019186545.1. Classification (NCBI taxonomy): domain Eukaryota; kingdom Viridiplantae; phylum Streptophyta; class Magnoliopsida; order Solanales; family Solanaceae; genus Solanum; species Solanum stenotomum. Next base: position 37,765,443 of record NC_064290.1, read on the forward strand.
TTTAGTAAAGAGCCTTTGAGCTAGTTTTTCAGTAAAAAGCCTTTGAGCTAGTTTTCAGTAAAGAGCCTTTGAGCTAGTTTTTCAGGTACGAAACAGAGTATGACTATAATAAATCATAGAGCAGTGGGGAGCATGCCCATCCCATTAGATATCATTTGATCTTCCCCTTTCCTAAGATCCTGGACGTGGCACTGACACATTAACTTGATTACTGGTTTGACTGGTTTGTTGGCTAAAGAGCCTTTGGGCTAGTTTTCAGCTAAAGAGTAAATGTTTTCACAATAAACAAAGAGAGGAAACTTTGATTTTCAAGATAGTCTTTGAACTAAGTTTTTGAGCAATTTTCTCAAATAACAGGAAGAAGTATGTTTTTTTAAAAACATAAAAGCTAGTATCATATTTTGGGAGTACTATTGAGCACCGATATTGGGGAGATTTCAGACAACTCACAGCCCGCATAAACCATGTAGCCACCATGGATAGAAAAGGGTCATAATTTTTAGATGATTCCTTAGTGCCTTTGAGCATAGACTAGTAGATCCACTTAATAGTTCAGGTTCTATACTCATGGCAAGGTATAGGACGGCCCTGGCAGCGTGTGGCAAAATGTTGTAGCATCACGATAGCTCTTAAGTGATGGTTGTCGGTTAGAGAAACTCCCACAATAGTATTTTGTATTTTTATATACATCAGAAATATTTTGTATTTTCATATACAAACAGAGTTCATATTGTATCTTTGCATACATACAGAGTTATTATTGTATTTCTAAATATACAGAGTTGACATCATATTTTAAATAGTTTTCCTTTATATTGCACTTGTTTTTAAACTGCTGTATATTGAAATGAGTTCAGTTATGTTGGGTTGAGTTGAGCTAGGTTAGTTCTTCAGTTCCTTTCAAACTTATGTATTGTTTTAGAATTCCCTTCGCATACTCGAACATTTAATATACTGATGCCATTTGGTGATCATGTTATTATGATGCAGACACATGTAACCAAGATCAGCATCCAATGAATCGTTAATCCAGTTGAGCACTCGGAGGAGTTAGTTGGTGAGCCTCTTTGCTCTCCGGAGGATCCCTTTGGTTATGTTTTGTTTTATTGCTTGCTTATTTCAGTTGTTAGGATGATCGGGGGTCTTGTCCCGACATCCCTCAGAGTTTAGAGGCTTCATACACAAAGTTAGTTGATGTTAGTTCATGAGTCTTTACTTTTCCTTTTCAGTTAAGTTGAGACTTGAGTTGCCATTTTGGCCAAGTTGAATGTTGACTTATAATACATTATAAGTTATATTTTGTGCAGTTCAGTTTACTTGTTCTAAAAGTATTTATCTTGAGTAAAGTCTTCCGCTGAGTAAAAAAGCCAGGCCAAGGGTTCGCTTGGGGCCAACAACGGTTCTCGAGTGCCAGTCCCGCCTAGGGTGTAGGCTCGGGGTGTGGCAAACTTGGTATCAGAGCCTAGAGTTCAAGAGTCCTAGAGAGTCTATGAAGCCGTTTCTGTAGAGTCCTAGTTATCAGTGTGAAGTGCGCCACATATATAATTAGGAGGCTGCAACATTCAGAAATGTCTTTACTTCTTTCATACTCACTTCGTGCGATAGAGTGTATCTCTATAAAAGTTTCTTTCTAACCCGTGCTTGCGCGTAACCGTTTGTGAGTTGGACTGTTTTGAGAGTGCCTTCATGAGGCGTTTATTTCCTCGTGAGCTAAGAGAAGCAAATAGATGGTTGCTGATATGAGGAGCAGGATGGGCTGATTCGTTGTTGGGTTGTATCGCTTATCAAGTAAGGAAAGTAAGGCAGCCATGCTAATTGGTTACATGGACATAGCAAGGCTGATGATGCATGTGCAACAAGTTTAGAAGAACCAGTTGAAGGATAGAGAAGAGTTTGAGAATAAGAGGGCTAAGACATCATGGAATGAATCCGGGTAGCAAAAGAGTAATGCGAACCGGTCTTCTTTCCAACATAAGCAAAAAGGATCTGCTCCATCATCTGCTAGTGAACCTGCACCGAGGAACAAATGTGAGTACAATAGTCAGAATTCTCAGAACTTCAGAGCCAGACCTGCGCATTCGCAAGGTAGTAAGGCACAAAAGGGTACTAAGACTCATGCATGTGCTAAGTGTGGTAGGAGCCACTCAGGGATGTGTCATGATGACTCCACTAGTTGCTTTCAAGTGTGGCCAGAACGGTCATTTTATGAGATAGTATCCTAAGAGCAGACAAAGTAATGGTAATGGGGGCAATAAAGCCCAGTCTTCTTCAGCTGCTCCATCAGATAAAGCTGCATCTAGATAAGCTACTTCAAGGGCAGGCGGAGAAGGAAACCGTCTTTATGCTATCGCTAGTCGCCAAGATTAAGAGGATTCACCAGATGCTGTCATTGGTATGATCCAAGTCTTTAATTTTGATGTTATTCCTGAGCAACTTCTTGAGCCTTCAGTGTTTCTACACCTGATGGTGCGTCTATTCTAGCAGAAAGAGTCTATTGTGATTGTTCTGTTTCCATCAATCACAAGAGTACCATGGCTAATTTAGTTGAGTTAGACATGGTAGATATTGATGTCATTCTAGGTATGGACTGGATTCATGCCTGTTATGCATCCATAGATTGTAGAACTCAAGTAGTCAAGTTCCAACTTCCAGCGAACCAGTCTTAGAGTGGAAAAGCAGTTCAGCAGTGCCTAAGGGTCATTTTATTTAGTACCTTAAGGCAAGAAAGTTAGTTTCTAAGGGGTGTGTCTATCACTTAGTTCGAGTTAATGACTCTAGTGTTGAGATACTTCCTAGTTAGTCAGTTCAGTAGTAAGAGAGTTTCCAGAAGTCTTTCCAAATGATCTTCCTGGAGTCCCTCCTGAGAGAGAAATAGACCTCGGTATAGATATTCTTCCTGATACTCGTCCTATCTCTATTCTGCCATATAGAATGACACCAACAAAGTTGATAGTGTTAAAAGAGCAGTTGAAAGATCTTCTAGAGAAATGTTTCATTCGACCAAGTGTCTCACCTTGGGGCGCTCCGGTATTGTTTGTGAGAAAGAAAGATGGTTCCCTTAGGGTGTGTATAAATTACCGTTAGTTGAACAAGGTTACCATCAAGAATAAGTATCCTCTCCCAAGGATTGATGATCTTTTCGATCAGCTTCAGGGTGCTACATATTTCTCTAAGATAGACCTCAGATCAGGCTACCATCAGTTAAGAGTGAGGGAATGTGATATTCCAAAGACGACATTCAGGACCCGTTATGGTCATTATGAGTTTCTGGTCATGTCCTTTGGTTTGACCAATGCACCTGCAGTATTCATGGACCTTATGAATTATTTAGTTATGTTTATTATCGTCTTCATTGATGACATACTAATCTATTCAAGGAATGAAGAAGATCATGCGAGTCATCTTAGAAAAGTTCTCCAGACTTTAAAAGACAGAGAGTTGTATGTCAAGTTCTCCAAGTGTGAATTTTGGCTTGAGTTTGTGGCATTCTTAGGCCACATTGTGTTTGGAGAGGTTATTAAAGTTGATACTCAGAAGATTGAGGCAGTGCAGAATTGGCCTAGACCCACATCTCCAAGTGATATTAGGAGTTTCTTGGGTTTGGCTGGCTATTAAATAAGGTTTGTAGAAGGGTTCTCGTCCATTTCATCTTCTTTGACCAAATTGACTCAGAAGACAATTAAGCTTCAATGGTCTGAAGCTTGTGAGAAAAGCTTTCAGGAATTGAAAAAGAGGTTGACTACTGCCCCAGTTTTGACCTTACCAGAAGGTACTCAAGGTTTTGTGGTGTATTGTGATGCATCTAGAGTTGGTTTGAGTTGTGTATTAATGTAGAATGGCAAAGTTATAGCTTATGCCTCCAGACAGTTGAAAGTTCATGAGAAGAACTACCCAACCCATGACTTAGAGTTGGCTGTCGTAGTATTTGCTTTGAATATATGGTGTCACTATTTGTATGATGTTCATGTTGATGTATTCACTGATCACAAGAGTCTTCAATATTTGTTCACTTAGAAAAAGCTTAATCTCAGGCAAAGGAGGTGGTTAGAATTACTCAATGATTATGACATGAGTATTCTTTACCACATAGGTAAGGCTAATGTTGTTGTTGATGCTTTAAGTAGGTTGTCTATGGTTAGTACTGCTCATGTTGAGGAGGAAATGAGAAAGTTAGTGAAAGATATGCATAGATTTGCATGCCTAGGAGTTTGACTAATGGATTCCATAGAAGGAGGAGTAGTGGTGATGAATGGGGCTGAATCATCATTAGTGTCAGAAGTGAAAGAAAAGCAAGACCAAGATCATTTATTGCTTGGATTAAAGGCAAGTTTTCATAAGTAAAAAGTGATGTCTTTTGAACAAGGGGGAGATAGTGTTTTGAGGTATCAAGGTGGATTGTGTGATTGATATCAAGGGTAATTGGGATGATCACCTACCTCTTATTGAGTTTGCTTACAACAATAGTTACCATTCTAGCATCCAGATGGCTCCTAACAAAGCTCTTTATGAGAGATGATGCAGATCTCCTATTGGATGGTTTGAAGTTGGTGAAGCTGGGTTGATAGGACCAGACTTAGTTCATCAAGCTATGGAGAAAGTAAAAGTTATTCAAGAGAGATTGAGAACATCCCAGAGTTGTCAGAAATCCTACACTGATGTTAGGAGAAGGGAGTTAGAGTTCGAACTAGATGATTAGGTTACTTGAAAGTTTCACCCATGAAGGGCGTTATGAGGTTTAGTAAGAAGGGGAAGCTTAGTCCCCGGTATATTGGTTTTTACAGAATATCCAAGAGGATTGGACGTGTAGCTTATGAGTTAGAGCTACCACAAGAGTTAGCCGCAGTTCATCTGGTATTTCACATCTCTAAGTTGAAAAAGTGTATGGGTGATCCTTCATTGATCATACCAACTGAAGATATAATTGGGATCACGGATAGCCTATCTTAGTTCAGATTCTAGATCGCCAAGTTCGCAAGTTGAGGACTAAAGAAGTAGCATCAGTCAAAGTTCTTTGGAGGAACCAGTTTGTTGAGGAAGCTACTTGGGAAGCTGAGGAAGATATGAAGAAGAGATATCGACATCTCTTCGAATCCGGAGAAGTTCAAAATTATGGTACTATTCCTTTTCTTGGTTTTTATTTATAAGATTAGCATGTTGTAATTGCATTACTTGTTGGGTGTTTGCGCTGAATGCTAAATGTTACACCCTTAACGTACTAAGAGTAATCTCATTCGAGGACGAATGTTCCCAAGGGGGAGATATTGTAACATCTCGAAAATTGAAAGAACTAGAAAGATCTAGAATTAGAAAGAGTGATTTTTGGAAATATTAAAAAATCTGCAAAATGGGTTAAGTTAAGTTTGAGTTTTTGGTCAACTTCAAAATACCATAACTTCTATATCAGGATGAGTTAGGTGTGTTTCCAGATATCGTAGTAAATATCTTGGAACAATCTTTCCAACGCCGCCAAGTTTGCGCGATTTTGAGTTCGTATGAGTGAGATATGACCATTGGAAGTTGGGTTGTTCAAATAAGGAAATGTCCAATCCGGATTTTAAAGGGGCATTATGGTCGTTTCCTTACCCAATTATTTTATTTCATTTTTGGATAATTATTTGGGGTCTAAACTGATATTAGTCAGTTTACGCTTTTGGAAAAAGAGTTAGGATTTTGAGAGAAGAGAAAAGAAGAGGAGAAGAAGCAAGATTCGTCAAGATCGTTTAAGTTTGATCGTGGATTTCCTCAAGGGGTGATTCTTACGAGGTATGAGAGTTCACACAACATTGGGTTCGTTCACCCATGCGCCATACATGTTTTATTCAGTGTAATTTCGTCCTAAAAAGATTGAGAATTTGATGTTCTTGAGTTGTATTCTTGAATTGCTTTCGTTCTTGAATTTGGGATGAGATTGAGGAGTTCTTGAGAGTTTAAGATCGATTATTAGAGTTTCTTTGATTTAGATTCTTGTGTATATGTTATGAGTACCTGAATCTAAAGAGATATTGAGAAAAAGAATCGAATCTGGGCGAATTGGGGCTAGAAAATGAATAAGGAAAAAGTCGGGCAAAACTGGGTACCAGGTCCACGTCGCAGACCTGTTCCTCAGGATTGTCAAAAATCTTCTCCGTGTCGCGGGGGTGTCACGGAGTTTTCTACCTTAAAAGTTATTTCATGACCAAATAATTTAATGCATCTCCGCGTTGCAGACTTGCTTCCAAACAATGATTTCTTTATCTTTTCTCAAGTTTAGTTATCTAAAACTATTCCTAAACATCATGAGATCTTTCCTATCAAAAATCACAATCCTTGAATCCTTGAATCCTTGAATCCATAATTCAATTCAAGGATCAGTTAAAAGTCAAGTCAAGAGAAAGTAATAGTCAAGTTAAGATCAGTTAAGAGTCAAGTCAAGAGAAGTTCATAGAGTCTTCCAAAAGTCTTTTACAATTGATTTAACCTTGTTTTAGGACTTGAGTTTTGAGTTGAGTAAAGAATAAAGTTGAAGTTCATTTCTTCAAAGTATATGGGGACTATGTATTCCCAAAGAGTTAAATTGTTTTCACATTTATACGAGAAAGGAAACCTTGATTTCCAAAAGAGCCTTTAAGCTAGTTTTTCAATAAATAGCTTTTGAGCTAGTTTTTTAGTAAAGAGCCTTTGAACTAGTTTTTTAGTAAAAAGCCTTTGGGCTAGTTTTCAGTAAAGTGCCTTTGAGCTAGTTTTTCAGTAAAGAGCCTTCGAGCTAGTTTTCAGTTAAAGAGTAAATATTTTCACAATAAAGCAAGAGAGGAAACTTTGATTTCCATGATAGCCTTTGAGCTATTTTCTCAAATCACAGAAAGAAGTATATATTTTTTTAAAACATAAGAGCTAGTATCTTATTTTGGGAGTAGTATTGAGCACCGATATGGGGGAGAGTTCAGAAAACTCACAACCCCCATAAACCATGTAGCCACCATTGGTAGAAAAGGGTCATACTTTTTAGATGATTCCTTAGTGCTTTTTAGCATAGACTAGTGGATCCACTTATAGGACGGTCCTGGTAGCGTGAGGAAAAACGTTGTATCATCACGATATCTCTAAAGTGATGGTTGTCGATTAGAGAAACTTCCACAGTCGTATTTTGTATTTTTATATACATTAGAAATATTTTGTATTTTCATATACAAACAGAGTTCATATTGTATCTTTGCATACATATAGAGTTATTATTGTATTTCTAAATACGCAGAGCTGACGTCATGTTTTAAACAATTTTTCTTTATATTGCTCTTGTTTTTAAACTGCTTTATATTGAAATGAGTTCAGTTATGCTGAGCTGAGTTGAGCCAGGTAAGTTCTTCAGTTCCTTTCAATCTTATGTCTTGTTTTAGAATTCCCTTCGCATACTCTACATTCAATGTACTGATGTCATTTGGCCTGCATCTTATTATTATGCAGACACAGGTAACCAGGATCAACATCCAGCGCATCGTTGATCCAGTTGAGCACTCAGAGGAGTTAGTTGGTAAGCCTCTTTGCTCTCCGGAGGATCCCTTTGGTTATGTTTTGTTTTATTGCTTGCTTATTTCAATTGTTAGGATGATCGGGGGTCTTGTCTCGACATCTCTCAGAGTTTAAAGGCTTCATAGACAGAGTTAGTTGATGTTAGTTCATGAGTCTTTACTTTTCCTTTTCAGTTAAGTTGAGACTTGAGTTGCCATTTTGGCCAAGTTGAATGTTGACTTATAATACATTATAAGTTATATTTTGTGCAGTTCAGTTTACTTGTTTTAAAAGTATTTATCTTGAGTAAAGTCTTCCACTGAGTAAGAAAGCCAGGCCAAGGGTTCGCTTGGGGCCAATAATGGTTCTTGAGTGCAAGTCGCGCCTAGGGTATTGGCTTGGGGCGTGACATGGACGACCCTGGTAGCGTCAGGCAAAACGCTACATCATCACAATAGCTCTTACATGATGGTTGTCGGTTAGAAAAACTCCCACAGAAGTAATTATATTCCTATATATATAGTTTATTTGTATTTTTACATATATTTCAAAGTTATAGTGTATCTTTGCATACACAGAGTATTATTGTATTTCTAAATACACAAAGTTGACATCTATGTTTTAAACAACTTTTCTTTATATTGCACTTGTTTTAAACTGCTTTATATTGAAATAAGTTAAGTTATGTTGAGTTAAGTTGAGCCAGGTAAGTTCTTCAGTTCCTTTCAAGCTCATGTCTTATTTTAGAATTCCCCTCGCATACTCGTACATTTAATGTATTGATGCCATTTTTCCTACATCTTCTTATGATGTAGACACAGGTAACTAGGATCAGTATCCAGAGTATCGTTGATCCAGTTGAGCACTCAGAGTCTTGTGGTGAGCCTCCTTGCTTTCCAAAGGATCCCTTTTATTACTTACATTTTTATTATTAGCTCATTAGGATGTCGTGGGTCTTGTCCCGACAACCATCTTAGTTGTTTGGAGGCTTTATAGACAATCAGATGTTAGTTCTTTAGTCTTTTCATTGTCATTATCTTATTTTGAGACTTTAGTTTGCCTTAATGGCCAGTTGAATGTTCCTTTATAACATTCCAGTTTATTACATAGATTTATCTTTGTTGAGTTAAGTCTTCCGCTGAGTAAGTAAGCCAGGCCAAGAGTTCGCTTAGGGCCAGCAATGGTTCTTGAGTGCCAGACTCGCCCAGGGTGTAGGCTCGGGGCGTGACACAACTAATTATTCTTTATATTACATATTACCTGCATGTCTTAGTCCTCCATGGAAGATTAGAAAATCCATTACACATTTTTTAACTCGCACACTAGTTTTATCGTTTAAATCATTCGCTACTATGTGTAGTTAAATATAAGTTATCACATATACCACAATCAAATATCATTATTGGTATTATTCCACAACACTCATTAATATTATTCCACACATGTTTCTTGGCTTATTGTTAGCTAACTTATCATCTTACTCATGGTAATCTTACCTACTTACTATGGATATTCTATACATACCCTAATTTCAACCCAACACCACACCACTCATAGGTATTTACAATGACAAGAATACAACAACCCATGGCTCAATTTAGTTTTAGCATGATCGTTATCACAAATTATTATTTTCAAAATTCAAAACCAACTTAACCCGTATTTGATTCCATTCAATTCCTAGTATACTTTCGTCAGTATTTGTCTATTGAAGTAGAAAGTGTAAGGAGAATGATGTTTATCTTGTTTCTAATGATTCTGAACATTGTAATCCGAGAGAATTTAGAGAGTTTGAGCGTTGGAAGATGGGGAAATGGGCATTTAAACCCATTCCCTTCCCTCTTATTATTCTGATTTGCACAATGTTGTTATAGCGGCTGGGAAGCCTTTACAGTGGCACTACTACAGCGGGTTATGGCCACTATAGCAGAGTCTAGAGAAGTGGGTGGGTAGGCAATTCTGTTGTCGTTTTCATAAGTTTGCGATTCTGTCATGACCCAGACCATCGTGAGTGACACCCACACTTACCCTCCGGTGGGAGAACCATTACTACAACCCAACTACATAACTTAACGAAAAACTAGAACATTTAAAGATACAGAAACAGGTTTAAATGTCTAGAAAACTGGAGTTTCCATAAACTCCGGAAATTATCAAAAACAAAACTACCAAACATTGTGGAAAACTACCCCTAGAACCTGAAAGTCAATGTACCAAAACATCTAAAGTGCAACAAGTCTAAGAAAAGGGTACAACCCTAACCAAACATAAAAGTATCTAAGCAATAGTCTAAGTCTAAATAAAATGGACTAAACCAAATGAAGGACTTCATGGCAGCCTGAAAGAGATGGCTCACCCTTGATTTCCTATCTCAATCACTACTCTCCTAGCTGAGGTCTATTCGTAGCTGCCTGTAGATGCCTTGTACTCAACAAAGAATGAGCAAGTGCAGTATCAATACACAACCACATTGTACTGGTAGGATCACGCGGCTATCCCTGTAAGCACAACATATATCAGAATCACAACAAGGTAAACATGACATAATGTATACACATTTATCATTTCATGAGCAATGTACAAATTCACATTCTCAATAACAAGTAAATATAACAATTCAATGATCCTATCATGGAACCCATACCCAAACTATTAGTGTACCAAAATGTGGTACCCGATCCTAATTAGTGTGCAGGACGTGACAACTTATCCCATATATGCGCCGAAACGTGGCACCCGATCCAAGTTAGTGTATTAGAGCCTGACACCCGGTCCATTCAAAACAACCACAATTACAATCACACTCATATATATATTCTCATAATCATACATTCAAGTGTCAAATTATGTCATACATTTACTCATTTAATTAGGTTTGACCAACAAGGCTTCATTCACATACATACATGCATTACAATGAAGTAATCACCAACATATATCACACAAATAAGAAATCAAACCATCACCTACCTCGAAACCAAGCTTGAATCCCCTAAGGCACTTGAATCCCCTAAGGCACTTGAATCTTCCCTTTTCGAATTCTTTCCGCTTGTTCGTGGTCTAAAAACAACAAATTAATACAAGATCAATACATTAAGGTCTAATTATCTGGATTATAACTAACCCAATAACCCAAAACCAAACTCATGATCCTAAGGTGCAGCTAGGGATTTTTCCCACCATCAATTTCAGTCCAAAAACCCTCCCATAATAATATTTAACCAAGAATCTACGTTCTACAGATCGAAAAATGGATTAGGGGAGTAAAATCTTTTCCTTTTGTACCAAAAGTAGTGGAAAACTGTCAAGAAATCACTTGGGGTCGTATCCTAACTCTCAAGAATGAAACTTGCATGTAGACAATAACGTTTTTGTAGTTTAATTCAAACTTAAGTCGTGATTGGCCCGCCATAGCGGGACCCAACCCACCACAGTGGCCCCGCTCTAGTGGAATAAATCATGCCCTGGCGGCTTGCGCGGAGACAGAACATCGGAATTAGAGTTCCAAACCCCCATTTCACGACACACCTTAAATCACGACGTTCAAAAACTACATGCTCATGCTAAGATCAGTTTCGGGAGTTCTACTCGCCCAAATTCGATTCCATAAAGTCGTACGGGTTCCTTAACATCTTAGCTATCTATTCATTCAACCAAATTCATTATTGCATCTTTTATTCGTTACCTGATTTTCCTAGATTTACGTGACACCAATTTTGTTCAAATTTGGACTTGGCAAGGAAATTTCAAGATACTACAAAAACTTTTTCTGACCCAAATTCTTTCCCCATTGGCTTTCCTACAACGGTTTGGTTTTAGGTATTATCGATACGGTTTATCGGTTTTCAATTTTTAAATACGCTAAACAATAAGATATTTTTATCGGTTTTCGATTTATCTATTTTTGATCATTAACAGTTCGGTTTACCAAATAAGAAAATGCTCATAAAACAAATATATGATTTCTCACTTCTCTAATAATTTGGCACGATACAGTGAGATAAGTAAATCAGTTGTAAATGCTTTGATATAGTGAAACAAGAATATAATGAGAAATTGCATCAATAACAGTAGATGTAGTACGAAGGCTACAATAACATGTTACATACAAAACATAATATGTAATTTTTGATGTGAAGTAGAAGTACTATGATGTGTGAAGTGTGTAGCCTGTAGTGTAGAATACTGATATAGTGTCTAGTTGTGTTAAATTTTAGCTTTTGTCCATATCTAATTTTTGAATTGAATTTCAAATCGATAAAGTAACTCTTAATTAATAATTGTTATAAAATTAAGCTCAGAACAATATAAGTACGAAGAGAAGAAGGCAATAAAAGTAGATGAAGATCAAAACTTTTCTTCTTATTCAAGTGTGTCATACAAATTATTTGTTGCCTCGTTAAAAATCTTGCCAGAAAAATCAGTGGGACAAAACCTAGGTCAAGAAAAAAAGAGTACAACACGTATTATACTCCCCCTATTAAAACATCACATAATTTCTTGTGATGAAGTCATCCAATCTTATATACAAGCTCCTCAAATATTGATATTGACAATGTCTTTGTGATCACATCATATTCAGAAAGATGTTGCATCGTTGAACTCATCCTGATGTATCATTTTCTGGTTTCATGGATATGATGAAACTTTGAGCTTAGCCGAATACATTCTTGAAAATCACTCTATTTGTGGCCTCATTTTTGCAAGTAAATTGCTCATTCAACTTGTTCATAGCAGCAATCATGGACACTTTCATTTGCAGTTGATTGTCTTGTAGAATAACTTCATAAATGTCCTTGATGTCATTTCACCGTCTTCTCATTGGGGAGGACTGGAATCGTGTCAATAAATTCACTGCAAATATTTGATCGTATATAGCAAGATTCATTAGTGTCCCAATTGACATATATATGGAGTTTCATCACTAAAAAGCTTTTCATCATTCTCTTGAGATCGAAATAGATCTTTAATTATGTCAAGCGATCTCATAATCATTGGGGTACTCAATAAATGTGATTTATTCATGTAAAATCACATCAAAACTTTTCTATGTATGTTGATTGATGGACAAATATTTCATTTGTCAAATTCTTAATTTGTAAGTCAAGATAAAAATTTTGTCTTACCAAGATCTTTTCATTTCAGATTCTCTTTCATACACTCAACAACTTTTGAAAGCTCTTTAAGAGTGCTAATAGTGTGCAAGTCATCAACATACACAACTATTATAAAAAATTCAGATCTTGTCCTTTTTATAAAAATGCAAGGACAAGTAGGATCATTTTTTGTATCCTTTCTTTCTTGATTATTTCAAACCATGTAAGGATTCTTGAAGCTTTATTGAAAAAGTTTCTTTCAAACTTTTATATACTTCAGGCAACTTGAATGTTTCAAGGATTTTTATATAACCTTCATTGTCTAGCTTGATAATTATTCATTATATGCATTCAAATTTTTCCTATGTTGTCAGATCAAAACAAACGTCATTGCATCTGTCATAAGAGAAAATATCTCCACTAATGTCAGGACTCTTGCGAAAAACCTTTATGTTCCAAAGCACAAGTCGTACTTGATATCGTATGGTTATAATATCACATAATAATTTATTTGTACCCCACTAATATTATACCTTGATTTATGGACTATCAATCCAAAATATCATGTTTCTAAGTGAAATAAAATATACTTGAATTTCACATTTCATTTGGCTAATCATTTATATATCCATATTATATGACATATTTGAATTCAAGATCCTCTTCCACATTTATATCATTGGAGCGCTACTTCATATCAAAGATACCGTCGACGGTTATTTGATATCAATTCCAATATGACATAACTTATTGAGATCTCTTCATTTTTCATTATTTTAGGTATCTGAATCTTTGTCAATATTTTATGAAGTGTTATGTCATTGTGATCCTTTAAAGCACTTGTCTCATTATCATGACCATTTTGATCATATGCTCTTCTCCTTCCTCAAGGAGTTTTATACTTTAAATCGATCGATCTCTCATGCTTCAAGTGTATCATAGACTCTGTCCTTCAAGGACTTCTCATTGGAGCATTTACAACTAAATTATAACATAAGGTAAGTAAACTCACCTGCAATTGATTTGTACCATTATGCCAATGAATTTCCTCTTGAACTTTTAGTTCACATTTTATTTTCTAACGGGGATCTAAATAATTCATAATTCATCTCTGATCACATAATTTTCAGCTGTCAATCATCTCTCCCCCCTAATGTTAGAAATTCTAACATTCAATTCCAACCTCATTTGGGGATTCATATTTATGTGTGTGGTGGAGCAATTAAATCATAACCGCACATTCAAAGCTTTAGATGAAATTATTTGATTTCTGACCCTGAACCAATTTGATAAGGGGACCTTTGTTGGCTCTATGCGTACAAGTGTTTCTACATGTTAAATAAATTCATCTCACACCAAATTTCTTTTGAGAGATTTGTTCTCGTAATCATTGATTTAGTTATAATTGGAGGCATACAATTTCTGCTAAATCCACCAGCATTATCAACATAATTTTACAATTTGGAACTATGCTTGTAATTTAATAATTTGAGCAAACAACCTTAAAAAAATCATTTCGCAAGTTGATAACAAACACACATTTGACCATACCATAGATGTATCGATCAAATCATAATAGTAAACAATCCACATGACTAGTGAACGAACCCATATTCACCTTTTTATATGTTCCAAATAATTTTAGGGAATACAATCCCAACCTTAGCTGGTACAATGATAATTTTATCATGAGACAAGCAACACATTAGAATTCTTGAAGAATCTTTTATTTCTTCAATATATAACCACGTGAATTCTCAATTTATTTTACATTACATTTGAATTGAAATGGCCAACTGGTTATGCCAACCGATATTTATTCTAGTAAACTTCTAGTTTACTCTTGCAAGTGATTCTATCATCATTTTAGAAAGATCTAAACTAGAAATAGCTAAATTTAGAATTGGGCAAATTAGTCTTAAATTGTGAGTTTTGAGTCAACTTCAAATGACCATAACTTTCCGCACAAGAAGAATTCGATGGCCCATAAAATGTCAAATAAAAGATCTTTGAGTCCTATTTCCAACGCCACTGGGTTTGCTAAATTCCAAATTTGGATGAGAAATATATGCTCGTTTGAATTTAGCCTGTCCAGTTAAGAAAATTCATCCAAATTAAGGAGGGGTATTTTAGTCTTTTCCTTACCCCACTAGCCTAAATCGTTTTTAGTAATAATTTAGGAGTCTAAACTGACTTAGATCAGTTTTCACAATTCCTAAACACACTTAGGGTTTTAGAGTGAAGTTCAAGACGAAAAAAGGAGAAGTTCAAGTGTTCGTTCAAGATTCTTGCGATCGTTGAGGGGTTTCGCCAAGGATTCAATCTAACGAGGTATGTAAGTTCTCATAGTGTTGGGTTCATTCACCCACACACCAATCATGTAATTTTTATCCGTAATTTCATTCATGAGATCTAGTGTATTGAGTTCTTAACGAGTTTCTTGAAGTTTTGTTCTTCGTTATTTAACATGAGGTTTTATCGAGTTCTTGAGATGAGGATCTTGTGTTTGAGTATTTTTCTTGATGAATTTTTGAGTGGATTTCATTGTTATTATGTTGGGTTTAAGAATCCAAAAGAGTTTGAGGGAAATCATTCGATTCTAGGGGAGTTGGACATGAAATTTGAGCAAGACAATTCGTCAAAACCTTGGAATAGGGGTGGGGAACTGCGTCACACAGTGCGCCCAAACAACTGTCAGAAGTTTGGGGCATGGCGCACCGCGCCACTCAATGCGCCCCAAACCCCCTTCAGTTGTTTAGGGGCTGGCGCGCCGCGCCACTTAGTGCTCCAGGGTCGCCAGGTCCCCTACCTGTCCGACCTTCTTTACGTGTGAGTTCCCTCGAATCGTACCTATATTTTCTACTTGATATCCACAATTAAAATCTTCATTAATCCTTAAGAGATCATGCATATTCAAGTCATAACTCTTGA
Source organism: Solanum stenotomum (assembly GCF_019186545.1). Classification (NCBI taxonomy): domain Eukaryota; kingdom Viridiplantae; phylum Streptophyta; class Magnoliopsida; order Solanales; family Solanaceae; genus Solanum; species Solanum stenotomum. The sequence continues at coordinate 37,780,955 of NC_064290.1, forward strand.
ATTCATAATTCAAATTCAAGATAGAGTTAAGAGTAAAGTTTGAGGAAGTTCTTTGAGAAGTCTTTTACATTCTTTTAAAAATTCTTTTAAGACTTGAGTAATTGATATGAGGATGATCAAAGTTGAGTTCATGTCTTCAAAATGAATATAAGGAAACTAAGTAGTCCCAAGTTTAAATACTTTTATTTACATTTAAAATGAGAGGAAACCTTGATTTCCAAATGAGTTCATAGGAGTATTTGACCATCATCTCTTTTAAGAGAACCATTTGAGTAATAACCTCAAAGAATGAGGATGAAGAAATTATTTTAAACATATTAGCATGAGTTATATTATTGAGAGTAGTATTGATCATCAATATGGGGACGAGCTCAGACAACTCAAAGTCCTCATAAACTTTTTATGCCAACATGGGTAAAGGGTCATACTTTTTAGATGATTCTTTATTGCTTTTTAAGCATAGCTTAGTGGATCCACTTATTTGAGGATGTCTTATACTCTGGGAAGGTATAGGACAGTTCTGGCAGTGTGAGCGAGACGTTGTATCATCATATAGCTCATACTGATGGTTATCAGTTAGAGAATCTCCCAAATAAGAGTAAAGAGTTATTATTGTATTTTTAAATACATTGAGTTATTATCTACTATTTTAAAAGCTTTATATAAACTGCATCTTTAGTGTTGCTTTCTTATTGAGTTGAGTTATCTTCAGATGAGTTGAGTTGGGGTGAGTATGGTTTCCCCTTTTATCAGTACAAGCTTACATGTTATTTTTAGTGTTCTCGTGCATTTAATGTACTGATGCCATTTTTCCTGCATCATTTCATGATGCAGATACAAGTATTTAGGATCATCAACCGGCGCTCTATTGATCCAGTCGAGTTCCCGATTTGCTTGATGAGGCTTCTTGCTTCTGAAGGATCCCCATTTACTTTTCAGTTTTGTTTTGTTAGGATGTCGTGGGTCTTGTCCCGATGTCCATCAGAGTTATTTGAGGTTTCATAGACAGTAGAGTTTTGAGAAATCTGTTTTATTTTCAATTGTTAATGTTCTAGACTTGAGTTGCCTCTTTGGGCCAGTTAAATGTTTTCTTTAAAATATTATGAATTTTCTATGACTATTTGAGAAAACCTTTTCTTGTGAGTTCATCTAATGTTGAATAAGTCTTTCGCTAGTATAGATCCAGTCCAAGTGTTCTCTTAGGGAGCAATAATGGTTCTCGAGTGACAGTCGTGTCCAAGGTGTAGGCTCGGGGCATGACAAACTTGGTATTAGAGCGTAGAGTTCAAGAGTCCTATGGTGTCTATAAAGATGTGTTTGTAGAGTCTTGGTTATCGGTGTGAAGCGTTCCAAATCTATAATTAGGAGGCTACAACATTTAAGAAACAATTCCCTTCATTCTTACTCTTTTCATGCAATAGAGTTCAACTCTATAAAGTTTCTTTCTAATTCGTGCTTGCACGTATCTTTCAGATAATGTCTCCATGAAAAGCTGTTAGCGGTCATCCTGTTAGAAGGAATGTTGATCCTCATAATCAAGTACCCAATGCACCTGAAATGCAACCCCAAGGAGAAGTCACTAATGCTGAGTTCCGGGATGCTATCCAGATGTTGAGTCAAGTTGTGACCAACCAAGCTGGGAAACAAAGAAGGAAGCAACAGGATGTGGCTGATACATCCAGGATACGTGAGTTCTTAAGGATGAATCCACCAGACTTCACCGTTTCAAGTATCATTGAGGATTCAGAGAACTTTGTGGAAGAGTTAAAGAAAGTGTTTGAGGTGATGCATGTTGGAGATGCTGAGTGTGTGGAACTAGTTGCATACCAACTGAACAGTGTTGCTAGAGTTTGGTACGACACATGGAAGAAAAGTAGTGTTGAGGGTGCACAATTGTAAGTTGGGTTGTGTTCGAAGAGGCCTTCTTGGGCCGTTTCTTTCCCCATGAACTGAGGGAGGCGAAGGTAAGAGAATTCCTTAAGTTGAAAAAAGAATCCATGAGGGTGCATGATAATAGCCTCAAGTTCACTCAACGGTCTTGTTATGCTCCGGAGATGGTTGCTGATATGAGGAGCAGGATGAGCGTGTTTGTGTCTGGGTTGTCTCGCCTGTCAAGTAAGGAGGGAAAGACAACTATGTTGATAGGGGATATGAACATAGCCAGATTTATGATCCATGTGCAACAGGTTGAGGAAGATAAGTAGAGAGATAAAGAAGAGTCCCAAAACAAGAAGGACAAGACCACAATGAGTCCAGGCAGTAGAAGGGTAATGCGAACCGGTCATATTTTCAACAAAAGCTAACTGGACCTGCTTCATCATCTACTAGTGCACCTGCACCAAGGAACAGAGGTGAATTCAAGAACCAGAATTCTCAGATCTCCAGAGCTAGACCTGCACCATCTTAAGGTAGTGTGGCACAAGGAGGTAATTGGACCCTTGCATGTGCTAAGTGTGGTAGAAACCACCCAGGAGTGTGTCGTGATGGCTCCATTGGTTGCTTCAAGTGTGGTCAAACGGGTCATTTCATTTGAGAGTGCCCTAAGAACAATCAGGGGAGTGGTAATGGGGGCAATAGAGCCCAATCTTATTCAGTGGCTCCGCCATACAGAGTTTCACCTAGAGGAGCTACTTTAGGGATAGGCGAAGGAGCAAACGTCTATATGATATCACCAGTCATCAAGAGCATGAGAATTCACAAGATGTTGTCACTAGTATGATCAAAGTCTTTACTTTTGATGTATATGCATTGTTTGATCCAGGTGCGAGTCTATCTTTTATGACTCCATATATTGCTATTAATTTTGATATTGTTCCTGAGCAACTTCTTGAGCCCTTTAGTGTTTCCACACCGGTTGGTGAGTCTATTCTAGCTGAAAGAATTTATCGTGATTGTGTCATTTCTGTCAATCACAAGGACACCATGGGTGACTTAGTTGAGCTAGATATGGTGGGATTTGATGATATTCTAGGTATGTAATGGATTTATGCTTGTTATGCCTCAGTTGATTGTAGAACTCGAGTAGTTAAGTTCTAGTTTCCTAATGAGCCAGTTATAGAGTGGAGGAGTAGTTCATCAGTACCTAAGGGTCATTTTATTTTGTACCTTATGGTTAGAAAGTTAGTTTTCAAGGGGTGTATCTATCACTTAGTTTGAGTTAATAACTCTAGTATTGAGACACCGCCTATCCAGTCAGTTCCAGTTGTGAGTGCGTTTCCAAAGGTCTTTCCAAATGATCTTTCTGGAGTCCCTCTTGAGAGAGAAATAGACTTCGGTATAGATATTCTTCCTGATACTCGACCTATTTCTATTCTGCCATATAGAATGTCTCCCGTTGAGTTAAAAGAGTTAAAGCTGCAATTGAAAGATCTCCTTGATAAAGGTTTTATTCGACCCAGTGTCTCACCTTAGGGCGCTCAAATCTTATTTGTAACGAAGAGAGATGGTTCACTTAGGATGTGTATTGATTACCACCAATTGAACAAGGTCACTATCAAGAATAAGTATCCTCTTCCGAGAATTAATGACCTATTTGATCAGCTTCAGGGTGCCACTTGTTTTTCTAAAATAGACCTCAGATCAGGCTATCACTAGTTGAGGGTAAGAGAGAGTGATATTCCCAAGACAACAATCAGGACCCGTTGTAACACCCGGTACCTGAAAAGGGGAAATGAAACGACTTTGGAAAGTTACAGGTGCCAGCAACTGAGGCCAACCACAACCCGTGGGTAGGACCACAGACCGTAGTGTGGTCCGTGGATTGGCCATCCTGCCAAGTCTAATGAGGCTTAGGACTACGACAAGACCTACGGACTGTGGGTCAGACCACGGTCTATGGTCGGGGTTCGGGGTTCGTGGTTCGATGGCTAAAATTTGACTCTTTGATGACTAACGACGGTCCACCAGAACAGGCCATAGGTCAGACCACGGTCCATCGCCTAGGGTCCGTTGGTGACCAGCTGGCAGTTATTTTCAAGGTTAGTTGGGTGTTTTCCTAATTAATTAGTTCCTATACTACATCGTTTTGTTTATGTTTAGGAGCCCTATATAAGTCTTTTTACCCCCAAATTTCCCAATATAAATCATTCTCTCAAAACTCACCCAAAAAGAAGAACTCTCAAATAATTCTTTATTTGAACTTGAAGAAGAAGAAGAAGAAGGATTTCAATTCCTTTATTAAAGGCTAGAGTTTGGATTCAAAGTATGATGGTTTTCATCCATGGATTCATTCCATCCATGAAGTTCTCGAATTCCTCTATTTCAAAAGGTAGAATTCACCAATTGAGTTAGGGTTTTCCTCAATTATCATGGGTTCTTACATAATTGATATAAATGATTAAATTATGATCTTGAATGGATGAATTGATGAAATACTACAGTTTTATGATGTTTTCCCTTATGAACCCGTGTAATCACCATGTTTTCAAGTTATGAATCATACGATGTAGGATTTTGATTATGAAGGAAGAGTTTTATGAAATTCTGCATGTATCGCAAGCTTTACAAGAATTTATGATGAAATCCATATCTAACTCATGTTTTCTAAGTATTTGTGATTGAAAGTGGGTTTGGAACCTCAAGAGGTAAAGTATGGAATTATGCATTTTCTTATGAAATCTATGCAAATGTTTTAAGGATGCGTTGAAAGTAAAGTATCAATGATGATGATCATGATGTGTTATTGAAAGGATTTTCTCCTGTACACATAAGAGTAAGATGTTAAAGGTTTTGTCACATATTAAGGATTCTTAGGTTGAAAGGTTTTCTCACCTAATAGAATCAAATATACGGAGTTATCCTAATGAAAGTAGTTTGGATTGGTTATCCTTGGATACGTTTCCATGAATCATGAGATAAGTCAAGACTTAATAAATATTCCATGGGATTTATGCATAGAACCGAGAGGATATCGATATGAGATGGAAGCTCTCCCGTAGTAGAGCCCGGGTTTCTAGAAGCAATCTCTTCAGATGAAAGCTCTCTCGTAGTAGAGGTCGGGTTTCTAGTAACAATCTCCTTATCCCTTAAACTATGTTTCGCCATAGGATGATTAGCTAGTGGATCCACCTAAGCTAAAAGTTAATGGTACTTACCTTAGAAAGTAGAACAACTCTTTTCAGTGTGGGAGACACCAGGGATCATGTTATAGCAAACATGGTCTCTATATCAGTTAAGGCTAATTCCCCACAAAAAGATTAATAATGAACTAAGGTTACTTCAGGAAGTATCTCATATGTGTTCAAAGGTTTAAAGATGTTTTTATCTTGCATTGACTTTGTTTTATGAAGTATGATTTCTAACTCTCTTATATGATGTTTTTAACTTGGTCAATTGCATGTCATGAAATGAAATGTCCGTTTTAGCATGTTTTAAATGTTTGATGTATGACTATCATACTTGATACATTGTTTTGTACAATGCATATTTTTAGCTACATTTTTTCCCGAATGTAGGGTCTGACATTTAGAGTCGTCAGTTTCATGGCTAGTGTTGATTTTGAGATTTTCAAGCTTTCGTGAGTCCTCATACTTTGAGGATGGATTTCATTGTTTTAGTTTCTTTCTTGTATTTCACTTTTAGACCTGATGTATGGGCTAGGCCCAATTTCATTCTATTGTATTAGATGGCTATGATGAGACAAAAGTTTAGACTTCCGCTTTCTTTAAAAAATATTTGGACTTGAAATATTATTTTACTCTATTTCTTATGTTATGAGAACTAAGTGGCTTGTATGAAATCCTTCGGAGTTCTATACGCCATATTACATCTAGGGTGTATCCCTGGGTCATGACAAACTTGGTAATCAGAGCACAAGGTTTAGAATGATACTAGAATGTCTCATAAGCCACGTCTAGTAGAGTTTAGTTCATGAGTGTGAAACGCACCACATTTATGTATGAGAGGCTACAAGATAATTAGGAAACTCCATTTTTTTCATAACTCTAAAGTCGTGAGATAAAGTTTAACTCTATAAGGTCTCTCTCTTAATCCTTATCCTATTTTCTTGAGGATATGGCTATCCGAAGAGCTTATGCTAGAAGGAATGTGAGGGAGAATGCGTAACAAGAAATTCCTCCCCAAGCTCCTCAAGCTCCGGTCGATCCTTGGGCTGAACAAGTATCTAATGTGGAGTTTAGGGCAGCTTTTCAAGTGTTGGCTCAAGCCGTGATGGCCTAAGCCAATATGGAGGTTGCGGTTCCCGTAAGCCCGAATGTGAGTACGGCGGGTTCTAGAGTGAGGGATTTCACAAGGATGAATCCTCCAAAAGTTTCATGGTTCTAGGGTTGAGAAAGATCCTCAAAATTTTATTGATGGGGTTTACAAGGTATTGATGATCATGGGAGTGACGCCGGTGGAGAAGGCGGAGTTGGTCGTTTATCAATTGAAAGGAGCTGCTCAAGTGTGGTACAACCAACGAAAAGAGAGGAGATCAGAATATGTGGGTCCTCTTGATTGGGAGAAGTTTAAGGCTGCTTTTCTTGATAGGTTCTTTCCCATTGGGATGAGGGAAGCCAAGGTGCTTGAGTTCATTAATCTTTACAAGGAAGTATGAGTGTGAGGGAATATGCTCTAATGTTCACTCAATTATCTAAATATGCTCCAACAAAGGTTGCTGATTCAAGGGCTAGGATGAGTAAATTCATTTCGAGTGTGTCCGAAATGGTTGTAAAAAAGTGTCGTACCGCCATGCTCATTAGTGACATGGACATCTGTCATCTCATGGTGCATGCACAACAAATCGAAGAGGAGAAACTTAAGGAATGGTCAAGAGAAACAAAGAGGAATAAGATCGGTGATGGTAATTTCTCACATGCAAGGTCCGATGGACATGGTGATCTTAGATTTTGACAAGGGTTTTCCAATAAAGGTTCCTTCAATGCTCCTTCTAAGTTCAACAAAGAAAAGGTGTTTAACCATAAGCCTCAAAGAGTTAATGGTAGCATATCTTCATTGCCTAGGTCTACCTGTACTAAGTGTAGAAGGAAACACGAGGGTAACTGCCTAGCCGACATGGATGGTTGCTTTGGTTGTGGTAAAAGTGGTCACAAAATGAGGTATTGCCTGATGCTTCGGGCTAAAGGAAAAGAGGGAAAGCAAGCTCCTCCTAGTGGTTCCGGTTTTAATGCTCCAAAGAAAAACCGATTCTTTACACTCTAATCTTGTGGTGACCAAGAGGGTTCTCCGGATGTGGGGTATATGTTCAAAGTTTTCCAACTTGATGTATATGCTTTACTTGATCCCGATGCTACTTCATCTTTTGTGACGCCATATGTGGCTATGAGGTTTGATGTTCTTTCGAATGTGTTGTTAGAACCTTTTTATGTCTCTACCCTTGTTGGTGATTCTGTTATGGCTAAGAGGGTCTATAGAAAGTGTTCAGTTTCCTTGTCCTATAGAGTTACTCTTGTTGACTTGGTAGAGCTTGACATGTTAGATTTTTATGTTATTCTTGGTATGGATTGTCTGCACTATTGTTATGCTTCTATTGATTGTAGAACTCGTGTGGTCAAGTTTCAGTTTCCAAATAAGCCTATCCTAAAGTAGAAGGGGGAAATTGTGCCTAACGGTCAGTTTGTCTCTTGTCTTAAAGCTAGAAAGATGATTTCTAAGGGTTTCATTTACCATCTAGTTAGGGTGAGGGATGTGGATTTGGAAACCCCTACTCTTGAGTCGGTCCCATTGTAAATGAGTTTTCGAAAGTGTTCTCTGATGATTTCCTCAATATTTCTCCCGAAAGGGAAATAGACTTCAGTATTGACTTTCTCCCGAATACGCAACCTATTTCTATTCCTCCTTATATAATGGCTTCGGCAGAACTTAAGGAATTGAAGGAACAGTTGAAAGATTTGTTGGATAGGGTTTCATCTTACCGAGTATCTCTCTATGGGGTGCTCTAGTTTTGTTTGTTAGAAAGAAGGATGGTTCTCTTCGTATATGTATTGACTATCATCAGTTGAACAAGGTGACTATTAAGAATAGGTATCCTCTTCCAAGGATAGATGATTTGTTTGACTAACTTCAAGGAGAAAGTTACTTCTCTAAGATTGATCTTCGATCGGGTTATCACCAATTGAGGGTGAAAGAAGATGACATTCCGAAGACGGCTTTTCAAACTCGGTATGGTCATTATGAGTTTTTGGTAATATCATTTGAGTTGACTAATGCTCTGGCGGCATTTATGAATTTGATTAATAGGGTATTTAGACAATACCTTGACATGTTCGTAATTGTGTTCATTGATGATATTTTGATCTATTCGAGAAGTGAGAATGAGCATATTGATCATTTGAGGATTGTGTTTCGAATTCTTAAGGACCAACAAATCTTTGCAAAGTTTAGAAAATTTGAATTTTGGTTAAGGTCCGTATCTTTCCTTAGTCATATTGTTTCAAGTAAGGTTGTTAAGGTAGATCGAAAGAAGATAGATGCGGTCAAGATTTGGCCTAGACCTCTAAGCCCTTCGGATATTAGAAACTTCTTGGGTTTGGTCGGTTACTATAGAAGGTTTGTTGAGGGATTCTATTCCATTGCCTCTCCGTTGACAACTTAGACTCAAAACAAGGCTAAGTTCATATGGTTCGAAGCTTGTGAGAAAAGTTTCCAAGAGTTGAAAGATAGACTTACTTCTGCTCCGGTGTTGACTTTGCTGGAAGATAAAAATGGTTTTGTGGTGTATTGTTTTGCCTCTAGAATTGGGTTGGGATGTGTGCTTATGCAAAGTTGTAAAGTTATTACCTATGCCTTTAGCCAAATTAAGATCCATGAGAAGAATTATCCTACCCATGACCTTGAATTAGCGGCAGTTGTTTTTGCCCTAAAGATTTGGAGGCATTATTTGTATGGAGTTCATCTTGATGTTTTCACCGACCATAAGAGTTTGCAATGTGTTCAATCAAAATAATTTGAATCTTCACCAAAGAAGGTGACTTGAATTATAGAAGGATTATGACATGAGTGTTCTCTATCACCCAGTAAAGCTAATGTGGTAGCGGATGCTCTTAGTCAATTATCTATGGGTAATGTTGCTCATATTGAAGAGGAAAAGAAAGAGTTGGTTCGAGATGCTCATAGATTGGCCCAATTAGGTGTTTAATTAGTGGACTCCACCAAGGGTGGTGTTATGGTTCAAAATGGGTCTGAATCGTCTTTTGTGGCGGATGTGAAAGCCAAGCAAGGTCTTGATCCAATTTTGGTTGACTTGAAGGAAGCGGTACTTAGGAAATCTGTTGAGGCTTTCGCTCAAGGGGGAGATGGGGTACTTAGATATCAAGGTCATTTGTATGTTCTAAATGTTGATGACTTGAGGGAACATATCTTATCAAAATCTCATAGTTCTCGATATTCCATTCATCTAGGAGCCACCAAGATGTACCGTAATTTGCGAGAAGTCTATTGGTGGAATGGGATGAAGAAGAATATTGCAGAATTTGTGGGTAAGCGTCCTAATTGCCAACGAGTGAAAGTTGAACATCATGGATCGGAGGTTTGTCCCAAGACATTGGTATTCCTCACTTAGAATTGGGAAGACTTAAATATTGACTTCATAGTAGGGTTGCCACGCACTCGGCGACAAAATGTCTCAATTTGGATTATAGTAGATCGGATGACGAAATCATCTTATTTTATTCTTGTCAAAGTTTCCTAATCGGCGGAGGATAATGCTAAGTTGTATTATAGAGAAATGGTAAGGTTGCATGGAGTGCCCTTATCTATTATTTCCGATCATGGTACCCAATTTACTTCTCAATTTCGAAAGTCTTTCCAAAAGGCTCTTGGCACTAAGGTTAAGCTTAGTACTACTTTTCATCCCCAAACTGATGGGCAAACGGAGCGTACTATCCAAACTTTGGAAGATATGTTGAGAGCTTTTGTGTGATTGATTTTAAGGGTAATTGGGATGACCATTTGTCATTGATTGAGTTTGCTTATAATAATAGCTATCACTCGAGTATTGGTATAGCTCCATTTGAGGCTCTTTATGGTAGAAGGTGTAGATCTCCTATAGGTTGATTTAAGGTGGGTGAAGTTTCCATAATAGGTCCAGAGTTAATTCATGAGGCCATTGAGAAAGTTTGACTTATTAGAGAAAGGTTGCAAATGGCTCAAAGTCGACAAAAGTCATATGCCGATGTTAGAAGAAAGGATCTTGAATTTGAGGTTCATGATTGAGTTTACTTGAAAATTTCACCTATGAAGGGTGTAATGAGGTTTGGTAAGAAAGGGAAGCTTAGTCCCCGATTTGTAGGCCTATATCAGATTTCGAGACGTGTTGGTAAGGTTGCTTATGAGTTGGATTTGCCAAATGAGTTGGCAATGGTGCACCCAGTTTTCCATGTCTCTATGCTTAATAAGTGTTGGATATCCGACATCCATAGTTCGCTTAGAATGGTTGGGAGTTGATAAAAGTCTTTCTTATGAGGAAGTTCCAGTTGAGATTTTAGATCGGCAAGTTAAGAAGTTGAGAAACAAGGAAGTTGCTTCCGTAAAGGTGTTGTGGAGAATCATTTAGTTGAGGGTTCTACTTTGGAGGTCGAGGCTGATATGATGTCCTGATATCCTCATTTGTTTCCTTCTAATCCTACTTTAGCTTGAGGTAATGAGTTCCTCTTGGTTTGTTCTATGCTTTGGGATTCATGTGTGTTTTGTGTGTTTTATGTGTTTCCATGATTTCCTTATGTTATGCATGTTCATGAAACCTTGTGTTTTGCAAAAAAATGAGTTCATATAATTAATTTTCCTCATGTTGTTTTGCATTGAGTATGGATTTCCTATAGACTTCATTAGATGAATTAATGAACATGCTTTAGCTATGTTTTTTTGAGAATGAATTGCATATAGGCTCCATGAGAGGATGTTGAGCATGCTTTTAGCTTGGCGAAAGTAGTTCCTCCTTGAAAATGAGATTTTTTTTTTGAAATTTCATGAATATTGGGTTGTTAGATGTAGTTCCTACTTCTTTATGATGCATTGAGTTTGTTTATCTTGAAGTTGATGTATCCTCCTTCATATGTGCAGTGCATGAATGATGGGCTGTTAGACTTAGTTTCACCCCTCTTATGATGTTTTGAGAACGTCCTAGCTTGGAGTCGATAGTTCCTCCTTGGTTATATTAAATTAGATGAAGTTGCATGGTAGGTTGGGTTGTTAGTTCATCTCCTACTCTTTTAGAACCTGTTTGAATCTCATTCGAGGATGAATGATCCCAAGGGAGAGATATTGTAACACCCCATATCTGAAAAAGGAAATGAAACAATTTTGAGAAGTTGCAGGTGCTAGCCACGGAGGCCAACCACGGCCCGTGGGTAGGACGACGGGCCATAGTGTGGTCCGTAGATTGGCCATCCTACCAAGTCTAATGAGGCTCAGGACCACGGCCAGACCTACGGACCGTAGGTCAAACCACGGTCAGTGGTTCAATGGCCAAAATTCGACTCTCTGATGACCAACGACGGTCAACCAGGATGGGCCGTAGGTTAGACCACGGTACATCGACTAAGGTCCGTTGGCTGTCAGCTGGCAATTATTTTCAAGGTTAGTTGGGTCTTTTCCTAATTAATTAGTTCCTATACTACGTCATTTTGTCTATGTTTAGGAGCCCTATATAAGTCTTTTTACCCCCAAATTTCCCAATAGAAATCATTTTCATCAAACTCACCCAAAAAGAAGAACTCTCAAATAATTCTCTCTAAAAATTGAAGAAAAAGAAAAAGAAGGATTCACCTAGGGTTTCAAGCTAAGGTCTCAATTCCTCCATTAAAGGCTAGAATTTAGATTCAAGGTATAATAGTTTTCATCCATAGATTCCTTCCATCCATGGATTTCCCAAATTCCTCTATTTCAAAAGGTAGAATTCCCCAATTGAGTTAGGGTTTTCTTCAATTATCATGGTTTCATTTCATTATTGATTTAAATGATTGAATTATGATCTTCTATACATGAATTGATGAAATACTATGGTTTTATGATTTTTTCCCCTATGAACCCATGTAATCCCCATGTTTTCAAGTTATGAATCATATGATGTGGGATTTTGATTATGAAGGAAGAGTTTTATGAAATTAAGCATGTATTGCAAGATATACTTCAATTTATGATGAAATCCATATCTAACGCATATTTTCCAAGTATTTATGATTGGAGGTGGGTTTTAAACCTCAAGAGGTAAAATATGGAATTATGCATTTTCTTACGAAATCTATGCAAATGTTTTAAGGATGCTTTGAGAGTAAAGTATCAATGATGATGATCATGATGTGTTATTGAAAGGATTTTCTCATGTACATATAAGAGTAAGATGTGAAAGGTTTTCTTACATATTAAGGATTCTTAGGTTAAAAGGCTTTCTCACCTAATTGAATCAAAGATAAGGAGCTATCTTAATGAAACTAGCTTGGATTGGTTATCCTAGGATACCTTTCCATCATGAGATAAGTCAAGACTTAATAAATATTTGGTGGGATTTATGCTTAGCATTGAGAGGATATTGATATGAGATGGAAGCTCTCGTAGTAGAGCTCGGGTTTCTAGAAGCAATCTCTTGAGATGGAAGCTCTCTCGTGGTAGAGACCGGGTTTCTAGTAACAATCTACTTATCCCTTAAACTATGTGCCCCGATAGGATGATTAGCTAGTGGATCTACCTAAGCTAAAAGTTAATGGTCCTTACCTTGACAAGTAGGACAACCATTTTTGATATGGGAGACACTGGGGGATCATGTTATAGCTCACATGGTCTCTATGTCGGTTAAGGCTAATTCCACATTACAAGATTATTAATGAACTAAGGTTACTTCAAGAAATATCTCATATGTGTTCAAAGGTTTAAAGATGATTTAGCTTGCATTGGCCTTGTTTTATGAAGTATAATTTCTAACTCTCTTATATGATGTTTTTAACTTGGTGAATTGCATGTCATGAAATGTAATGTCCCTTTTAGCATGTTTTAAATGTTTGATGCATGACTATCATACTTGATACATTGTTTTGTACTAACGCTTACTCTTAGCTACATTTTCCCCAAATGTAGGGTCCTACAATCAGAGTCGTCAGTTTCGTGGCTGGTGTTGATTTTGTGATTTCTAATCTTTCGTGAGTCCTCATGCTTCGAGGATGGATTTCATTGTTTTAGTTTCTTTCTTGTATTTGACTTTTGGACATGATGTATGGGCTAGGCCCAATTTCATTCTATTGTATTATATGGCTATGATAAGACAAGAGTTTAGACTCTCGCTTTCTTTATAAAATGTTTGGACTTGAAATATTGTTTTACTCTTTATGTTTTATTTCTTATGTTATGAGAACTAAGTGGCTTGTATGGAGTCCTTCGGGGTTCTATACGCCATGTTACATCTATAGTGTACCTTTGGGTCGTGACACCCGTCATGGTCATTTTGAGTTTCTAGTTATGTATTTTTGGCTTGACTAATGCTCCTGCATCGTTCATGGATCTTATGAACAGAGTGTTTAAGCCTTATCTTGATATGTTCGTTATCGTATTCATTGATGACATTCTAATTTGTTCGAGTAATGAGGAGGATCATGCTAGTCATGTCCGAGTAGTTCTCCAAACTCTCAAAGGATATAGAGTGGTATGTTAAATTTTCTAAGTGTGAATTTTGGTTTGAGTATGTGGAATTCTTAGGCCATATTGTTTCTGGTGATGGGATCCGAGTTGACACTTTAAAGATTGAGGCAATTCAGAACTGGCCCACATCTCTGACTGATATTAGGGGTTTCTTGGGATTGGCTGGTTACTATAGGAGGTTTGTCGAGGGGTTTTCATCTATCTCATACCATTGACTAAGTTGACTCGGAAAACAACTAAGTTTCAATGGTCTGAAGCTTGTGAGAAAATCTTTTAGAAATTTAAAACTAGGTTGACTACTGCCCCAGTGTTGACCTTACCGGAGGGTATGCAAGGTTTTGTTGTGTATTGTGAAGCATCCAGAGTTGGACTGGGTTGTGTATTCATGTAAAATGGCAAAGTTATAGCTTATGCCTCCAGATAACTTAAGATTCACGAGAGGAATTACCGAACCCATGATCTAGAGTTGGCTGCTGTAGTATTTGCTTTGAAAATATGGCGTCACTATCTTTACAGTGTTCATGTAGATGTGTTCACCGAACACAAGAGTCTTCAGTATGTATTTAGTTAGAAAGAGATTAATCTCAGACATAGGAGGTGGTTGGACTTACTCAAGGATTATGACATGAGTATTCTATATCACCCAGGTAAGGTTAATGTTATTGTTGGTGTTTTGATCAGGTTGTCTATGTGTAGTACTACCCATGTTGAGGAAGGCAAGAAAGAATTGGCCAAAGATGTGCACAGACTTGCACGATTGGGATCCAGTTGATGGATTCCAATGAAGGCGGAGTGATGGTGATGAATGGGGCTGAATCATCACTAGTAGCTGAACTAAAAGAGAAACAAGACCAAGATCCCATTTTGCTTGAATTGAAGGCAAATGTTCATAAGCAGAAAGTGATGGCTTTTGAACAAGGGGGAGATGATATATTGAGGTATCAAGGTAGATTGTGTGTACCAAAGGTAGATGAACTCTAAGAGAGGATCATGAAGAAAGCTCATAACTCCAGATGCTCTATCCATCCTGTTTCCACAAAGATGTATCGTGCCTTAAGAGAAGTCTATTGGTGGAGTAGTACGAAGATGTGTATTGTAGAGTTCCTTGTTAAGTGCCTGAATTGCAGACAAGTCAAGGTAGAGCATCAAAGGCCTGGTGGTGTGGCTCAGAATATAATGGGAGTGGGTAATGATCAATATGGATTTCATTACTGGTTTGTCGCGGTCTCACAGACAACATGATTTGATTTGGGTAATTGTAGATCGGATGACTAAATCAGCCCATTTTTTGCTGGTAAAAACCACCTACGCAGGGGAGGATTATGCAGATTATATATTCAAGAGATAGTCTGACTTCACCGAGTTCCTGTGTCTATCATTTCAGATAGATGTGCGCAATTTTGGAAGTCTTTCCAGAAAGGATTAGGTTCAAAGGTGAACCATAGTACTACTTTTCATCCTCAGACCGATGGGCAAACAGAGCGCATGATTCAAACATTAGAGGCTATGTTGAGAGCGTGTGTGATCGATTTCAAAGGCAATTGGGATGATCATTTACCTCTCGTAGAGTTTGCTTATAATAATAGCTATCACTCTAGCATCCAGAAGGCTCTCTATGAGACTCTTTATGGGCGAAGATGTAGATCTCCTATTGGATCGTTTGAGGTTGGTGAAGCTGGGTTGATAGGACCAGACTTAGTTCATCAAGCTATGGAGAAAGTGAAGATCATTCAAGAGAGGTTGAAAACATCGCAGAGTCGTCAGAAATCCTATACAGATGTTAAGAGAAGAGACTTGGAATTTGAGATGGATGATTGAATTTATTTAAAGGTTTCACCCATGAAGGGTGTTATGATGTTTGGCAAGAAGAGGAAGTTTAGTCCCCGGTATATTGGTCCTTATAGGATTTCCAAGAGAATTGACAGTGTAACTTATGAGTTGGAGCTACCACTAGAGTTAGCAGCAGTCAATCCAGTGTTTGACATTTCAACGTTGAAGAAGCATATGGGCGATCCTTCACTTATCATACCTATAAAGAATATTGGTATTTAGGACAACTTATCTTATGATGAGATACCGTTGAGATACTTGATCGTTAGGTTCACAAGCTGATAACCGAAAAGGTAGCATCAGTCAAGGTCTTATGGAGGAATCAGTTTGTTGAGGAAGCTACTTGGGAGGTTGAGGAGGATATGAAGAAGATATATCCACATCTCTTTACCTCCGGATAAATTCCAAACCAAGGTAATGATTTTCGTAAAACACTTTTTAAATTGATATGCTATGTTGTGTTAAATTGCATGTTGGGTTGTTTGAGCTGGGTGTTAGATGTTGCCACCCTTAGTCCTAATTAAAGTGATCTCATTTGAGGACGAATGTTCCCAAGGGGGAGATATTGTAACACCTCGGATTTAGGAAGTGCTAAACTAGAAATAGCTAAATTGAGAATTGGGCAAGTTAGTCTTAAATTGTGAGTTTTTGGTCAAATTCAAATGATCATAATTTTCAGCACAGGATGAGTTAGGTGGCCCATGAGAGATCAAATGAAAGATATTTGAGTCTTCTTTCCAGCACCATCGAGTTTGCTAAATTTTGAGTGTTTTATTTAAAAATATATTTTAGACTGATTTAAGAGTCGCCACTTAATTTTTAAGGAAAAATTAAGAAAACTTATTTTTTCCAAAAATTTAAAACAGGGAAATAGATTTAAAATATTTAAGGGGGTTCAGGGGTTCTTATTGGCATTTCGGGAAGGGTTTGAAAGCACCTGAAATGCCCGCTAATATGCGGTTATCCAGCGATTAATTATTTGGCTAAAATATTTTAACTTATCTTGAATTGCAAAAGTAAATTACTTTATAATTGAGACCTATTTTAATAGAAAAATAATGAAATATTATCTAAGTGAAGTATTTCATAAACTTATTTATTTATTATTTATTTATTTTTAGGTCAAGTGAAAGATGAGTAATGTAGTTAAGTAATTAATTCAAAATGGGTGTCTTTCGGGGATTTGAATATTTCAATTTTAAGATTAACGACAAATATTAGCAAGTAAATAAACATAATAAAAATGAATAGGGAAAGTGACTTGGGCCCAAATCCGGTTTTCCTGTCCGCCTGGGCCAGTATTTGGGCCTATTTTTATTTTGGGCCTTCGGCCCATTTGAGTCACTTGCACTTGTCCTAAACTATATTGAATTTTGTTTCTTTGGGTCTTACACCCATCTTCCACCTGTCCTAAATTCTAACAAAATAGTAATACATAAAATGACAAAGGCTTAGGCCCAAAATAACAAAATATAATCTTTAAAGTAAAAGAGCGGGCCAAGGCCCAATCTTTTCAATTCTCTAGATTGCTTCATATTCTTTTAACTCCAGGACCGATTCGTCGATTTTATAGTTGACTGACTCGGATGAGAAGGAGTTTTAGCCTTTATGGCTCTCTCGAAATGCAAGAAGAGGATAGGAGTTCGTAGTGAACTCGGACAAATATCACATGCAAATGAAGAGAGCCGAAATTAGTCTTCGATAATAATAATAATAATGATAATAATAATGATAATGATAATAATAATAATAATAATAATAATAATAATAATAATAATAATAATAATAATAATAATAATAATAATAATAATAATAATAAGAATAATAATAATAATAATAATAACAATAACAATAATAACAATAATAACAATAATAACAATAATAATAATAATAATAATAATGATAATGATAATGATAATGATAATAATAAAATTAATAATAATAATGATAAGATCTTTCAAATATTAGCTCTAAACAATAACATGATTCCTTGATTATTTAACAGTAATGCATTCAAAAGCACACGCTCAAGCATATTTCAACTAAACCAAAATGAATAAATTGAAGTTAAATAATCATGACAATCAATTGACAGGAAATAACTATAAGAACGCAATGAACTTTGTTAAATATCATGCTTCACATCATATGTATTTTATTATATATATAATTTTTTTCATATCATACACCCCATTATTATTCCACTATATAGGGAAGTTAACAGACAATATGTTAATCCATAATTAAGAGTAGATCTAACTAACATTCTCATAGATGCATATGTACACATATGTCTATTTCCGGAATAGTAAGCTTTCGAATATGAAAACTATTCATCCCATTATTAAAAAAAAAATTATATTATTATTATTTATTTTTTCACTTCAGTTTTAATAAAAGGAAGCATGCAAAAATTAACTAAATCTCGACATGTGGCATATCATCTAGGAGCATACTACAGCTAAATAATTAAAAGCAATAGAGTATGGGAGATCTACAACAAAGAAGCAGTGACGACGATGGAATAAACTCAAGCTAAGCGAGACAGACAAAAATATTAACAACAACATGCTATTATTTTAGCTACATATAGAAAACTTTACCGAACTTGAAAAAATCAATACACTATTTTAATGTCGTACTTAAACCGTATGCAAGTCATATGAAGGTCACTGATTAGTAAATCATGAAGAACTCAACACAATGGAATTTCAAATATGCAATCTTAACATCAAACTAGTCCAAACACGACAAGATAATCGCTACATAATCACGAAAATTTAAAGAAAATGAAGGAAAAGAACGGTCACATCTAATCAGACTGGAAACATCAACACTTAGATGCAAACTCACTAGCTTTAACTCGACTAACTAACGGGATCATATAAGAACGGATATATCACACAAACAACATCAATTTAATAGCAGCCAACAACCAGCGAAGCCAAAATGTAAATTTCAAACAATCACGATATCATTCCGAATAGAAAGAAGAGGCAAAAGAATATTACGAAGGATAAGAGGCTACCTCTCTCCGGGCAGCGAACAGAGGAGACAAGTAGGGGAATGTGACTTCTTCCACGAAACTCGGACACGAATCGATGAATAAGAAAATCTCCCTGTTTTTTTTAGAGTATTTAGAACGTATTTTAGCTATTCTTCCTTAAAGTGTTATGTTCTCCTTAGTTAAAAAAAATTTCCAACCCCTACAATGGAGAATGAGAAGGGTTTATATAGAAGGAGATTTTTTGTTCGTTCTTGGAGGGAAAGGGACGAAAATTCAAGTGAGAACGAGGGTAGAATCGAAATTTTCCAACTCAAATCTCAATTCAAAATTCTCCAAGAATCAAAAAGCTACTTGTTTGTACAAAAATTCAACCCAAATCCCCCGAAATTCGGACGACAGGCATGGCTGGAACGGTTTGGTGAGGGCAGACTTGCTTTTTTCCATGGATTCCGCTGTTTCGGCTGCTGCTGCTTTGATATTTTGGATTGCTGCGAAGACGCTCTCGCGTGAGGAAGAGTGAAGCGCGTATGGGGGTTCATTTGGTACTATTACTGTTGTTGTGCGATTGAAGCTGGAGTTGACGCGTGGGGAATGGTTGAGGCTGCTGCTTGTTGTGGTTTGGGCTTTTTCTAGAAGAAGAAAAAGAATAAAGGGTATAGGGGTGGGGTCGGTTATGCTGTATGTATATGTATTTAATGTTGGTGGGGTTTGGGATGGGTATGGGATTATTATTGGGGTGAATATTGTATTGTTGGGAATTGGTGGGCCGGGTATTGGGAATTGATCGGAGTTAGGACGAAAATAAGAGGGAGTTGGGCTTAAGGGGTTGAAGGGATGGTCTGCTAAAGATAAAAAAGGCCCAAATTTGGTCCCTTAAAATGGATTAAGGGTGAAAACAAATTAAATTGTGAGAATCAAATCAAGCTTTGGCCATATGATTTAAATTAGCCAATCGGAGATTAAAGATGTAGCCAAATTGAATTAGATTAGCAGATTCGGCCAAAATTCAAATAAAATGAGTTGACATTAATTAATTAACGAGCTTCCTAACGAAATAAAATAATTAACTTAATTATAAACTAATTATTTCAAAAATATAAAGTATTATATAACTAAACTAGTTAACCAAATATTTAAGTAAAACTACATATTTTGAGACGATTTTCGAATGATCATAAGATATACTAATTATATACATAATTATGTAAAACAAATATATTATCTAAAATTATAAAAGTGACAAAACTAGTTAAAATAACTTGCAAACTATATTATTATTATTACTTTTATAAAACTAATTATTTTAAAACTATGGCCATAACTTAAATAACGTAACTTAAATAAAATGTGCTTTTCAAATCAACAAAATTACATAAGACAAAATAATATAAAATAAGAATAATTAAACTAATAAAATAGATAACTTATACTTTAAACCCAATTAATTTAATTGAATATCAAACAAACTCTTTTTGAGACGATTTTTGAATATTTATAAAATATAATAATTATATACATAATTATGTAAAACATATATATTATCTAAAAATTATAAAATAAGACAGAACTAGTTAAAATAACTTGCAAACTATATTATTATTATTACTTTTATAAAATTAATTATTTTAAATCGTTTGAAATTGAAGAAGCTCGATAATTAATATATATTGTGGAGGTCCAAAATTGGGTGTCAACAATTGTCCCTCGTTTGACTTGGATTGATGAAAGAAATTCGAGGCAAATGAAATTGACAAATCCAATTTTGGCCGATCACATCTTCATCCTTTCAAAAAGGGATCTGGTAAGGACTTTAAGAATTATGGCCGAACCCTGGAATCAGGTTTCCTACATATCTCAGGTTATATGAGAATTCAGGCCACTTGTAGTTCTATACGCTTGATTTGATGCACGATTTTGAAAGAATTCAAAAACTATCCTGATACCGTATTATGAAGGGACCAGAATGCTCGAGAATAGGATTTAAGAGTGAATGTTGGAACACAGCCGAGTTTTCAACATTGATTCCGCCTACATATTCCTCAACCTAGGAAATCAGGCTGCTTGTAATTCGACTCAATCGGTTGGAAAAGAAATCTCTTATGCTAAGATAACCTTCGGTTGGGAGTAATGACAAAATAAGTCGATTATGAAAAATAGGCTTGCAACCTCTTAGTCATAAATGTGGAGCTCTTCACATCCATAAGTAAGAACTTACATAGACATAATTTCCAAATCTTTTGGTGGATTGTCACTCAGATTGGAAAGTTGCTTCCGAAGGAAGCCAAAAATTTCCGGATGTGAAATTGAAACCGACTAACTCAAAGATAAACCCACATGCCTTTTGATAGAAGTGTGGTTTAATTGTGGTGGAAGTCGCTCCTCTGCTCGCGTCCTAAGAGTTTGAAATTCCTCTTTGGACTATGTCCCAGTTCGCTGCTAAGAAAAAGTTCTACGTTGTGCTGCATCCTTTTTGATGTCGTTTGCACCTGTGGTTTTTTGGAGAATTCATCCTTTCGGATGCTCTCAACAAAGACTGAGATAAAACTCATTAGCATAAATGCAATTCAAATGGGAGACAGTGTCTTTTACCGTGTTGACACTTAATTGTTCTGCTTGAATATTTGACGTATACTCTATCGGGTTTGACGTGAAGCAAATAAAGCTTGTATTTTGTATTTGTAATATAATCTTCAATGTACTCTTCTTTTGATGACGAAGTAATAAAATAGGCGAATGTAATCTGTTGATAGTTCTCTTGATGTCGTCTTTGCAGAGGAAAATGATGCAGTTGATGTTTTTTTCTGCGATGCATGAAGCTTTTTCTCGCGATGCATGAATCTTTCTCTTGACATGCATGTATATTTCTCTTGCTATGCGTGAATCTTTTCCTCGCGATGCATGAATCTCTTTTGCGCGATGCATGACCCCTTCTCTTTCTATGCATGAATTTCTTTCCCGCGATACATGAATCTTTTCTTGCAATGCATGAATTCCTTTCCCGCGATGCATGAATTTTCTCTTGCAATGCATGAAATTTTTCCCGCAATGCATGACATTTTTCTCTCGTAATATATGAATCTTCTCTTGCAATGCATGACATTTTCCCCCCGCAATGCATGAATCTTCTCTTGTAATGCATGAATCTTCTCTGGTAAGGCATGATTTCTCCGCGATGCATGACTTCTCTCTCTTGCTATGCATGACTTCTTTCTTTTGCTATGCATGATTTCTCCGCGATGCATGATTCTTTTGATGATGCCTCCCTGATACCGAACGAAGATGATGCTTCACCCAACAACATAGGTGATCTTCTGGGTAGTTCTTTGGGATGGCAGTATCGTCTCAATCGACAATATAAATAAAAATGACCCTCGGAGTAGTAATATCATCTCATTCGACAATACGATATAAATGACTCTCCGGGTAGTGATATCGTCTCAATTGACAATATAAATAAAATGACCCTCGGAGTAGTAGTATCATCTCATTCGACAAAATGATATAAATGACTCTCCGGGTAGTGATATCGTCTCAATAGACAATATAAATAAAAATGACCCTCAGAGTAGTGGTATCATCTCATTTGACAATACGATATAAATGACTCTCCGGGTAGTGGTATCGTCTCATTCGACAATACGATATAAATAACCTTCAGGGTAAGAATATTATCATATCTGATAATATAATGTAGATAAATATGCTCCAGGTATCTTTAGTTGCCGGAAAATAATAATATTTCTCTCTTCAAGGTTTTCATTTGTCCCATCTCCGAACGTAATTGCATGTTCATTATGAACTTTGTCTTGCTGAGAATTTGAATAAAGTAATGTTACTCATATTCCCAATTCTTGGTATAAGAAGCATAAGATATTTCTTGCATCCACAGAAAAGTTGTCAATTTGGGGAGCTCTTCGCCCTTTTGACTTCTCTGTATTCATTGAATGGAAGAATATGCCGATCCTGAGGCAAACCTATAGATCTGCATCCACAGGAAAATTGTTAGTGTTTTTTACAAAATGAACTGATCTGTGTCGATCTCTTCGGTTGTCTACTCCTTCTCTTGCTAGCTCTGGTTGATCTCTCCGATCTCCCGCTTCTTGATAGATAAGACAAAATATTTTTACGCAAAAATAATTAAAACATGAAGGAAAAGTTTTTAAGGAAAATAGATCTTCAAAAGTAGTTTTTGGAAAAAGTCACTGCCAAGTGTCATGTCAAGTTAGATGAACATCATTCGGAGTTGGTGTTTTGAGATCTGTCTTATCACTTGTTGGGGGGTATTCAAAGTTGTTCCAAACTCTGATGAGCCTGTTGAAATTTTGAGGTCATCCTCAAAATTTCTGTCCCAGTTAACTGTCTTGGCTTATCTTTAACCGTTGGTGAGCAATCACGGTATTTTTGAGATCTTCTCAAAAATTCTGTCCCAGTAGCAAATTTAAAAGTAACTTCAGTCTTGACTTGTTGAAGAGATATTTTTCTTGAGAATTTTTGAGTCCCTCTAAAAAATTCTGTCCCAGTTTCTATTGCAAAGAGAAATAGAAATCTTACGGGAGGTATGACCGAGCCCTTATGGCGCCTACGTATCCCGTTGAGGCAGGAATCAGGTCAAACGTAGTTCCCCCTCGAGGATTAACAAAAATAATAAATTTACAAAGAAACCAACCAAGGCCGACATAGGCCGCCTACGTATCTCATTCTTGAGAATTAAGTTCGAACATAGTTCAAATACAAAAAAATATTAAAAGGGATAAAGGGGTGACCGAGGCCGACATAGGCCGCCTACGTATCTCATTCATGAGAATTCAAGTCAAACGTAGTTCGTTACAAGAGGGATAAAATTCTAAGCAAAGCAATTACAAGCAAATAGAACGATTACAAGGGAGTGACAAAAATACAAACTGAAACTTTACACGTAGTATCTCTTGACAGCATCTGAGTTGATCGGTTTCGGCCATTCAGTGCCATCCATCTCCGACAGGACTAGGGCACCTCCGGATAACACTTTGCAAACCATGTAGGTTCCTTGCCAATTTGGTGCAAATTTGCCTTTATATTCATCATGATGAGGGAAAATGCGCTTAAGAACTAACTGACCAACTTCAAATGTTCTGAATCTTACTTTCTTGTGAAAAGCACGAGTCATTCTCTATCGATACAGTTGACAATGACAAATGGCAACCATTCTCTTCTCGTCAATCAATGTTAGCTGGTCAATCCGCTTGCGAACCCATTCAACATCACTTAATTCAGCTTCTTGGATGATTCTCAATGAAGGTATTTCAACTTCGGTAGGTATAACTGCTTCTGTCCCATACACCAACAAATATGGAGTTGCTCCGACTGATGTTTTGACAGTCGTTCTGTAACCCAACAAAGCATATAGCAACATCTCGTGCCAACCTCTGCGATTTTCAATCATCTTCCTCAAAATCTTCTTTATGTTCTTGTTGGCGGCTTCTACAACTCCGTTCATTTGGGGACGATAGGCGGTGGAATTCCGGTGAGTAATCTTGAATTGTTCACATATCTCTCTCATTAAGTGACTGTTAAGATTCGCTCCGTTATCAGTAATGATGGATTCTGGTACTCCAAACCTACATATCAGGTTGTTGCGAACAAAATCAGCTACAACTTTCTTGGTTACCGACTTATATGAAGCTGTTTCTACCCACTTGGTGAAGTAGTCAATGGAAACCAAAATGAATCTGTGTCCGTTAGAGGTAGCTGGCTCTATTGGACCAATGACATCCATTCCCCAAGATACAAAAGGCCAAGGTGAACTCATAGCATTAAGTTCGTGAGGCGGCACTCGAATCAAATCACCATGCACTTGACATTTATGACATTTCTGCACAAACTTGCAACAATCATGTTCCATAGTCATCCAAAAATAACCGGCTCGAAGGACCTTCCTCGCCAAAGTGAGCCCATTCATGTGAGTACCACAAACTCCGGCATGTATCTGTTCCAGAAGCTTTGCGGCTTCGTTAGCATCGACACATCTGAGAAGACCTAAATCTGGAGTCCTCCTGTAAAGGATTTCCCCATTTGCAAAGAAATTGAGGGCCATACGGAGTATCGATTTTTTCTAGTTGAACGTTGCATTCTCAAGATAAGTCCCGTCCTCTAAATACTTCTTGATATCAAAATACCAAGGCAAACCATATGGCTCCACTTCAACATGTGAACAATGGACAGACTGCTCTTTTACCTCTATATCCAAGGGATCAATATAACTTGTATCCGGATGTTTGATCATTGAGGCAATGGTGGCAAGAGCATCGGCCAACTCATTCTGTGTTCTGGGAGTATGTCTGAACTCAATCTTGCGAAATCTCTTGCACAACTTCTGTATATACCGTACATACGGTGTGATTTTTGGGTTTTTCACGGCCCATTCCCCTTAAACTTGATGAATCAGCAAATCTGAATCTCCAATAACCAGCAACTCATGAACATTCATATCAATTGTCATCTTCAGACCGAGGATGCAAGCTTCATATTCAGTCATGTTGTTCGTGCATTCAAATCGGAGTTTAGCTGCCATAGGATAGTGCTGACCAGTTTCTGACACTAAGACCGCTCCGATACCTTTCCCTTGATGATTTGCTGCTCCATCAAAGAATAATCTCCAACCAGGGTATACCTCGGAAATATCTTCACCCACAAATGAAACTTGATCGTCAGGAAAATAGGTCTTGAGCGGTTCATACTCCTTATCAACTGGATTCTCTGCAAGATGATCGGCTAAGGCCTGTGCTTTTATCGCCTTCTGAGTCACATACACAATGTCAAGCGTACTCAAAAGCATTTGTCATTTAGCCAACTTCTCGGTAGGCATTGCTTTCTGAAAAATATACTTCAACGGGTCCATCCTGGAAATAAGGTATGTGGTATAAGAAGACAAATAATGTCTCAATTTCTGAGCAATCCAGGTCAAAGCACAACACGTTCTCTCTAACAGAGTGTAACGAGCCTCATATGAAGTGAACTTTTTGCTCAAGTAATAAATGACTCGCTCTTTCTTCCAAGTTTCGTCATGTTGACCAAGCACGCATCCTAATGCGTTATCTGAGACCGACAAATATAGCAATAATGGACTCCCTTCTCGTGGAGGGACCAACACCGGTGGATTGGATAAATAGTTCTTGATGGTATCAAAAGCAGTTTGACATTCTCCGGTCCACTTGGTTGAGGCATCTTTTTTCAATAACTTAAAGATGGGCTCACACACCACGGTGGATTGAGCTATGAACCGGCTGATGTAGTTCAACCTTCCTAGAAAACTCATCACCTCCTTCTTTGTCTTCGGAGGAGGTAATTCTTGGATCGCCTTGATCTTGGAAGGATCAAGCTCAATTCCCCTCCTGCTAACTATAAATCCCAACAACTTGCCAGGTGGCACTCCAAAAGCACAGTTGGCAGGATTTAACTTCAAATTGTATCTACGCAAGCGATCAAAAAATTTCCTCAAGTGAGTCAAGTGATTTGAACTCTCGCGGGACTTGATTATGACATCATCTACATACACCTCGATCTCCTTATGAATCATATCATGAAAGATGGTTGTCATAGCCCTCATATAAGTAGCACCGGCATTCTTGAGACCAAAAGGCATCACCCGATAATGATATACGCCCCAGGGCGTGATGAAAGCTGTCTTTTCAGCATCTTCTTCGTCCATCAAGATCTGGTGGTAACCCGCATAACAATCCACAAATAACTGCATCTCATGCTTAGCACAATTATCAATGAGGAAGTGAATGTTTGGCAATGGAAAATTATCTTTCGGGCTCGCTTTGTTGAGATCTCTGTAGTCGACACAAATTCTGATTTTTCCGTCTTTCTTGGAAACCGAAACAACATTAGCTAACCAAGTTGGATACTGCATCACTTCCACTACCTGAGACTCGATCTGCTTTGTAATCTCCTCTTTGATCTTCAAACTCAACTCAGGCTTGAACTTCCGAGTCTTTTGTTTTACTGGACTGAAATCTGGATTGATCGGCAACTTGTGGGACACCATATTCGTGCTCAGCCCTGGCATGTCTTTATAAGACCAGGCAAATACATCAATGTACTCCCTAAGCAAACGAACCAGGTCTCTTCTTTGAGCTCCCGTCAGATGGACACTGATTCTTACTTCTTTAACACATTCCTCATCTCCGAGATTCACAGTTTCGGTTTCTTCCAAATTTGGCTTGTGTTGATTTTCGAATTGTCGAAACTCTTCAGCAACATGTTCGGGAACCTCATTTTCTTCTTCATATTCCTCACACTCATCATCACCTGCCTCATTTCGTTCACTCAATTCATGACATGCCATGACATTGGCAGGTTTTAAATTAATATTACTGAAATCATAAACAAACAAAGTTAGGAAAGTAAAATATAAATAGATAAATAAATAATTTTTTGATAAAAGAGGCTTTCGTTTAAATTGAAAAAACAAGCACAAACTTTAGCCATGGCCGAGGGCCATTTTGCTTTTTTACACATCACAAGGGAATTTAAAAACTTAAAACAAATAAAACTGCATAAATGGTGGGTCTCGGGCCTCTTCCGAACTACCACCGATTTTAAAATAAACAAAGACACATGTCTTTCTACCCAGATGAGCGGGAAATCAGGAGTGGCGTAGAGGTCCAGTTCTGCAATTGCTCATCCGGTTCTGCATCACGGATGCCTGATGTCCCAGCCTCTTCCTCGATGACCGCATCAATCGCCTCAAAAAGGCCCCAGATTCCTTCCCCGAGACCATCATCATCGACATATCCTCGCACCGGGAATGACTGGTACAGGTGTGGAATTGGCCTGGCCAATGCTTGATCAACATTCTTGTTCTTCATCTCTGCTTCGTCATCTGTTGGGACATAACCCAGACCAAACTTTGCTCCTTTGGCGGGAATTTGAATAGGCTCGACGATTCCTTGGAAATGCTTCCCCAATCCAAAACTTTGTTCGAAACCATTCTGGAGCATGACAGTAGTAATCATCTTGTACACAGAAGACATAGGAGGTTGCGGAGCCAAGTCATCACCGGTGGCATTTACCAGCTCTACCCCGTAGAAATCACAACCTTGAGAAACCTCGTGAACGACCAGCGCATACCCATCAGAATGACTCCTCTCACCATGAATGACTAATTCCTGATCCTTCCAAACAAATTTCATCAATTGGTGAAGGGTAGAAGGCACAGCCCCAGCCATGTGGATAAACGGTCTTCCCAGAAGCAAATTGTAGTTGGTATTAATGTCCAACACCTGAAACTCCACATTGAATTCTGCAGGCCCTATCTGAACATCCAAATTTACTGCCCCTATCGTGTCTCTTTGCACTCCATCAAAAGCTCTCACATTGACCTGGTTTTGTTGAACCTTTCCTAAGTCGAATTTCAGCTGCTTCAGAGTCGAAAGCGGACATATGTTGAGACCGGACCCATCGTCGACCAAAACACAATTTATAACTTTTTCCCGGCACTTGATGGTGACGTGCAGAGCTTTGTTGTGCATCATCCCTTCAAATGGCAGCTCTTCGCCACAAAAGCTGATTCGATGTCCCCGAATGACCTGGTGTATCATGGCTGCTAGATTGTCGTTGTTAGTACCCACAGGCACATAAGTGTCATCCAAAGCTCTCATCAAAGCCTGTCTATGCAACTGTGAACTCATCAATAAAGCCCACACAGAAATCTGAGCTGGTGTCTTCTCCAAATGCTTCACAATTGAATAATCTTTCGGCTGCATCTTCCTCCAGAACTCTTCGGCTTCAGCTTCACTAATCGGCCTTTTAGTCTGATCCTTCTTATGCCCCCCTTGAGCCAATTCTTCTGGTGTGTAGCACCTGCCAGATCTGGTCATGCCTTGAGTAACAGCCGTTTCAATCACAAATTTTGGTCGGGTAAGAGTTTCTCTCGGCACCAAGGCAATAGCCTTCTCGGGTGTCAGAATCACAAACTCTTTCTTCTCTCTGACGCTCAACGAAGCTACGGCTTTTTCCAGTTCATCAGGAGCAATCGGAACTATTGCCTTTGTCACGTACCAATCATCATCTGTCTCTATCATATTAATAGTGGCGCCTCCATGATTTGGCAAAGGGTTACTATTGACATTGGGCGCGACTGTCTGAAGAGAGACCACGTTCTGGTCAATCAGGTCTTGGATATTATGCTTCAGGTTGATGCAGTCCTCGATATCATGTCCAACACTGTTGGAATGATACGCGCACCTCTGATCAGGTCTGTAAAACTTTGAGCTAGTATCAACTGGCTTGGGCCCCACTGGATGAATATATCCTGCTACGGTTAATCGCTCGAACAACTTTGTTCGGCTTTCAATGAACGGAGTGAAAATTCTAGCCGGCTTCTTCTCAAATCTAGGACAGGGGGGATCGTAATTCCCTTGTTGCGGAGGAGGCATCTGGCGATAATTTGGAGTGTTTGGACGGGGGGTTTGATATTTGGGATATGAGTTGGTTTGGTAATTTGGTTGTGGAGCTTGGTAGTTTGGGGGGATATTTTGGTAAAGTGGAGCTGGGGTTTGGTACATTGGGGGAGGAGTCTGGTAATTTGTCTGAATGTTTGCACAGTTGGAGGCGGCATTTCGGTAGTGATGAGATGGGGTTTGGTAAACTGGAGGGGGAGTTTCGTAAATAGTAGGGGGAGTTTGGTAAATGGGAGTAGGGGTATTTTGATAACTAGGGGGAGGATTATTTTGGTAATCAGCCTGTGTATAACAAATCGGGTACAAACTCTGTGAAGGTCGAGAACGACCTTGGTATGATGAGGTTTTCCTTTCTTCTTCCCCTCATAGGAGATAGAAGACACATCCTCTCTTTTCTTCTTCAACAATCCTGAAGATCCGGGCGAGGCAGCAACATGGGCAATCTTTCCGGTTCTCAATCCATCTTCGATAGTCTCACCTACCTTGACTATCTCAGCAAATTTTGCTCCAACGAGCAACATGATTCTGTCATAATATTCGGGCTCTTGCACCGCACAAACACTTCGACGATTTCCTT
Source organism: Solanum stenotomum (assembly GCF_019186545.1). Lineage (NCBI taxonomy): Eukaryota > Viridiplantae > Streptophyta > Magnoliopsida > Solanales > Solanaceae > Solanum > Solanum stenotomum. The sequence goes on from NC_064290.1 coordinate 37,810,398, forward strand.
TTCCGACATAGGAGGTCTTACTCTAGCTGCCTCCTTCCGCCATCTATATGCAAATTCTCTGTAACTTTCGGTCGACTTCTGCTTCATCTTCTCCAAGGAGTAACGATCGGGAACGATCTCCACATTGTAGGCGAATCGTTCGATAAAGTCCTTAGCCAGAGCGTTCCAACTAGACCATTGTCTCATTTCATTAGACGTAAACCACTCTAGAGCCTCTCCGCTCAAACTTCGGCTAAAAAGCCGCATTAACAAAGCTTCGTCTCTCCCAACTCCAACGAGTTGGTCACAGTAGGCCCTCAGGTGTGCTAAGGGGTTCCCCGTTCCTCTGAAGATGTTGAATTTCGACACCTTAAACCCTTCCGGGAGGTCCAAATTCGAATGAATGCACAGGTCTTCGTAACTCAACCCGGCGACCTCAGGAATGCAGTTCAACTCCTTCATAGCCTTTCTAATTTCTTCCTTCACATCTATCTTAGCGGTCTCTTCCTTTGACCTCCACTCTTTCTCCCTCTCATCATAGTGGTCGAGCTCCGAACCATGGACGTCATACTCATTGGGGATCGGTATTTGGAAAGTGGCCTTTTGTGGTAGTGGTGGAGCAATAGAGGGACTTTAGGCATTTTGAGTGGCTTAGTAATTTTGAGGGAAAGTCTGGGGGTTGGTATGTTGATTTTGGTAATGGAGGGAAATGTGCGGGTGGTTAACATTTTGGCTTTGAGGGGGTAGGCCAGTTTGGTGGTTTGCATTGGGGGAAGGGAGTGGCGCTTGGGGGTTGGTATTTTGAGGATGGGGTGGTGTGTGATAAGGGGTTGAGGCGTAATGGGGATTTTGAGTGGTAAGGTCAATGATGGAGGGATTACGAGCAGGGCTTAAAGGTGGGTTCTGAGCTTGTTCCACGTTAGGAGGGGGAACTTGAGCTGGAGGTCTTCCGTCTAGTTGAGCATTAATAGCAAAAATCGGAGGAGGCAAATCGTGTTTTCTCTGCATCTCGACCCTCATCTCAGCAATTTGTTGCATCAACTGCAGGATCAGTTCATTCTGATCAGCAAGGGTGGGCTGAGCCACCATGACATCAGTAAGGCTGGTTTCTTCGTTGTTATCACCCATTGCTACTTCTCCCTTTTGTGAACTTTGATTGAGGAAGGAATCTGTAGGACCTTTAGATCTAGTGAAATAAGGATGATCAGTCAGCTTATCGACACAGACCAGTTCTAACTACCTGTTGAGAAAAACAACTCAAAGGCAAATCTGTTAGTTTTGATTCAGCATAAATAATACAAAATATCACATAGAAAGCAGATAAACACATAAAAGTTGCTTTGTTTGAGAACATGTTAACCCACGAATAATGGGGACTGACTTTTGAACAAGCAGGAATTTGCTCGTTTTTATGTTGAGGTTGGTGACTCAGAAAGGTTAAATTGCGTTGAGCTAAGGTCTTCTTGCTGCATCTCTGGGCATTTGTTGATCTGAACTCAATGTTTCCTTGTAGAATGAAGGGGAAAAGGAAATTTTAAAAGATAGGGGTCGGGCCTTGAAAGGCTGCCTACGTATCTCTCAAGGAGAATTCAGGTCCTACGTAGTTCGAATACAAAGAAAGTTTCATTTTCATTCATTCATTTCTTGAAGATTACAAGGAAAGTGAAAAATAGACAATAAAGCTCCTAAAAGATAAAATGTGCCTCCACGCAAGCTATTCTTTTTCCGATTGTCGCATTAATCACGGGGGGATAAACTCATATGCTTCGAGGGTGGTTTTCTCATTTCCTTTCTTCCACCGTCCCTGAAGAGGAGGCTTATAGACAATTTCCTTCCCAGTATCTTCTTCAGTAGCTTCAGGTCTAGCGCATTTGGGATCACTGTTGGTGGCCTCTTGGCTGAAGAAAGAGTGATTTCCATGTGGTTTCTAAAGCATCACGGTTATATCTTTGAGGGCATCGCGCTTCTTCCACACAGCAGTTGTCTCTTCATCTATAACAACACATTTTGTCATCTTTGCTGTCAATTCCGCGTCTAGTGCCGCATTTGCCGTTCGTGCGATTGCGGTGGCAAACTCCACTTCTATTCTCCTTTTTCTGGTTTCTTGGATCTCTTGTCTGAGCCGCTGCAATTTCATCCTCATAGAAGCTTGCATTACCGAATCTGACATAGAGATCCATAAAAGAAATGCTAGAACCCTCTGCCCAGTAGGCATGTTCTTTTCTTAATCCGAGCCAATTCATAATATCCTCGAAAGCAGGCTTGTTGGGGATTAAGATGTTTTCCTGCTTTCTCACTTTTCTTTCAAGTCCTGTACCGACTGTGTCTATTCCGTCCCGAATTTCTTCAATTGTCGGCGTGATTTCCATGGTTCCAAATCGGAACACCATTTTCTCGTTGTCCCAATAGCCTGTAAGGACTTCAATCAGTTCAGGCCACCCAACCATATTGATGAGTTTTGTTAGGGCTCCTATATATTTGTTGAGGACCCTTTTGTGAACCATAGTGAGGTCGTTGTACCACATCTTGTGCAAAACTAGGGCTTCCACTACCATGTCGAATTTAAGAAATCGATCCATACCTACAAGATAAAGCATGGTTAAGATTCCCCCCAAATAGGCAACAATCAGGTTTCTACACATACATCTTTCAAATGTCAAATAATATGATATGTCGTTAGGTCGTGGACCTTGGACATGATTTTTGGCGGTTTTACTAATAAACTTAATACGCCTTGGGTATTAAGCCGTCTTAGGCTAATGCTTAGATTTGGATTTGGTTTCGCTCTAGTCTAGGTTGACTAGAATTGGTTTAGAAATGACGGTTACCCGAGTCAGACAAACAACGGGGTGAAGTCTAATAAACGACGTTGGATGACCACAAGCCAACTATTCGTTCATCACTTCCAAAGAATTCAACTTGTGTTTTTTCTGAAGGACAGCCGTGGTAAGCCACGTAACCGCCTTTTTTCCTAATGTAATCTATTTGCCGTTTGGCGGAATCGGGTGTCATGAATGCCACAATTCAATATAAGCGATAAATAAAACAAGTAGACAGTTTAAAACACATAGCCAAATAAATTAATCTTAAGGTTAGAACCATTCAAATCCCCAGCAGAGTCGCCATTCAGTTTTACTTAAAAATATATTTTAGACTGGTTTAAGAGTCGCCACTTAATTTTTAAGGAAAAATTAAGAAAAATTATTTTTTTCCAAAAGATTTAAAACTGGGAAATTGATTGGCAATATTTAAGGGGGTTCAGGAGTTCTTATTAGCATTTCGGGAAGGGTTTGAAAGCACCAGAAATGCCCGCTAATATGCGGTTATCCAGCGATTAATTATTTGGCTAAAATATTTTAACTTATCTTGAATTGCAAAAGTAAATTACTTTATAATTGAGACCTATTTTAATAGAAAATAATGAAATATTATCTAAGTGAAGTATTTCATAAACTTATTTATTTATTTTTTGGTCAAGTGAAAGATGAGTAATGTAGTTAAGTAATTAATTCAAAATGGGTGTCTTTCGGGGATTTGAATATTTCAATTTTAAGATTAACGACAAATATTAGCAAGTAAATAAACATAATAAAAATGAATAGGGAAAGTGACTTGGGCCCAAATTCGATTTTCCTGTCCGCCTGGGCCAGTATTTGGGCCTATTTTTATTTTGGGCCTTCGGCCCATTTGAGTCACCTGCACCTGTCCTGAACTATATTGAATTTTGTTTCTTTGGGTCTTACGCCCATCTTCCACCTGTCCTAAATTCTAACAAAATAATAATACATAAAATGACAAAGGCTTAGGCCCAAAATAACAAAATATAATCTTTAAAGTAAAAGAGCGGGCCAAAGCCCAATCTTTTCAATTCTCTAGATTGCTTCATATTCTTTTAACACCGGAACCGATTCGTCGATTTTATAGTTGACTGACTCGGATGAGAAGGAGTTTTATGGCTCTTTCGAAATGTAAGAAGAGGATAGGAGTTCGTAGTGAACTCGGAGAAATATCACATGCAAATGAAGAGAGCCGAAATTAGTCTTCGATAATAATAATGATACTGATAATAATAATAATAATAATAATAATAATAATAATAATAATAATAATAATAATAATAATAACAACAATAATAACAATAATAATAATAATAATAATAATAATGATAATGATAATAATAAAATTAATAATAATAATAATAAGATCTTTCAAATATTAGCTCTAAACAATAACATGATTCCTTGATTATTTAACAGTAATGCATTCAAAAGCACACGCTCAAGCATATTTCAACTAAACCAAAATGAATAAATTGAAGTTAAATAATCATGACAATCAATTGACAGGAAATAACTATAAGAACACAATGAACTTTGTTAAATATCATGCTTCACATCATATGTATTTTATTATATATATTTTTTTTTCATATCATACACCCCATTATTATTCCACTATATAGGGAAGTTAACAGACAATATGCTAATCCATAATTAAGAGTAGATCTAACTAACATGCTCATAGATGCATATGTATACATATGTCTATTTCCGAAATAGTAAGCTTTCGAATATGAAAACTATTCATCCCATTATTAAAAAAAATTTATATTATTATTATTATTTATTTTTTCACTTCAGTTTTAATAAAAGGAAGCATGCAGAAATTAACTAAATCTCGACATGTGGCATATCATCTAGGAGCATACTACAGCTAAATAATTAAAAGCAATAGAGTATGGGAGATCTACAACAAAGAAGCAGTGACGACGATGGAATAAACTCAAGCTAAGCGAGACAGACAAAAATATTAACAACAACATGCTATTATTTTAGCTACATATAGAAAACTTTACTGAACTTGAAAAAATCAATACACTATTTTAATGTCGTACTTAAACCGTATGCAAGTCATATGAAGGTCACTGATTAGTAAATCATGAAGAACTCAACACAATGGAATTTCAAATATGCAATCTTAACATCAAACTAGTCCAAACACGACAAGATAATCGCTACATAATCACGAAAATTTAAAGAAAATGAAGGAAAAGAACGGTCACATCTAATCAGACTGGAAACATCAACACTTAGATGCAAACTCACTAGCTTTAACTCGACTAACTAACGGGATCATATAAGAACGGATATATCACACAAACAACATCAATTTAATAGCAGCCAACAACCAGCGAAGCCAAAATGTAAATTTCAAACAATCACGATATCATTCCGAATAGAAAGAAGAGGCAAAAGAATATTACGAAGGATAAGAGGCTACCTTTCTACGGGCAGCGAACAGAGGAGACAAGTAGGGGAATGTGACTTCTTCCACGAAACTCGGACACGAATCGATGAATAAGAAAATCTCCCTGTTTTTTTTAGAGTATTTAGAACGTATTTTAGCTATTCTTCCTTAAAGTGTTATGTTCTCCTTAGTTAAAAAAAATTTCCAACCCCTACAATGGAGAATGAGAAGGGTTTATATAGAAGGAGATTTTTTGTTCGTTCTTGGAGGGAAAGGGACGAAAATTCAAGTGAGAACGAGGGTAGAATCGAAATTTTCCAACTCAAATCTCAATTCAAAATTCTCCAAGAATCAAAAAGCTACTTGTTTGTACAAAAATTCAACCCAAATCCCCCGAAATTCGGACGACAGGCATGGCTGGAACGGTTTGGTGAGGGCAGACTTGCTTTTTTCCATGGATTCCGCTGTTTCGGCTGCTGCTGCTTTGATATTTTGGATTGCTGCGAAGACGCTCTCGCGTGAGGAAGAGTGAAGCGCGTATGGGGGTTCATTTGGTACTATTACTGTTGTTGTGCGATTGAAGCTGGAGTTGACGCGTGGGGAATGGTTGAGGCTGCTGCTTGTTGTGGTTTGGGCTTTTTCTAGAAGAAGAAAAAGAATAAAGGGTATAGGGGTGGGGTCGGTTATGCTGTATGTATATGTATTTAATGTTGGTGGGGTTTGGGATGGGTATGGGATTATTATTGGGGTGAATATTGTATTGTTGGGAATTGGTGGGCCGGGTATTGGGAATTGATCGGAGTTAGGACGAAAATAAGAGGGAGTTGGGCTTAAGGGGTTGAAGGGATGGTCTGCTAAAGATAAAAAAGGCCCAAATTTGGTCCCTTAAAATGGATTAAGGGTGAAAACAAATTAAATTGTGAGAATCAAATCAAGCTTTGGCCATATGATTTAAATTAGCCAATCGGAGATTAAAGATGTAGCCAAATTGAATTAGATTAGCAGATTCGGCCAAAATTCAAATAAAATGAGTTGACATTAATTAATTAACGAGCTTCCTAACGAAATAAAATAATTAACTTAATTATAAACTAATTATTTCAAAAATATAAAGTATTATATAACTAAACTAGTTAACCAAATATTTAAGTAAAACTACATATTTTGAGACGATTTTCGAATGATCATAAGATATACTAATTATATACATAATTATGTAAAACAAATATATTATCTAAAATTATAAAAGTGACAAAACTAGTTAAAATAACTTGCAAACTATATTATTATTATTACTTTTATAAAACTAATTATTTTAAAACTATGGCCATAACTTAAATAACGTAACTTAAATAAAATGTGCTTTTCAAATCAACAAAATTACATAAGACAAAATAATATAAAATAAGAATAATTAAACTAATAAAATAGATAACTTATACTTTAAACCCAATTAATTTAATTGAATATAAAACAAACTCTTTTTGAGACGATTTTTGAATATTTATAAAATATAATAATTATATACATAATTATGTAAAACATATATATTATCTAAAAATTATAAAATAAGACAGAACTAGTTAAAATAACTTGCAAACTATATTATTATTATTACTTTTATAAAATTAATTATTTTAAATCGTTTGAAATTGAAGAAGCTCGATAATTAATATATATTGTGGAGGTCCAAAATTGGGTGTCAACATTGAGTTCGGATGAGGGAGATTTGCCCACTTGAATTTAACCTGTCCAGTTAAGGAAATTCATCAGAATTAAGGAGGGGTATTTTGGTCTTTTCCTTACCTCACTAGCCTAACTCGTTTTTAGTAATATTTTAGGGATCTAAAATGACTTAGATTAGTTTCACAATTCCTAAACACGCTTAGGGTTTTAAAGAGAAGTTCAAGAAGAGAGAAAAGAGAAGTTCAAGCATTCATTCAAGATTCTTGCGATCATTGAGGGGTTTCGCTAAGGATTCAATCCTAACGAGGTATGTAAGTTCTCATAGTGTTGGGTTCGTTCACCCACACACCAATCATATAATTTTTATCCGTAATTTTGTTCATGGGATCTAGTGTATTGTGTTCTTGATGAGTTTCTTGAAGTTTTGTTCTTCGTTCTTTAACATGAGGTTTTGTGGAGTTCTTGAGATGAGGATATTGTGTTTGAGTATTGTTCTTGAGGAATTTTAAAGTGGATTTTGTTGTAATTATGTTGGGTTTAAGAATTCAAAAGAGTTTGAGGGAAATTGTTCGATTCTAGGGGAGTTAGACATGAAATTGGAGCAAGAAAATTCGTCAAAACTTGGGCATAGGGGTAGGGCGCTGATTAACGTTTCAAGGACACTTCATTCAATTCTAAGTGTCAAAGATAGCTAGTCAGTATAAAACCCAACTAAATGAGTTGGGGTCGAATCCCACAGGGAGTACTATGTGTTTAAGATTCAATAGGGAAGCGTGAACATGATCAAATCAATCATAGGAATAAAAGTTATCGAATAAAAACCTCATTCAAATTCGGGGGTGACACGAATGTCAAATGGAGGGTTTTGGTTTGAAATTATCAACTACAAACAGTGGGAAACAGTACGAAATAACGATAATGAGACGAGTTCTTGGAATGTGATTCGATTATAGGCTAATATAAACAAATGGGTAATTGCAACTATTAGAAAATAGCTAAATATTAGTGAGTAAGCTAGGCTATAGAGGGGATAAACTTTCTCTCGAACAATTTAACCCGAATCAAGTTGATTTCTCTCGAACATCAACAAGCATGCAAAATAAGAACAACTCACACCTTAGTCCATTCACTCTCTCGAGTTGAATGTGTGGGATTGGGTTTAGGATTCACTCTCTCGAGCTGAACCCAGGTCAACCCAATACCCACAAATGATCAATTAATAAGTTTAGTTTTAAAACCTCTCTCTCGAGCAAGTAAAAAACACAAGGGTAAAACTGCATTTGCAACTACAATTCCTAAATTAAACCACAATTAATGATTGAACTCACTTTTAAATAGCATTTAAACTAATAATTAGCAATACCCATAAATTAAATCAGCCCATAATCACATAATCACAGCCCAAGAATTGGGGTTTTAGCTAGACATCATAAAAAGGTAAAAAAAATTACCAAATTGATTATCCATCAACTGGGTAAGTGTAGATTCTTCCTTACAATGCTCCAATTCGAAGAATTTCAAAGATCCACTTCCAATTTCTCAAAAGTGAAAAACTTCAATTCGTCAAAACTTAGGAAAAACTAGAGAAAACTGTCTCACCAGTTCAAAACTCAATAATAGACTAAAAATATATGAGCTCAGATACTAAACTAAATGTTCAAAAATGTATTTATAGTCGCCAAAAATATGTTGCAAAGAGTCACTCGGTGAAGTAAGTCAGGCTCGCCGAACTACTCGACGAGCCGCCCTTTAGTCATTTCCATCGCCCTTCTGCCTTGCCATTCAGCATCCTCAAGGTCTGTAACTTTGGGCGATCCAACACTACATCACGGAACCACTTGGCGATCCGCCAACTGCTCTTTTATCTCGCCAACTTAGTTCTTTCCTTCAAGGCTTGGCACACTGGAACTTTAGGCGGTCGAGTATCCATTCGGCGACTCGCTAAGTGGACTTGGCTATCACCAGACTTACTTTTCTTCATTCTTTCAGCTCACTTTGTTCCTTTTTGTAAATTAGTGTCCTTGATTTGTTCCTCAATCAATATACCTGGAAATAAATGGTTTTACATCAATTATTGACACAAAATAAGCATTTGAGGACACTAAATCTGTATAACTAAAGCCCTAAATGAGTCCAAATCTCAGACTCATCAGGAGCCGCACCATTCAGTACGCCCCAAACCACCATCAGTAGTTTGGGGACTGGTGCAATGTGCCACTCAGTACGCCCCAAACCCCCTTAATAGCTTAGGGGCTAGCGTCACTCAGTGCGCCAGGGTCACTAGGTCCCCTACCCTTCTGACCTTCTTTCCGTGTGAGTTCCCTCAAATCGTACCTATGTTTTCTACTTGATATCCTCACTTAAAATCATCATTAGTCCTTGAGAGATCATGCATATTTAAGTCATAACTCTTGATTTCATAATTCAAATTCAAGATAGAGTTAAGAGTAACGTTTGAAGAAGTTCTTTGAGTCACTTTGAGAAGTCTTTTATAATCATTTAAAACTTGTTTTAAGACTTGAGTACTTGAGTATGAGGATGAGGAGAGTTGAGTTCATGTCTTCAAAATGAATATAAGGGAACGAAGCATTTCCAAGTTTAAATACTTTTACATTTAAAATGAGAGGAAACCTTGATTTCCAAATGATTTAGTGAAGAGTTTTTTAGCACATCTCTTTTAAGAGAACTTTTTGAGTAATAATATCAACGCCTGAGGATGAGGAAATGTTTTTCAATATATGAGCATGAGTTATATTATTGGGAGTAGTATTGAGCATCAATATGGGGATGAGTTTAGACAACTCAAAGTTCTCATAAACCATGTATGCTAGCTGAGTAAATGGTCATACTTTTTAGAAGATTCCTTATTTCTTTTTAAGCACAACTTAGTGGATCCACTTAGTTGAGGATGTCTTATACTACAACACGATATAAGATAGTTCTGGCAATGTGGGCGAGACGATGTATCATCACATAGCTCATAGTGATGGTTGTCGGTTAGAAAACTCCCAAATAAGAATAAAGAGTTATTATTGTATTTTTAAATATATTGAGTTATTATCTGCTGTTTTAAAAGCTTTATATAAACTGCATATTTATTTTTGCTTTCTTATTGAGTTGAGTTGAGCTGAGCTGCGTTAAGTTGAGGTGAGTATGGTTTCCCCTTTTATCAGTTGAAGCTTGCAGGTTATGTTCAGTGTTCCCTTTACATGCTCGTACATTCAATGTACTGACATCATTTGGCCTGCATCATGAATGATGCAGATACAGGTATTAAGGATTATCAAGCGGCACTTCGTTGATACAGTCGAGTTCCAGATTTGCTTGGTGATCCTCCTTGCTTCCGAAGGATTTCCATTTACTTTTCAGTTTTGTTTTATTAGGATGTCGTCGATCTTGTCCCGATGTCCATCAGAGTTATTAGAGGCTTCATAGATAATATAGTTTTGAGAAGTCTGTTTCATTTTCAATTGTTACTGTTCTAGACTTGAGTTGCCTCTTTGGTCTAGTTGAATGTTTTCTTTAAAATATTCTAAGTTTTCAATTTTGAGACTGTTTGAGAAAACCTTTACTTTTGAGTTCATCTAATGTTGAATAAGTCTTTCACTGACTATTGAGTCAGGCCAAGGGTTCACTTGGATATCATCAATGGTTTTCGAGTGTCAATCGCGTCCAGGGTGTAGGCTCGGGGCGTGAAAATCATGCTCATATTTGTATACAACAAATAAGAGAAAAAACTGTAATCTTTTACGTAAATATTTATGACCCACTTGGTTGTAGTAATCTGAAGATAATAAATCTTTTCTTAATTTATAGTCTCAATATAATAATTTTTCTTTCAATATTAGGGACAATTTCATTCCTCCAGATAGTAATAAATTAGCCCTTACAGAACTCTCAATTAATTTTATATACTACTACATTTTCACAACACTATTATTATGGTGATCATCTCCTTCAAGGAGAAATTATCATCATTGCAGGTAAAACTTATTTGACAAATTTGTGTTGTCACAAAACAATATTTATTTTAGTCACGATCACAATCTTTGTAGGAAATAACTATTTCTTTATTTTGCCTTCGGTAGTTCATAATAAAACGTACCACAATATTTGTGATGCACTCAAAGTATATGACCAAATGATCATTTATGTCAATTTTTTTTTTTTATTCTCTCAAACCCCCCGTAGAGGTGAGATGTGAACATGTCCTTATCCATACTTTTATCACATTTTGGCACATTCACCTTTAAGAATGGCCAAACATTCACAATGCTTAATACAAGTCATGGTCTTTTCAAGAAATGGACTAATCATTAATATGTGCTTCATAAATTTGCATTATAAGCACATTGCCATGCCTTTGAAATTCATCATATTTTTGTGACACACCTCAAAATCACTTCGAAAGGTCAAGTGTACCACTACTTTATCGTTCTTTCTTTTAATGAAGGATGTTTATAAATTTATCAAATTATTAGGTCGCACAACGGCCACGGACCTTTCATACCATTATGATGATAAGAATTACCTTCACATTTTGAAGGACTATTTGGAGAGCCCATAGTGTTCTTCCTTTTATAATTAGCACAATGATTACTATTATAATTATGTCCCTCAATGCCATTATTCATACATTCAATAACTTGCCATCTTTCAGACTTGTTATTCACCGCTACCACATTCATATGATAGAATGGAGCAATTGAGCAAATTTCAAACTTATCATGATAATGTACTGCTACCACATTCGCTTCAGGGAACAGAGCAAATTCAATAGGGCAATATTCATGACTTCTCATCAAGAGCATATTAATTTTCCAATCATCTCATCAATATAGTGCGCTGAGACTTGAAACCCAACATCTTACCCGTAAGAAAACGTTTTAGGCTATAATTCGTTGGGACTTTAATCCAATATCTTAATGCATCAGAATTCAAATTGTTGTGTTACCCTCTTGGTGTGATAAAACTTGAATCTATTGTCTTATCATGCAACATTTTTCATTATGGTGCATCCAGACTTTAACCTAATGTCTTACCCTTTTGGCGCGATAGGACTTGAATCCACCGTCTTACCCTCAACCAATGCTATAATAGACCAAAGTACAACATGACTCACCCTTTGAGTCTTTCAAAATATTGAAATAAAATTCATAAAATATAATCACTTCTTTCAATTCATAAAATATAATCACTTCTTTCAACTTATTTCTAAGTCATAAAATGATTTTAGAAAATACATACATGATTTTATGCATATAATACATTGATTGCAGTAGTTATGATTTTTCCTACTTGATTTTCATAACGAGATCAACTAGAACACGAGTTAAAGAAAAATCAAAACTTAATCTCAATTGGCTAGAGTCTCGTGCTGATAACGTGTTATAAAATCAAACTCAGAACAATATAAGTATGAAGAGAAGAAGACAAGAAACGTAGATGAAAATGACAATTTTTCTTCTTATTCAAGTGTGTCATACATATGGTGAATGATACTTCTATTTATAGTGTTGAGATATCACCCCAAATGTCATCATGTGTAAATGCCCAAACAAGTAGGTACATAGTCATCCACAATGGATCATATCACCTTGAAAATATACATACATGAATTCAAGTAATTAATGAATAAACTCAATGGGACAATTCACTTAGTTTAATGGATTTATGACATAATTTGTTAGTTAATAATATAACGTAAGAGAGAATGAATAGAGTAATATATGTATATAGTTTAATAATTTGAATTGATAGTTGTATTCCGTCACGTCTCATTTGCGTATTTGATTTTTCAGAAAATTGTTAAACACAATGAAAGTTCAAACAAGTGGGGAGGGAAGGAAGGAGGAGATAATGTTGATGGTAAAAGGAGGCACACACACATAACATGCATGCGGGCCCACAATGGCACGTAGCAGATGAAACGTGTAGATAAAGAGTAGGTTTAACGTGTGGTCATCACACTTGCCTTTCCCTTTGATCTTTAAAAAGCAAATTCCTTCCAACTCCTTAGATATTTCTTTTCTACTACACTACTAGATCCTAGAAAATTTCAAGTCACTCAATCCAAATCCCCAAAAATTTGGATATTTATTTCTTTCATATCATAACATATAGAGTATATAAAAATCATACAAATCTTTGTGAACAAAGTGAAAGAAAAAGTGCACCAATTTTAAAAAAATAATAAATGGACATGGTGGCGAAGGTACACGTGTCAACGCTAGACTGCCACCGCCTTCTACCGACCGGTAATGTTTTCCGGCCTTTGATTGGACGGCGTAGAGTTGTTGTACAACCTTGCAGGAGCTTTAAGTCTGAGGATGTGGGCCCGGCTGAATATGTGAAGGTGAACAAATTTGTTGGAGCTATTAGGTCTGCTGTATGGAGTTGTTCAAAGCCAAGTTTGAGAACTGAAAATAGGCTTAGAGAAGCTATGGAGATGTTGGAGGAGAGATTATTCTCGGTATATATGTTTCTTACACATCAATTCCAATCTGAAATGCTTTTTTATTTTCCGTTCCCTAACATCAATTGAGAATGGCAAAAGTTAATTTGTATTCCAATCTTTGGGGTCTTACTATGCCTTGATCTCGATTCTGTCTTGATTTTTGCAGTTGGCTTTATATGTTGGAAGATATATTATAACAATGATGAGCACAGGTGTTGTCATGTTCGTTGGGTTTCAGTTGTCAGGTTAGCGAATTCATTGGATCAAATTGAAGTTTAAGGCATTTGTAGATGTAACTGTATAAGGGGTATATATACTCTAATTGTAAATGTTACAGGTGGAGATAGCCAGATGAATGAATTGATATGGTACAGCTGGCTTGGAGGAATTATTATCGGCACTATGATAGGATCCAATTTGGTTTTGGATGAAGTTGCTCGAGCTGGCCCCCGTAATGTCCTTATAACAGGAAGGTATAACACTTTACTAATAGTCAAACTCATAGCTTCATTTTGATTGTATTTTGCAGTTGCTAAATTTTTATGCATGCGTGTTTAATAATCTGCATTTCATTTCAAAAAAATTGTGTTGAATTAACAACGGCACAAGGTTAGTCTTGCTACCTGGACGGTAGAAAGTGCAATTCATCTCCCTCATCTTTAACAATTTATATGTTGAAAATGCATTTACATAGTTGAAGATGACTCTACTTAACTCTCAAAGTTAAGTCTCATTGAACTAATATCCCTTTTCATCAAGGGAATTCTCTCTTTCGTTTCTCCTCGTGAATTTTGCAACAAAGAGAGAGAAATTATAGGTTTTTCAATTTGGACTGAAGATGGTGTTCTAACGTAATTACCTTTTAATTATTGTTTGGTGCAGTACAAGGGGACTAGGGAAAGCTCTTGCGCGCGAATTCTTACTTTCTGGAGACCGAGTCACTGTTACCTCTCGCAGGTAATTCCAAGGAATTATTGAATCCACTTATTTAGTTTGCTTGTAGTTAAAGATCTCTTGTTAATACATGATTCCTGAAGACAGCCCTGTGTCTGTCGGTTTGACTATCGAGGAACTTGAGGAAAATCTGAAGCAAGCTTTGAATGCTGCCACTGGGTCTGCTAGAAAAAAGCTGGCACATGCAAAAGTGGTTGGTATCGCTTGTGATGTCTCTGACCCTGTTGATGTTAAAAAACTGGGCAAGTTTGCTGCAGATGAACTTGGTTATATTGACATTTGGGTAAGTAATTTTCTTTTGTTAACATTTCTTTATCTCGATAGCAAAAGACGACAACAACAACAATCTACCTAGTGAAATCCCACAAAGTGGGGTTTGGAAGGGTAGTGTACACAGAACATACCACTACATTGGGGAGGTGGAGAGACTCTTTTGAAAAGACCCTCGGCTCAAGTGCATCAAACCCAAGTAAAAGAAGAAGAACATAATGGAAGAATTAATAAGAAAAGCAGTGTAAAGTCTACAACAGAAAAACAATAACAACATTAAAATAGTGGGATAATCGAAATACACTAAACATCATATGGCAAGGACTACAGGGTTTTGAGTAGAAAATATAGTCATCCACATCCAGAGTACTTGTGAGGAAAAAAAAGTCCTTTTCCTGATTTGTTGTTCTGTTTTCATGTTTCTAAAGATTGTCTTTTATATAGGTAAACAATGCTGGGACAAACAAAGGCTTTCGACCCTTGCTGGAGTTTACCAACAATGATATTCAAGAGGTATGCATGTTGTTGACAATCTTCATATATTTATGTTGATGCTCTACAACTTCTTCCATTTCTGAACTCTAGCAAAATATTGTTTTCAAGGATGCATATGTCATAGCAGATGGATCGAGGGTGGGTCGGCATTAGGGTGGGGTATATTAAATTTTCAAGTCAAAGCTGTTTTTGTTATTTTCCCCCTCTCTCTCTCTTTTGTGGAAGGGTGGGTGGTGTTTGCACTGTGAGTTTCCTAACAATTCACTAGCAGAACTTTGTTAACAAATTATTTTCCCCATCCCCCCAAACACATATATATAGTTTTTATACTTTATATACCAGGTCACTCATTACTAACACAGGTCAGTCATTTTAACTATTCGTTTTCCTGGATTATCCATCAATATATCCCCATTTCTTCTTTTTTCTGATAGCTACTTCTCGACAATTTCCCCCCATCTCATCATGCATAGCAAGCGTTCATGGTTATTGAATGTTCAAGTTAAAACTTAATGTGCATATAATCAACTATCTGCTGTGTACTTGCATGATGGGTAACCTAATATTCTTGTAAGTATTTCTGGCCTGTTGCTCACCAAAATCATTTTATACAGATTGTCTCCACAAACCTGATTGGTTCTATACTATGCACTAAAGAAGCCATCCAAATCATGGAAACCCAAAACAAAGGTGGACATGTCTTTAACATGGATGGTGCAGGTTCTGGAGGATCTAGCACCCCTCTAACAGCTGTGTAAGTTGATTGTTGTGGTTGGAATTCTAGGTTATCTATTGTGATTAGCAGATCTTTACCAGACATTCATCAAATACTTTTCTGATGGATATTGATTTCGGTGTTATCACCTTTACTGTTCTGCAGCTATGGGTCTACAAAATGTGGTCTCCGGCAGCTTCAATCATCCCTACTGAAGGAGTGCAAGCGGTCAAAAGTTGGAGTGCATACGGCCTCTCCAGGCATGGTCCTAACCGACCTACTTCTGAGGTATGTGAAGAGGATCATCAGATCTGTGCACTTAAATGTCTTTTGAATTGCTTTCATGAACAATATATGTGAAGAGGATCATCTGTCCGGTTTGGTATCCTATTCTTTTTGGTAGTGCCACCAAGGAGGACTAGTTATCCACACCATTCAGTGGTACATAAAGACTACTGAAATATCAGACCACAGATTCTTACCTCTGAGATGATTCTCTTTTCTGATGTGCAAAGATAGATTAATAGTTTGAATTTCTTTTTTTGTTCTAGTAATCAATTGTGACCATGTTATGAATCTTTAAGGAAGGATCGATTCACAAGGCGATATATAAATCAGCTCGTTAAAGGGAGGCTGAAACCTTAGAATTCATTAAAAGAGAACTCTGATCTCTTCAGCTCTTCAAAGGGAGACTGAAACCTTAGAGTTCAATGGAAGAGAGAACTCCAATCTCCTGCTTTTTGCTGAATTATGACTTACTCATTTATTCATCAAAAGCCCCTTTAAATAGGAGTCTTATTACATCAATAGGAAATCTAATTCTTATGAAAGTAGGAGACCTAAATCCTATTCCAAACTAATAACTATAACTTAACCTAATCCTTATGAAACTATGAAACATAAATCCTATTCTAGAATAATAAATAAAACAACTAAAAATATAATTAAATACTTAATTTAAGGGCTTCCAATGCATCCACAACAGACCACCTTTTCTAATCCTTCCACCATGGTGAAACTGGAGCCTAATTTAGTGATCTCCCTTTCATACTCTATCTCCAATGCCCACTAGTAGATAGAAGTGACAAATGGGTGGTTTGGGCTGAATTTGAGTGGGTCAAAATGGGTTGAGTTAATAAATGGGTGGGTTATTGACCTACCCAAAAGTTACTTGGTATGGTTTGGACTGATATGCGTCCAAATACGGGTACCCAACCAATCCAATTCTTACTAAGTTTTAATTGCTTTATTTGTTGTTTTATAAAATAAAAAAATTGTACTTTATAAAACTAGTTTTTCCTTTATTACGTCTATACATAACATATCAAATTAAAAGATGTCTTTTTGAAATTATTTTGACAAGATTTCTCATGAGTCAATTTGTGCTACATATCAATGCAATAGAAATTGGGCTTAAATTGGTTGGCTGTGCTAATAAATGGGCGGGTCAATTGCCCATTGAAACATGGGCGGATAATGTTTTCTTGGGCTAATTTTGCCACATGTACTTACAGGAGAAGTTAATAATGATACTCATCTACATGAGTAGGTTTTCTTTGTTATAAAACAGGAAGTGTTGGGCTTTTTTCTCCCTGTTTTTACAGGCAACTATTTAAACTGCTTAGAACTTTTAAGAGTATACTTTTCTTTTCGATTTTCATTAGTACCATATCAAATTATTTTATAGTTCAGTTTACTAAGAATGAGACTCTCCTGCAGTGGATCAACTATCCAAAATAGGCAGATGTTTAACATCATTTGCGAACATCCAGAGACAGTTGCTAGAACACTAGTGCCAAGGATGCGGGTTGTAAAAGGAAGTGGAAGAGCCATCAATTATTTGACTCCACCAAGGATCTTAATTGCCTTAGTAACCGCATGGTTGAGACGGGGCCGATGGTTTGATGATCAGGTAACCTATTACATTTAACAGATGCATGTGGGGTTTTATGTGTTGCCATAATTTGATGCTTTATGATTTTCTCTGTCAATATGGTATAGCTAAAGCTTGTGTACTAATATCTCATGGAGTACATAGTGATAGTGTTATGTTTGTCAGTATTACCTATTGAGAAAAGCAAGTATTACTTTAGTAGGAAATAATTGGATAATTTATACTCAAAGCTCAGTCTGCTAATATGTTCCAGTCTTGAGTGTTCATCCTTGTATAAGCTTCAGTTTCAAGTGTTTTTAGCTTTTTGATTTGTAAATTACTCTTATGGTTTTTAGTAAGTTGCTAATTATTTATACATGTTCAGGGAAGAGCACTGTATGCTGCAGAGGCGGATCGACTCCGTAACTGGGCTGAAAGTCGGACACGTTTTTCATTCACAGATGCGATGGAGATGTACACTGAGAATACTTGGGTGTCGGTGTTCTCACTCTCTGTAGTTTGTGCATTCATCATATTATCTAGCACAGGTAGTACATAGAGTGGATAGAGTGGACTTAGATGCTAGCCTCAATTGGTTGAGGTGGTTTGGAAGATAGGAAGCACTGAATTATGACACAGCTAACTTACATCACTCCAGCTTTAAAATTGATCATAAAGAAAGCACATATCCAATTGGAATTGGTGTTTGCTTTATCTATTACATGCTTAAAAAAGAAATCAGCTAGGCATTGGCATGATGGTCTCGGTGAATGATATTGGATGTATAGGAATTTGGCCTTATGAAATGTAAAAATGAAAGTATCAGTATTCTTTTAGCAAAAATCAGTGTAATAACTATTGTTATTCAGATGTTCTGAACCCTGGGTCTCTTCTTCCTTCAGCCTTGTTGCATTTTTCTTCTTGTTGTGAGAAAATGCTACTTTGTTTTTGTTAACAAAGAGCTTGCCTTGCCCAATTTCATGATCATCTGCATATGCCCAGAAGTTGCATTTGGAATTATCTACGCATTTGGGGTGAAAACGAAAAGTTCCTAATTCTGATGATGGCTATGCTGTAGTCATTTAAAATTATTAAATATAAATTTATAAAATGATTCGATTTTATATTAAATTCATGAATATATTAGTCCAAATAAACATTAAGGATTAATATTGAGTCAATTATTTAAATCTAATAAATATGAATTTAATTAAAGTCTGCTCCATCAGCTCATATGTCATGTCACTTAAATTTGATTGACCGAAGAGAATCATATTTCTATCACAACTCTTCTATTTTAAAACTATAAATAGGGGTCTCATAATTCAGGAAAGAAATCAAGAATTCTAAACAAGAAGCTAGAGAAAGCTCGTGGATCAAACGCCATAGATTTCTCTACAAGTTCAAGAATTCTAACAAGAAGTTGGAGAAGGCTCGTGGATCAAAAGCCACAAATTTCTCTAGGAGTTTAAGAATTCTAACGAAAAGCTAGAGAAAGCTTGTGGATCAAAAGCCGCAGATTTCTCTACAAGTTCAAGAATTCTAGAAGTCAAGATCAAGATAAAGTTCAAGTTCAAGTTCAAGAACGATCAAGATCACGAATTCAAAATCAAGCTCGAAGCCCTTGGATTCAACTAGAAGTCAAGATCAAGATAAAGTTCAAGTTCAAGAACGATCAAGATCAAGACTGCCGAATCCAAGATCAAGCTCGAAGCCCTAGAATTCACCTAGAAGTCAAGATCAAGATAAAGTTCAAGTTCAAGAACGATCAAGACCATCGGATTTAAGATCAAGCTCGAAGCCCTTGAAATCAACTGTAAGTCAGGATCAAGATAAAGTTCAAGATCAAAGATCAAGATCAAGTTCAAGTTCAAGATAAATTCAAGATGAAGCTCAAGAGCCCTTGAATTATATCCAAAAAGGTGAATTCAGAGGAATCATAGAGATTGTAACACTCGCACTTTAAATCAATAAAACGATTGTTGCATAAATTTCCATTATTGATTATTATTTTCTTGACGTGAATTTTATCGTCTACAAATTCTGGCACGCCCAGTGGGAAAATCTCTACCTCTCATCTCAACTTTTCAAGCATTAAAGAATATCAAAATGGCTTGCACTATAGAAGAACGACTAGCAAGCTTAACTAAAGCAATTGAAGGCCTGACAAAGTGCGCACACGAACAAGATGCTAAACTTTCCAAACTGACAAATAAGATGGATAACATGATTGAGAGAAGATTGAGTCAAGCACCTCTGAAGCTTCCTAAAATTAAAGAAGAAGGAGAGTCCTGCGTAAAGCAAACAAAGATCAAAGAGTTTCATATCTCCGCTGAAGGTTTGATTTCGATTGATCAATTGAAAGACTTTATCATAGAGGCTATCAAAGACAAATCTGAGTTTTCATCCAAATTTTCTCCCACATATGCAAAGCCATATACACAAAAGATTGATAACTTGAAAATGCCTGAGGGTTATCAACCTCTTAAGTTTCAACAATTTCATGGCAAAGAAAATCCCAAAAAACATATAGCGCACTTTATCGAGACTTGTAATGATGCTGGGACGTATGGTGATTATCTCATTAAAGAGTTCGTTCGACCTCAGAGAAAATGCTTTTGATTGGTACACAGATCTCGAACCAAATTCTATAGATTGTTAGGAGAAGTTAGAGAAAGAGTTCCTCAATTGTTTCTATAGCACAAGATGCGCCTTTAGTATGATTGAACTTACAAAGGCTCATCAAGGTGAAGATGAGCTAGTTAGACTTTATCAATCGCTGGAGAAGTTTGATCCCCAATTGCAAAGATCGCCTTAGTGAAACTTCTAGCATTGAAATGTGCATCCAATGCATGAATATTGCAAGGATTAAAGCCTGATACATTCGAAGAGTTGACAACTCGTGCACATGACATGGAATTAAGCATGACTTGAAGAGAAGATCAGCGATCTCCAGTCTAAGAACCTCATGAAGCTAAAGATATAGAAGAACTCCAAAGTGGGGGCAGGTCTGTATCTGAAGATGACTTTTAAGACTTAATGTATATCTAAATGCTCCTAGACGCATGAGGCTAAACTGCATATCACGAAACTCTTCAAATTTTAGCTTAATCTTAAAGTTGAAACACTCCTCTAAATATGAGCTTAAATTGTATGTCATAAAACTCTTTAAATTTGAGTAAAATCTTCAAGTTGAAATGCTCCTTGAAACACGAGCTTAAACTTTATGTCTCAAGGCTCTTCTAATTTAAGCTAAATCTTCAAGTTGAAATGCTCCTTGAAACACGAGCTTAAATTGTATGTCTCAAAGCTCTTCCAATTTGAGCTAAATCTTCAAGTTTAAATGCTCCTTGAAACACGAGCTTAAATTGTATTTTACAAAGCTTTTTAAATTTGAGTTAAATCTTCAAATTGAAATGCTCCTTGAGACACGAGCCTAAACTGTATATCAGTAAGCTCTTTAAATTTGAGTTAAATCTTCAAGTTGAAATGCTCCTTGAAACACGAGCTTAAACTGTATGTCTCAAACCTCTTCCAATTGAGATAAATCTTCCAGTTGAAATGCTCCTCGAAACACGAGCTTAAACTGTATGTCACAATGCTTTTCAAATTTGAGTTAAATCTTCAAATTGAAATGCTCCTTGAGACACAAGCCTAAACTGTATATCACAAAGCTCTTTAAATTTGAGCTAAATCTTTAAGTTAAAATGCTCCTTAAAAATGAGCATTAACGGTATATCATAAAGCTCTTTAAATTTGAGTTAAATCTTCAAGCTAAAATGCTCCTTAAGGTACAAGTCTAAACTACATATCACTCTTGGTCCACAAGAGTATAAACTGTGTACGACATACAAAAAAATATTCTCCTAAAACTACGTTGTGACTTGATCCTCTTCATTGAGGTATATAGGTGCTTAGAACCATATTCTAATTTCAGTTGCATGAGTGTCAAAAAATCACATGTTCCCACTTGATCTGTCACATGAAATAATCTTTCATCAAACTCTGGACTTGCACCAAATGGTAGTGACCTGATGGGGGCAAACCCTTAAGAATATAGGTTGTTTTGAAGCTTGAAGTCTTCAAAAATCTCCAAGTCTGCAAGTTGAAGTCTTCAAAATTAAAAAAAATCTCAAAGTCTAGAAGTTGTCAAATCAATCAAGTTTACTTAAATTCTTCAAGTCTGCAAGTTAAAGTCTTCAAACTATAAAAAGTAATAATCTCCAAGTCTAGATGTTGAGGTCTTCAAATCAATCAACTTTGCAAGTTGAAGTCTTCGAATTCCTCAAGTCTGCAAGTTAAGGTCTTCAAATTCTTTAAGTCTGCAAGTTGAAGTCTTGAAATTCTTCAAGTCTACAAGTTGAAAGTCTTTAAATTCTTCAAGTTTGCAATTTAAAGTCTCAAATCAATTAAATTTTCAAGTTGAAGTCTTCAAATTCTTCAAGTCTAGTCTTTGAAAGATAAAATATCTCAACAAGACGTGAAGAATGGGGCATTTCTTGTCATTTAAAATTTATTAAATATAAATTTATAAAATGATTCGATTTTATATTAAATTCATGAATATATTAGTACAAATAAATATTATGGATTAATATAATTGAGTCAATTATTTAAATCTAATAAATATGGATTTAATTAAACCCGCTCCATAAAGCCCATATGTCATGTCACTTAAATCTGATTGGCCGAAGGGAATCTTATTCCTATCACAAATCCTCTATTCTAAAACTATAAATAGGGGTCCTCATAATTCATAAAAGAAACCAAGAATTATAAACAAGAAGCTAGAGAGAGCTCGTGGATCAAAAGCCACAGATTTCTCTACAAGTTCAAGAATTCTAACGAAAAGCTAGAGAAAGCTCGTGGATCAAAAGCCGCAGATTTCTCTACAAGCTACAAGTTCAAGAATTTTAGAAGTCAAGATCAAGGTAAAGTTCAAGTTCAAGAATGATCAAGATCAAGACCGCCAGATTCAAGATCAAGCTCGAAGCCCTTGGATTCAACTAGAAGTCAAGATCAAGATAAAGTTCAAGTTAAAAAATGGTCAAGATCAAGATCGTCGGATTCAAGATCAAGCTCGAAGCCCTTGGATTCAACTAGAAGTCAAGATCAAGATAAAGTTCAAGTTCAAGAACGATCAAGATCAAGATCGTCGGATTCAAGATCAAGCTCAAAGCCCTTGGATTCAACTAGAAGTCAAGATCAAGATAAAGTTCAAGTTCAAGAACGATCAAGATCAAGCTCGAAGCCCTTGGATTCAACTACAAGTCAAGATCAAGATAAAGTTCAAGTTTAAGAACGATCAAGATCAAGACCGCCGGATCTAAGATCAAGCTCTAACCCCTTGAATTCAACTAGAAGTCAAGATCAAGATAAAGTTCAAGTTCAAGAACGATCAAGATCAAGACCGCTGGATCCAAGATCAAGCTCTAACCCCTTGAATTCAACTAGAAGTCAAGATCAAGATAAAGTTCAAGTTCAAGAATGATCAAGATCAAGACCACCAGATTCAAGATCAAGCTCGAAGCCCTTGAAATCAACTAGAAGTCAAGATCAAGATAAAGTTCAAGATAAATTTAAGATGAAGCTCAAGAGCCCTTGAATTATATCCGTAAAGGCAAATTCAGAGGAATCATAGAGATTGTTACAGTCACACTTTAAATCAACAAAACGACTATTGCATAATTTTCCGTTATTGATTATTATTTTCTCAACGCGAATTTTATTTTCTACATATTCTATGTTCGAATTAGCTTTTAAACTAAATTTGACACTTTGTTTTATTATGGGTTTCTTTTGAAAAGCTCAAACTCCTCAAGAACTACCTTGGGAATTTCTTATGCTCGAGGGTTTTTCCTTTTATTTAGACTAGAGTTTAAAATTTAGGAAGTGAAGTTCAATACATGAATTTGATACATGTTTTACCCGCCTGAGCTTTGTGTTCGTGGTTGGTGTCTTAGTGTCTTGTAGGAGGTAGCAGACAACAACAAAATTTGCCAAATGCCACTAATGTGCTGAAACCCCTCGAGCCATCGCTCGAGCATGTTAACAAGTCCCAAAATATGGTGTAAATTTGTTAAAAGTCTCTAATCTCTCAACAACATGATCAGACTTAAAAAGTGGGCGGGCTGAGTTCCCAAAATTTAGCTTTAAAGCTTTCTAAAACAAATTTTGTTAAACAACCTTCTCGGGTTGTTACTTTCCCACACTAAAATTTAGTCTAAACTCTGATGTATTGTTAAAATTACGATACAATCTGTGTCTTTTACATAAGTTTCAATGTCTTTTACATAAGTTTTAATTGACTCTTTGCTTGTTTTTATGTGTTTCTACTGTTAGAATGTTGGAGGGATAACAAGAATTGATTCTTGTATGATCAATTCTGAATTAGATTAACCAAACAACGTTTTTCAACTCAATTGATTAATAGTTTTGGAATTAAAAAAAATGACTCTGATTGATCTGAAATTCGATAGGTTAGTGAAAAAGGGCCTAGTAAGAAATATGCCTTTTTTTAACGATTCGGGTTGTTAGATGAATTTTTGATCATTTTTGGTGATAGTGGGTTATTCCCATGATTACCATGATTAAATAGTAGTGAATTATTAACTTCATGTGCTGGTTTTAGACCTTCCTTCATATCGAATGAAATTAATGCTAGTCATCGTGTATTTAATCGTTAGTTTTAATAATTTGTATTATCTCTACTAAATTGAGTTATATATGATTTGATCAGTGTAACTACAGTGATTTTCATTTGGCTTAAAGTAAAAGACTCTCTATGTGAGTTGGGTCTGGATTTTATTATTCAAAATTATTCAACATATTATGATCTATTTAGGGTCTGTTAGGAAAGTCACCTGGGAATTGAAATTAGTATAATTACTAAGGTAACAATTACAAATCTAGTTATTACACTGTCCTCTTTCTTTGCCAAAATGAAATTATAGTGTAACTACGCATGTACTGTTTGGATGTATAATTGCAATTATAAGATCATATTGAAATTTAAAATAAAAGGTAATTATTTAAAATTATATTAAACAAATAAGAAACTTTATAAATGATATTAAATTAAAATAAAAATAAATTTAAATGAAAAAATAAAAATAAAAATAAAAAGAAGAAATTTTAAAGTAATCAACTTGTAATTACACCATGTAATTATCAGGAATTCACAGCCCATCCAGAGAAATGGAGAGTGTAATTATCCCTTTCAATTACACCCAATTACCTGCTGACCAAGTAATTACATGGTCAATCAAACACGTCAGACAATGTAATTATATCCAATTACACCAAATTCAATTTCCAGGGTGGCTTTCCAAATAGGTAATTAATGTATTATATTTCAAATTCTTAGCATACTCCACATATCCACTTTCTACTACTCAAGAATTTCTTTCGGTAGAGATAAACAATTAATTAAAAAAAATGTATTGTACATGAATCTTAAATTAGAAAAAAAATATTTTCAATTTCTAACCAAATAAGAGAAGGATACTCAATATATTTTTCTTATAACTATTGTTATTATGTTTAATAAATATTTTATTTCTTATGGTACGTTTGTAACACCTCGGAAATCTAACTAAGATGGAACAAGAGGAAAGGGGTGGACCATAGAGGGATCCACAGGCCGTGAATAGGACCACGACTCGTCACCCTCATCGTGGTTATCACCCAACAAAAATGTGGAGGACCACAAACTCCTACACGGGCCATCGAACTCTACAAGGGCCGTTAGGTTGCCCGTGAAAGCAAATCAGAACCACCAAAAGCCACTATAAGCAACCACAAACCACTAGACGGTTCGTGGAACCCCACGCGGACCGTTAAGTGGCCCGTGAAAAATAATCTAGTACCATCCCAACTTATGTGCGGAACCATGGTTGCCCATACAGCCCGTGGTGCTTCACACGATCCGTGGATGGGCTCGTGAAAGAGGTCAGTCAGCTTATAAGTCAGGGACATTTTGGTCTTTCCTCTATGCATTGGTCACTTAAACTATGTCGTTTGATGCCTTAACTACATCGTTTTAATTAGTCTATGCCTAATAATCTAGTTAGAAACTACCCAAAACCCTCATTCTCCAAAAATCACCCAACTTAGAACGAAAAGAAGAGAAAGAGGCGCCAGTTCTCCTAAGAACAAGCAGAGGTGTTCTTTGAAGTTCAGCCCCCAAATACAAAGGATATCCCCATAGATTTCGTCACAGGTATGTGGGATTTCACTAGTTGATTCCTTTCACCCATTAGGTCCCTAGAATTTAGTCAATTCTTCGATTTCTCATAAATTGTTCAGACCTAGGGTTCCCAAATTTTGAAGATTTATTATGATTTTAGCTGTTGTCGTTTCCATGATCTAAATAACCTGTTTCTTGGTGAATTAGTGTAGTACCATGCATACAACTCAGAACCCTAACTTGTGTAAACTTATCATACTTCATGAATTATACTTGCTAGGAAAATCAGACAGAAAATCATGCTTCAGAATTCGAATGCCATATTCTCAGTATGTAGATGTTGCATGCTCAGTTAGCATGTCATTATTTTGAACTACTAATTATTTTAGTGCATTTTAGCTTCATTAAATCAGTTGGGAGTAGAATTATCACCAATTTAGACTAGGGTTCAGCGTACCTTAAAGTCCAGAACTACGTGCCCGCATAGGTTTATAAGTCCCCTCTATTAGGGATCAATTTTAGTGATCACGCCATAGTTATGCCTCTATATCCCTAGCAAGGTATATTAGGTCCTTTTGATGGGGCGTATACATAAAACTCCACATTTAGCTCACGTGGTTTATGTCCATTAATAGGATCTCCCACATTCTGACTCTTATTGCATTGACTAGGTTTTCAACACTTACTTCAGTATACAGTTCAACATGTTATCTTCATGATTATAGTACTTGGTCATTAGCTTATATCCTTGTTCAACTTATATTATTGCTCAGCTTATGTCTTATTCAGTTTATAAATTGTTCAGCTTACCATATCTATATCATGCATGCTTATTACATTCAAAGTACTGATGCAAACTTTTGCGCTACATCGTTATATAATGTAGGTTCAACACTCATTATCTAGATCACGCTTAGTTCGATTACAAGTCCGAATTCAACAGCTTCAGTGGTGAGTCCTCATTCTTCGAGGACAATAGACATGCTTTAATTTTTAGTCTTTACTTTCAGTTTACAGTCTTGTTCGAGTTAGCTGGAGGGATGTCCCAGCAACTCAACTCAGTTAGAGGCTTTTTAGACGTAGTAGTAGATTCATCTCGAGTTGTTAAGTGTTGTTTCAGTCATCACAAAACTCTTATTATATTTTATATATTTAGACTTGTTAGGTCTTTTCCCATTTCAGCTATCCATTGTTTTATGTTCGACATAGGACATGATTTACTTAGTTATATTTTAGTA
The DNA here is from genome assembly GCF_019186545.1 of Solanum stenotomum. Lineage (NCBI taxonomy): Eukaryota > Viridiplantae > Streptophyta > Magnoliopsida > Solanales > Solanaceae > Solanum > Solanum stenotomum. The sequence goes on from NC_064290.1 coordinate 37,837,500, forward strand.
TGCTTGTTATATGCCATACTCAAGGTTAGCTTAGGGTCACTCATGATCTTAGGTCCCGTGTTACGTCTAGGGGGTAGCCTCAGGGCATGAAAAACTTGATATCAAAACATCAGGTTTAAGGGTCCTAGGCTATTTGAATGCCGAACTAAGTAGAGTCTCTTTCATGGGTGTGAAGTGCGCCATACCTATGAGGGGGAGGCTACGAGGTGTTCTAAGAAAAAAATCCCTTCTTTGTTTTCTAGCTCGTGCTATAGAGTATAAACTCTATTTAATCACCTTCTAACTCATGCTCTTTGCATTTCGGAAAATGCTTTCTTGAAGAGCTAACACAAGGAATCAACCAGCAGTTCCAGAAGAACCATTGAATGAGCAAGTCACGCATGTCGAGTTCAAGGTTGCTTTCCAAGTGCTTTCTTAGGCCATGACCGCCCAGGTCAATCAACAAGATGTGGACCGAGCTCCGCCACAGACTAATAGTGTTGTAGTAAGAATCCGGGACTTCACTCGAATGAACCCTCTGAAATTTCATGGATCTAAGTTAGAAGAAGATCCAAAAATCCTTCTTAGTCTCTACTTGGTGAACTAATTATAGCTAGACGGGTATATAGAAATTGCCTTGTCACAATTTCTCATAAAGTCACTTCAGTAGACCTTGTAGAGTTAGAAATGATAGATTTTGATATCATTCTAGGCATGGATTGGTTACACTCATGTTATACCTCAGTCAAATATAGGACTAGGATCGTTCAGTTTCAGTTTCCAAGCGAGCCAGTCTTAGAATGGAAGGGTGGTAACTCAGTGCCTATTGGTTGATTTATCTCTTACCTTAAGGCCAGGAAAATGATCTCTAAATGGTATATTTATCATCTTGTTCGGTTAAGGATTCAAACTTCGAGACCAGTGGTGAATGATTTTCCAAAAGTATTCCTAGAAGATCTTCCTGGAGTTTTTCCTGAAAGGGAAATCATCTTTGGAATAGATCTCCTTCCAGATACCCAGCCCATTTCGATTCCTTCTTACAGAATCGCTCCAGCTGAGCTTACGGAATTGAAAGAATAGTTGAAAGTCCTTCTAGATATGGGCTTCACCAGATCCAATATCTCTCCACGAGGTGATACAATGTCGTTTGTGTAAAGAAAGACAATTCTCTCAGGATGTGAATTGACTATCGTTAGTTGAACAAAGTCACAATCAAGAATAAGTATCCCATCCATATGATTAATGATTTTTTCAACCAACTTCTGGATGCTAGTTGCTTTTCTAAGATAGACCACAGATCCGGCTATCATCAGTTTAGAGTCAGAGATAATGACATCCCAAAGACAACCTTCAGGACTCGGTATGGTTACTATGAATTTGTAGTTATGTCTTTTGGACTAAAAAATGCTCCTGCAACTTTCATGGACTTAATGAACAGGGTGTTCAAATAGTATTTGGACTTGTTCGTCATCATCTTTATTGATGATATCCTTTTTTATTCACGGAGTGACGAAGAGCATGCGACTCATTTGAGAGTTGTTCTGCAAACTCTCAAGGATCGCCAACTATTTGCTAAGATTAGCAAATGTGTGTTCTGGTTACAGTCGGTCGCTTTCCTTAGTAATGTAGTACCCGGTGAAGGGTTCCGAGTGGATTCTCAAAAAATTGAGGCAGTATAACACTAGCCCAGACATACCTCTCCGACTGATATCAGAAGTCTACAAAAGATTTGTTGAAGGATTTTCATCCATAGCTTCCCCATTGACCATGTTGACTCAGAAAAAGGTCAAGTTTCAGTGGTCAAATGAGTGTGAGAAAAGCTTTTTAGAACTGAAGACTAGGTTGACTACAACTCCTGTCTTGACTTTACCAGAGGGTTCAGACGGTTATGTGGTGTATTGTGATGCATCCAGAGTCGGACTTGATTGTGTGTTGATGCAACAATGTATGATCAAAACTTATGCTTCTAGACAACTTAAGGTCCATGAGAAGAACTACCCGACTCATGACTTCGAGCTTGTAGCTGTAGTGTTTGCCCTAAAGATTTGAAGACACTACTTGTATGGTGTTGATGCTGATGTGTTCATAGATCATAAGAGCCTCCAGTATGTGTTTACCCAGAAAGAGTTGAATCTTAGTTAGAGGAGATGGCTTGATTTCCTCAAAGACTATGTCATGAATGTGCTCTACTATCAGGGTAAGGCTAGCGTAGTGGCTGACGCCCTCAACAGACTATCCATGGGTAGTGTGACACATGTTGAGGAAGAGAAGAAAGAATGAGACAGATATGTTCACCGGCTTGCTCGCTTAGTAGTTTGCCTTATGGACTCGTCACATGGTGGTGTGATAGTAAAAAATGGAGCAAAATCTTCGTTGGTGGTAAGGGTTAAGGAGAGAAAAGATAGTCATCCAATATTTCTTAAGATGAAAGGTGCAGTTCATCTGTAGAGAGTTGAGGTTTCTCCCAAGGGGGAGATGGTGTGCTTTGTTACCAATGCTACTTATGTGTTTCAAATGTGGGTGAGTTGAGGTAGCAAATCCTTACAGAAGCCCATAATTCTAGATATTCTATTCGTCTGGGTGCCACTAAGATGTACTGTGATGTACGAGAAGTCTTTTGGTGGAATAGTATGAAGAGAGACATAGAAGACTTTGTGGCTAAGTGTCCTAACTGTCAACAAGTTAAGGTAGAACATCAGAAACATGAGGTGTAACTCAAGAGATTAGCATTCCTACGTGGAAGTGGGAATTGATAAACATGGACTTCATTACGGGTTTACCTCGTACTCGCAGATAGAATGACTCCATTTGGGTGATAGTGGATAGAGTCACTAAGTTAGCTCACTTCTTAGCAGTCAAGACTACAGATTCAATAGAGGACTATGCCAAACTCTACATCAATGAGATAGTCAGATTGCATGAGGTTCCCTTGTCAATCATCTCAGATAGAGGTCCTCAATTTATATCCCATTTCTGGAAGTCATTTTAGAAAGGTCTTTGTACTCAGGTAAGTCTCAGTACAACATTTCATCCATAGACGGATGGCCACGCAAAGTGTACCATTCATACCTTAGAGGACATATTGAGGTCTTGTGTGATCGATTTCAAGGGTAGTTGAGATGATCATCTACCTCTCATAGAGTTCACTTACAATAACATATTCCATTCTAGTATTTAGATGGTCCTTTTGAGACAATGTATGATTGTAGGTGCAGGTCTCTAGTTTGTTGGTTCGAAGTAGGTGAAGCAGCCTTGATTGGGCCAGATTTGGTTCATTAGGCTTAGAGAAGGTTCAACTCATCAGAGATAGTATAAAGACAACTCAGAGTCCTCATAAGTCCTGTGTAGATGTGAGGAGAAGGGACTTAGAAATTGAAATTGGTGATTGGGTTTTCCAGAAGGTGTCACCTATGAAATGGGTGATGCGGTTTGGCAAGAAAGGGAAGCTTAGTACCATGTATGTAGGCCCTTACAGAATCCTAAAAAGAGTTGATAATGTGGCTTATGAGTAAGAGTTGTCAGGAGAACTAGCAGCGGCTCATCCAATCTTTCACATTTCCCTGTTGAAGAAGTGTGTGGGTGATCCCACATCGATAGTACATTTAGAGAGTGTAGCTATGAAGGATAACCTCACCTATAAGGAGATCCCAGTTGAGATTCTTGACCATCAGGTTCGTAGGTTGAGAAATAAAGAAGTTGCTTCAGTAAAAGTTTTGTGGAGAAGTTAGTCTGTAAAGAGAGCTACTTGGGAAGCAGAAGCAACCATGACGGCAAAGTACCCTCACTTCTTTCCTTCCGATTTAGTTTCAGGTTGAGGTAATAGTTCCTATCCAGTCTCTCAGTTTACTCTTATGTAATTCAGTCTTAGTATCTTGATCACTCAGTTACCCTTGCATTTCAGCATATTTGCATGTTCATGGAGCTCAGTTCAGTTAGATACCCGTTTCTAGTACCCAGTTGGTAGGGATTTCAGCCCTTCCCTCCAAACTCTGATTTTTTACTCTTTATTCGAGGACAACTGATCCCAAGCGGGAAATATTATAACACCTGGAAAATCTAACTAAGACTGAACAAGAGGAAAGAGGGTGGACAACAGATAGATCCACAGGCTGTGAATAGGACCACGACTCGTCACCCTCATTGTGGTTCACACCTAACAAAAATGTGGAGGACCATGAACCTTACACGGGACGTGGAACTCCACACGGACCGTCAGGTTACCCGTGAAAGCAAATCAGAACCACCCAAGTCCACTGTGAGGAACCACAGACCACTAGACGATTCTTGGAACCCTACACGGGCCGTTAAGTGACTAGTGAAAAATAACCTAGTACCACCCCAACTTATGTAAGGAGCCACACTTTCCCATATGGCCTGTGGATGGGCCTGTGAAAGAGGTCCGTTAGCTTTTAAGTCATGGTCATTTTGGTCTTTTCCCCTATGCGTTAGGCACTTAAACTACATCATTTTATGCCTAAACTATGTAGCTTTAATCATTCTAAGCCTAATAATCTAGTCAGAACTTACCCAGAACCGTCATTCTCCAAAAATCACCCAACTTAGAACGAAAAGAAGAGAAAAAGGCGCCAGTTCTCCCAAGAAAGAGCATTGGTGTTCTTCGAAGTTCAACCCTGAAACCCAAAGGATTTCTCCATAGATTTCATCACCAGGTATGTTGGATTTCACTAGTAAGTTCCTTTCACCCATTAGGTCCCTATAATTCAGTCAGTTCTTCGATTTCTCATAAATTATTTAGACCAAGGGTTTCAGATTTTGAAGATTTATTGTGATTTTAGCTGTTATAGTTTCCATGATCTAAATGACTTGTTTCTTGGTGAATTAGTGTAGTACCATGCATAGAACTCAGAACCCTTGCTTGTGTAAACTTATCATACTTCAAGAATTATACTTTCTAGGCAAATCAGACAGAAAATCATGCTTCAGAATTCAAATGCCATATTCTTAGTATATAAATGTTGCATTCTCATTTAGCATGTCAGTATTTTGAGCTACTAATTATTTCAATGCATTTTAGCTTCATATATTCAGTTAGGAGTAGACTTAGCACCGAGTTGTACTAGGGTTCAATGTACCTTTAAGTCCCAGAATTACGTGTACACGTAGGTTTATAAGTCCCCTCTGTTGGGCATCACTTTTAGTGATCACGCCACTGTCATGCCTTTATACCCCTGGAAAGGTATATTGGGTCCTCTCGATGGGGAGTATACATCAAACTCCACGTTTAGCTCACGTTGTTTATGTTGGTTAATAGGATCTCGCACAATAAAACTCTTATTGGGTTGACCATGTTTTCATCACTTACTTCAGTATACAACTCAACATGTTACCTTTATGATTAGTACTTGGTCATTGTATCCAGTTTAGTTTTCAATTATATTTAGTACAATCGATATCCTTGTTCAGCTTATGTTATTCCTCAACTTATGTCTTGTTCAGTTATATATTGTTCAGCTTAGCATTTCTATATACTGCATGCTCAGAACATTCAAAGTATTGACGCATACTTTTGCGCTACATGATTGTATGATGTGGGTTCAGGTGCTCAACATCCAAATCACGCTTAGTTCGATTCCTAGTCTGAATTTAGCAGTTTCAGTGTGAGTCCTCATACTTCGAGGAAAATAGACATGTGTCATGACCCAAGGTACCCCCTAGGCGTAACATGACGCATAGGACCCCGAGAGGCCCTACACAAGCCACTTAGCATGCATAAACAAGATGATAGAAATTCAAGAGAATTTAAAAGACAATTTATGTCAAAGAGTTTTATAAAACAAAATGAAAGTCTACAAAGTCTCAGGAGCCATATATTACATCAAGAGTGACCGAGATGTAACCATGACATCACGTACAATATTAAAACAAAATAAAGACTGAAAGCGATAAAATGTTTGGTTGCAGGAACATGAGGACTCACCATAACTCAATATAACCAAAGTGACCTCTAGCCATGGGATGCGAAACCTGAACGTCAGACCCTACATTTGGAAAAAATGTAGGAAAGAGTATGCGTTAGTACAAAACTGTACCAAGTATGATAGTAATGCATAAAGAGGTAAAATCATGCTAAAAAGATTTCCTTAATGAATTCTTTGATTTAGATCCCTCTTTGTGGGATTCGACCCCGACTCAATTAATGGGTATTGATATTGATATGAATCAGTTACTCATTTTTTTGTGTGAGTAATTTGATGGTTATCAAATACCTCGAATCATGGGCCTCACAAAGAACCAACTTAATCAAATCCCAAACTCTTGGAACACAAATACAACTGTAAAACCTCAAAACCCCATCCAAACTCAAGTAATCCTTCCAGGTGTCACCTTGCAAAATCCAATCTAAGATAGCCACACGAGCCTCATCCCCAAACTGTTGACCATGGATCTGCTCTAAAAGAGACGACTAAATCCCAACATAAACTAACACCCACCTAGAAGCTAAAATATGAGTGGAATCACCCTATTGGATAAAGGCTGAATGTTTAAAACCAAAGGTCACTGCAAAGCTGAAAGTAAGGCTACACTACCCATACTCACAACATTCCGACTCAAGGCGTTCGCTACCACATTCTCCTTTCCTGGATGGTATAGAATAAAGAGGTCATATTTCTTCAGCAGCTCAATCAATCTATCCTGACTCAAATTTAGGTCATTCTGGCTCATAATGTACTGTAGACTTGTGTGATCAGTGTAAATCTCACATATGACCCCGTATAGGTAATGCCTTTAAATCTTAAGCGCGAAAAATGTCACCACAAACTCTAAATCATGAGTGAGGTAGTTGAGTTCATGCATCTTAAGTTGCCTCAATGCATAAGTTATAAATAATCCCAGATACATTAGCACACAACCCAAGCCCATGTAGGATGCATCTGAATACACCGCTAATCCTTTGCCATCAACTTGACGAGTCAAAACAGGGGCAATAAGTAAGCAACTCCTTGAGCTTTCAGAAGCTCAACTCACACTTCTCAGAAAACTCAAAAGAAACTTCAAAGAGAGTGAAGTGAGTCAATGGTGTTTCAATAGTCGAGAAGCCCTCCACACCCCATCAATTGTATCTTTCTAACTCTACGAATATTCAAATTTGAGTCACTGAGGTGGGCTTAGCCCAATCACAAATAGACTTAATCTTCATTAGATCCACCATAATGCCATCCTTGGACACCATGTGCCTCGAGAATGCTACAGAATCAAGCCAAACCACGCACTTTGAGAACTTAGCATAAAGTCGCTGATCTCTCAAAATCTGGAGCACAGTCCTCAAATGCTTCTCCTAATCCTCTTGACTCCGCAAGTATACCAAAATATAATTAATAAGTACAACGAAAAAGAAATCAGTATATGGCATGATCTCACGCGTCATCAAGTTCATGAATGTCGCAGGGGCATTGGTCAACGAAAAAGACATCACTAGGAACTAATAATGGTCTTAAGAGTCCTAAATGTAGTGTTAGAGATGTCTGATGCCATATTCCTCGGATGATGATAACTGGATATTAAGTCGGTCTTAGAAAAAATCCATGACACCCTGAAGCTGGTCAAATAAATCATGAATAGGAGGCAGGGGATACCTATCTTCATCGTCACCTTCTTCGGATTCCTTTAATCAATACAAATTGCATAGATTCGTGCTTTTCTTCACATACAGAACTATGGCACCCAAGGAAATACACTTGATCAAATGAATTCTTTACCTAAGAGATCCTAAAGTTGAACACTAAGCTCCTTAAGATCTGTGGTGGACATACATTAAGCTGGAATAAAAATAGAATGAGTGCTCGGATCTAGGTCAATAGCAAAGTCACTATCACACTCTGGATGAAGGCTAGGTCAATAAATAGGGAAAACATCCCTGAAATATTGCATAATGGGGACTGAATCAACTATAGGGCCCTCCCTAGTCACATCCCGCACATAAGCCAAATAAGCTAGACACCTGCTAGTAACAAACCTCTAAGCCATGACAAATAAGATAACCTAAGTCGGTGTGTGACTAAATGAATCCTCCCATACCAGCGAAGGGACACGAGGCATGCATAAGGTAATAATATTAGCAAAATAGTCCAAGACCGCATGCTAGGGGGATAACCAATCCATGCCCAAAATAGCATCAATATCTATCGTATCCAATATGATAAGGTCAACATTATTGTCACGTCCCTAATTAGTCACCGAAAAAGATCTGAACATCTGATCCACTTCTAAAGACTCACCCAGATGGGCCGAAACACACAATGACGCTAATAAATGCTCAAAACAGATACTCAACCTAGAAGCATGATATAAAAATACATATGAAAATGTAGAACCCGAATCAAATAAAGTCAAGGAGGGTTGTGTGCATAAAAGAATCAAACTTGTGATAACAACATCCAATGCCTCAGACTCCACCCTCACAAGTGATGCATATAGGTGGCTTTGAAAATCTCTACCCTATGCATCCGACAACCACCTGACTTGCTTTCCTAGAATCCTTCTTGAGCTCCCTAGTCACCAAATCATTGGGTTTGACCCTAGGAAACATCTTTAGCTATAGGCTCTACCGCTAAAATTGGTTGAGCTAAATATGGAGCAAGTGCAATCGTCCCTCATCAGGGATAGTCCCTGGACCAATGTCAAGCTTCTTATCGTCATAGCAACCCTATGAAGATCGACAAATAAAATAACACCCACTGTAGCCTGAAAAACCTGACTGTGAACCTCTCTAATTCTGACACATATAAGAATCACTCTAGCTATACCGCTCAACCGCTAAAGCCTGGAGCACCTCCTTAATAGGCCAGCTAGACTGAACCTGTGAAACGACTAGAGAGGTCTATCAGAAGAGTCCCTTTCCTTAGAATAAGACCAAACTGTAGCTACCCTGATAACGAGCTCCCTTGTCATTATTCCGATGTGCCTCACGATATAGCTCCACCATAGTACGGGGGTTGTCAAACACATCCAAGAATGATCAGCCAGCCAATACAATGGACTTGATTTCAATACATAGTTAGAGCCTCAAACCACAAACAAAACAATGAACCCCCTTCTACTAAGTAGGTAATATCATCATAGGATGCCTAAAAAGCTAGTAAAACTATGCCTCATACTCAGATATGGTTATAGAGCCCTACTCCGACCTGTAGAACTAATTTTGGAGTTGATCTCTGACACTCTAGTGTATGAACCTGCCCAAGAAGGCCTCTAAAAACTCAGCCCATTATATTGAAGGTGGCATGATTGGTCTAACCTCTAAATACGAACACCACCACTACCTGGCTGGCTTGTCAAGCTGATATGTAGTTAAGTCAACTCCTCTAGGTTAAAAGTATATAGTCTCTCTCGACAAGTATTCAAAAACTCATGGGCTCCCACCCCAATATCCCTAGTAAACCTCGGAGGTGACAATCTTAAGAACAATCTGAGCATCCTCTACTCCTCTAACAACATAGCTCATGCCATGAAAATTGGCTAGGCAATGACAGGTACTAGTGGCATGTCAACCTACGGAGCTAGTGCTATGGGTTTATCATACAGTGCTGGCATAACTAAAGCTAGGGTCGGCTGCATTCCCCTAGCATGGATAATAACGGAACGATAGTCTCTTGAAGCTCAGGAGACATAACTAGTCTGGGTGGTGGCTAGGTTGTTCCCGACCCCACTTGTTTCTGAGTGCCCAACCTATCCTTGGTGGGTTCTGCATTTCTCACACAACCCGCAGATGCTGATCCACATGTGTGAGAAATCCTATAGAAGAGTGAAAAAAGTGAGATTCAAGGAAACTAATAAGACACACGGTGCACGATAATGATACCAAAGAGAGAATCTTCCAAAGGATTCCCTATGGCCCCATAAGATAGAATACATATTTCTTGGCACTTATCTGCTAACCTTTCCTAGAAATTACCTCGATACAAATGATATCGGTAAACCTGGGCTTTGGTACCAACTTTTCATGACCCAAAAACATGAGTCATGATGGAACCTACTATAACCCACCAGTAGGTAAACAATAACCATGATTGACATGTAATAGGCATACTTGGTAGAAAATAATTTAAAAAAGATGCATACATAATTTAAAGGACACAATGAAAGATAGAACAAAAGACAATATATATATAACCAAAAATATATACAAACCCAAAACCTGGTAGTCATATGTACATGACTACTACAAAAGAGTACAAGTCCCAAAAGTGGACCAAACAATAAACAAACTTGTCTCAAGAATCAAAAGACGAGTTAGAAACTAAATAGAAGGAGACAGGGTGATCTAGGATGATATAAGCTCACACTGGCCTCTGAATGTCCTCACAATCGGCTGGATATCAACATTGTGGCTGGTGCTCGAACCTACATCACAAAAATAGAATGCAGAGTGTAGTATGAGTACCAAACTCTAGGTACCCAATAGGCATCATAGGAAGATCGAGCTTGGAAAGTAAAAGCAATAAAAAAAAGTGAAAAGGGAAACTAAAAGAGGTCAGATAAGGGAAAATAGTAACGAAAATCTTAACTAAGAAGAACACAAGATAAGTAAGTAATGAATGAACATTAAAGTAAATAGCTAACTAAAACATTATTGGGCCCCCATAAGCCCAGAAGGTACACTCATGTGCCATTTAAAATAAATAACCCAAACGGACCCCATAAGCTTAAGAATACTTCTAGATTGCCTAGGCCATCCACGCACTCGAACCCCGGTATAGTCAAACTAAGAATCACCAAATTAGGACTCAAACCTTAAAAATAGAGGTGTTCTCCAACTCGAAATAAGGCTAGAAGATGAGCCAGCGAGTTGAACAGTGGCTAAGAATGTACACCAGGGCCTTAAACATGTCTAAAACGAAGGTTGTCCTTGGAATGAAATCGGGATAAAATAAGGTACACCAAGGCCTCAAACTCAACTAAAACAAAGTACACAAGGCCCTCAAAACCCATGATAATAAGAAAGCACAAAGACCTCAAACCGTGGAAAATAACTCCAAAATCCCCCAAACATGCACTCTTCCTCAAACCAATCAATACCATAGTGAGAAACCATCTTTAGAGTTGTCAGGGGCCCACTCCATCCCTAATTCCAAGACTACATCCTAAATAGCAAAATAATGCAAAATTTACCAATGAACATATTTGAGTCGAATCACAAGAGAAAATTATGGATGAAAAGGTCATAAGATTTGAGTTTTCGCCTAACTAAGGATCAAACTATCACACTTAACAATATTTTATCTATGTACATGGAGCTAAGTCATCTGAAGTGACAATGGAGAAATTCTAAGGCCTATCCACTTCAAAATGTGAGTCTCAGGCACACTAGCCTTAACCTAGGCTAAGGCCAATAACAAGTTACTAATGGTCACAAAAATCTATGAGATGATAACCATAAGATAAGGCATAATAACATAGCAAGAATAGGCATACTAGAACTCCCGAAATATCCCAAAATGAATACCTAATGCATAATTTGTAATAAATAACCATGATCAACTATAACACAACCCCAATTCTAGTAATTCAACATGAATTTACAATTATAAGCTCACTCTAAACACTTGGAAGTCGTAGCCTACCTTAATGCAAATCACGTGTGCTCCAAAATCATGATTTCAGAGCCTAGAATCACCGCTAAGCTATCGAAAACATAATCATAATGTTAAAAACAACATTTTGATACAAAAAACAACAATAGGAGTAAGGCCCAAAATTAGGTATAAATGAGATTGTGGGACCCATGCCAGAAATCATGATATAGACTCTTTAAATGGGTTCTTAAACAACTTAGTGAACTTGTATCCCAAAATGGGACACAACTCTAGCTCGGAAACCACATGAATAGCCCATGCAATAATTGAAACAAAAACCATCTATTAGAAGCTCAGGCAGTCCCTTTAGGAAAATGTTTACCTTGAATACACGCTCCCCTCACTCTCCTGAACACTCCAATACAAAGACACTCAGATGCAGGACCAAAAATCAATTGAAATTACCTCACTCGGAGGTCTACAGCTCTAAAAAATGCAATTTCAATTAGGCATTGCGAGTTGGTTCACAGTTTGTCTTTTATAAAAAGACCAATTAAATGATCTCTACGAACGTAAGACCTAGTGAGCGATCAGGGAAGATAGACCCCCAACCCATCGCAAATGTGGCACCTTGCCTATGATTGTAGAGGTTTAGCCTTCTTGGCCTACGTGATCGCGACACAAGGTCCACAAATACAATATCCAACTCAATAGGTCTTTATGGACATGGCATGATCCTAAAAAATGTGGAGACGAGGACCAGTTGTGACCACATAAATGGAAAGGGTCTCGCGAACATGAAGAGGTAAAGTAAAAAACACCAGTTGATGCACATTAGCTATTTTACCCAAACTTAAAAAATTCTTGACAAGGTGCATGAGATTTGTTTGAAACCTTGGGTACATAAACAAGATATGCTACCCCACTAAATTTGGCATTCTAGACTCAATGAAGATGTAAAATCTTCTAACATATATCATCTTAATGGAAAGTGGGTCCATACCCAAACTCCATTTTAATACAAATTACAAAAAAGGGCTCAGGATGAGATCAAAAGCCATGAGATCCATACCAAAGGTCCTTCTAGAACAAACTTGATGTCCTAAAGCTAACATAACCATCAGAATTGCATATGGAGGCCAATATCCTGAACCTTTGACCGAAGTAAACTATTTAAGTTTCGAAAGCTTTAAAACATGAAAACTTTCACAAAAACTAAATGAACGACTAGGTAACTAAATAATAAATCCCAGCAAATCATATATGACTTAGTGTCGCTATAGGAACACTCTAAAAGCTGAAAAGAACAAAAAAGGAGAAAATAACTTAAAGGGTCATTACACTTCTCCTTGGACAAGACTCAGAAACAAGACACCACCCTCTAAATTGATAGGCTAACCTATCCCAAATAGACTTGGTAGTTTTTACAAAATTGAATAATTATTTGGTCAATGGAAGGTTGTTGAAAACCCATAAAAAGGATACATGTAAATGCTTGAGCAACCATCTATCGAGGATGTAATATTTTATTCAACAATGGGATAAAAGACTTGAACATCCTTGTCTTACATTTGAAGTTGATCTTGACATTGGTGACACTACCCTTACTATTCAAGAAACACAATATATCAGTGAATGGCCTTTATGATATTACAATTGCAATCAAACTTTGGTTTCTTATAGGGAATAAAATATTTGATCAGAGGCTCTACATTCTCACTATCAATATCAGTCCTTTTTGGGGCCATCTAAAGAAAAATTTGTTTTGGGCAACTAAAGATGAGACATCCCAAGGATCTGGGAATAGGTTAAGGAAGACGTCGTAGAGAAGTAGAAATAAGCTGGTAATAAAAAATGAAGTTTTGAAGAACAAGTAAAATAGATAAGAAAAAGAGGAGTGTGCAAAGTTGCGAAGGGTAAATTTGATGAAGGATAAAAGTTGGAGCAGATCCCTCATAGAGGTATTTACAAAAGAATGAAAGAAAAAGACATGCATGATTACATTGATTGACTTGGTACTATCAACCAATGGATAGGTGTCACAAGGCTAAGAAATTAATTGCAAAATGATTTATGACCATTTGCATGGTGTAAAGCCTTTTATTTGATTCAGTTTAAGATTATACAAATTTTCTTTCCCCGTTCTCTATTATGATTGACATCATACCTGAAAAATGAAGGGACTATTTGTATTCGGTTAAAAGTTAATTGAACATGTGGAAGAATGATATAATGAATATGTTTCACCATCATAAAAGTTTTTAAGAGTTTATCAAAGGGATATGCAAGTGTTGAAGATATTATCAAAGAGGTCTGACCTCAACAAAGCTTCCGAGTAACCAATTCGGTTTGTAATTGGTGATATATAAAATTTTGGGTTCAAAGAATAAGTAAATACTAGTGTACTAATGATGTTTTAAAAAAGGATAGATACACCATATATTATTGTACAAATATATTGAGTAGTGAAACATTGATTGACACCACTAACAACATTTCCATGTGGTCAATATACATTGGTCATGGTATTTTAGGGCTTGAGTAAACCTCTTTTATTGGCCAATTCATTGTTTTTTTAACATATATTCTATACTACCTTAAAAGCATGAACTCCCTAACTTGAATGTTAAATTACTGTTATACCCCCAACTTAAAGCACCCAATTTAGTATATATTCTATATTTTATAGTTATTTATTTATTTATTTGTTCTATATTATAGTAAACGCTGACACCTTTTCACATTGATGAGTAGCAACTTTTTGAAGGGTTGTAAATTTTTCGATGAGTTATGACATTTTCGAAAAGTTGTGATTTTTCTAAAGGATTGTGACTTATCTAATAAGACACGATAACCACCTTTTCATACTATCCTTTGTTATCTATAAATAGAGATGGTTTATCACACTTTTAAACTACAAATTTTGTAAGTTTTCTTTTCTTATTCATAAAACAATAGAGATTGTGAGAGTTGTTCAATTATGTAATTACAACATTTTTTGTGGCTAAACTAGATAGATCAACAAAAATTGATGGAACACGGAGAAAAGAAATACTCAACTTCAAACAAAAAGATTATCTTGATAATTAATATGTACTTATTTTCATAGTCATAAATATACTTTTGCAGTAATTTCTACTTGACAAGAAGTTCAATGATTTTTTGTTGCACAAACTACAACTTGGTGTTCAAGTCGTGCAAAGTCTCAAACTGTTGAAGAAAAAAGGTTTGATCAAAAACTTGTTTGAAGAGTCCAAACTAGATTTCATACCCTAACATGAATGCTAAATTAATATAATACTCCAACTAAAAACATTCAATTTAGTATATCTTCTATATTTTATATCAATATTTATTTATATTATATTATATTAAAAATAAGAACTCCACAAATACAATAATAACTAAGTAATGCACTATGGGGGAGGGAAGAGAAAGTATATTTAAGAGGTGTAACTAAGAGAATTTAAGAGTGACTAAATTTTAGTAGTAATCATATGAAAGATTACATCAGCTATTAATAGGAACTTATACGTTATCATTCATTTTATAATTGTTAACTTAATTTTTTAATTTTATAATATTCATATTATTTTTAAAAATAGTGTAGTACATGATTTGATATTCACGTGCAACACACTTGCATCAAAACTAGTAAATAGTATATTTACAAAACTTTTATGGTATTTAATTCTAAGTAATAAAACAACAATACATGTATATCCTTATGCTTTAAACATTCCTTATTTAATAAGTTTGTGGCTTGTCACATTATTTCATTAAAGGAGGCTAAATATACTTAAACAACAGTGGACTCAACATACTCATGCATCATTTGAACTCGTACTCTTCATATGACTCTACTTTATTGATGTGGGTATCATTTTCTCATTTTTCTGGTAAAGAAATAGGATCCCTGTAAAGATACAATGTATTTCTAGAAATTTGATCATAGGTTGAGGGGTATTAATGTATTAAAATACATATGAAATAAATGCATTTAAATTGTTCAAAGAAATGAATAGGTAAAAACAGAAATACTTAGCATCATTTGTTTAGGGAACGAACGAGTGATATCCTTAAGTGTTGAAATAAAAAATCAGCTCAAAATGATAGAGTCTTGTGCTAATAACGTGTTATAGAATAGAGATGCTACAATAAATATACCAGAGAAAGCTATATAGAGAGATGAATTGTCACAACCAAGAAATGGACTTGATGACACTTGTCTATTCCCACCAAGACATGTCAGCCTCAAACCCAATAATATGGAAGAAATGTGAAAAGTAAAGCAAAAATAACATAAGAGTGGAAAACTTAGTCATTCTATGTATAACCCAAAAACCTAGTTGTCACGTGTACAAACCACAAATGTAAATAAAAAATTGAAAGGTTAGTACAAGTCTCAATGTCTTTGGTTCTCTAATAGAACAAAACATAAAGTAAGGAACAAGAGGTCAACTGTGATGACAAGCAGCTACCTCTCAGCGTATCCTTAGAAAACCTTGAATGTCACAAGAAGAAGAGCAATCACCAGTCTTGGAACCGAAAGAAGGGTAAAAACAAGTAGTGAGTACCAAATACGGTACTTAGGACGCAACCTACTAAACAAAGAAAAACTAGACTAATATACGAGTACTCCTTTCATCCCAGTCGAACATCCTCAACTACAACATGCATAGAGATCAGACAGACCTAACAGTTTCACAATGCACAATTTACAAGGTTTAATAACCACTATCAATTAGTAATAGTTCAACAACCAATAAGTATCAATAATGTCAATCACAAGTATAAAATGGATCAATCACATGTATAAAGTAGATCAATCACAAGTATCAGAATGCATCAAATCACAATAGTTAAACTCTTGCCAGAACCATTTCCTCTGTTACAATATCACTAGCCGGAACTATTTCCCTTTAGTGTAATATCACTAGCCGAAACTAGTTCCCTTTGGCTTTGTATTATATCACTAGTTGGAACCATTTCACTTCTGCTTTATATCATATCACTAGCAAAAATCATTTCCCTCTGGCTTTATATCATATCAATTGCTGGAACCATTTTTGTTCGGCTTTATATCATATCACTTACTGAAGCCATTTTCCTTTGACACAATATCACTAGTTGGAATAATTTTTTTAGCTTTATATCATATCACCAGCTGGAACCATTTCCCTTCAACTGTATATCACATCACTCGTTGGAACCATTTTCCTTTAACTTTATATCATCACATATCTCATCCCGGTGCAATTAAATGAATGTAAATAAGAAATTTCACACCATAAGGAAGAAACAACAAATCAAGAAATTCAAGTTTATAATAATGCCATCAAAATATTCCATTAATCAACAATGTAGGGTCCACAATAATGCAATTCTTAAAGAATTATAATCAAGATGTTGCCTTTTTTCATTATTCCTTTTTTATTCATTAAGATTAATCAAGTGGAACAATAAACCCATTACTTCATTCGCATTACTCCCCAACATACACAATGAAGGGAAATACACGATTTTACTAGTTTAACAAGGTTTAGGATATCCCTTGCCTCAATTCAATCAAAAGTCAATCCAATACTTGAGTCTTCCATTTTAGATCATTGTCCAAAGCCACACAATATAATTCAATCAAGTACTTACAATACAATTCAGGAAATAACAACACTTACATCATATTGCCACGACCAAAAGGACACCCTAGATGTAACACCGAGAGGCCCTACCCAAGCCACTTGACATACATAAAACACAATATAATATGAAATAATAGAGTTTAATTAAGGAGTCTCATATCATAAAAGAGAGTTTAAGGGAATGTGTGGAGTCATAACTATGTCTTGACAAGCCCTTCTAAAACATAACAAGAGTGGTTGGGATGTCACCCATTCTCTAAGGACAGAGTCTGAATAGGAAAAGACAATGAAAACAATAAAGTTTTCATGGTATTGCCCTCGGAGTATGAGGACTCACCAATATACTTCTATGAAGTAGCAATCCAAACTAACCACGAGCAGGAGGAGAGATATTTTTTCAACAGTCCAGACCTGGCTGTTTTGGGGATGTAGACATGACCCCAACCTGTAGATATATATAAAAAAGTAGTATATTGAGGAGGACATAAACCATATCCTCACTACAAAAAGGAAGAGTGTATCTAATCACTCTTAGGTGTATAGAAGATAAATGCGAGTTGTTAGAATGAATATAATTATCCAATTTGGAATGAGAGTACTCATCTACACAAACTGAGGCTAAATAAGTAGTTAAGACTACTAGAAGTACATTATCATCCATCATTAATAACAAATTGATTCCTCCAAGGTCTGACTCTGAAGTTTGGTGTGCCTTCTCTATCAATTTCGATAAGAGCCTTAACCATACTAGGTAGAGAATCGACATTATTGAACTTCATGAACATTTTATTTCTTTCCCCAATGTTGGGAAGATAATCTGCAACCGTGTTAACTTCTCTATAAATATGGACATAAGATCAATTGAGATTCTTAGAGAAGTTTTTGATATTAGTAATAATTTGTTGCATCTGCCAAAGAGCCTTCAGTTTATTGTCAATCATGTTGATGATAAGTTGGGAGTATGACTCAACAATCACATAAATATAACGTTCATCAAGAAATACTTTAAATCCTTGGGCTAAGGCCTTAGCCTCAACCATATTATTACTGCAATAACTATAGAAATCAGCGTATGCCATGAGGACATTTCCATTATGGTCTTTGATAATACCACTGCCACCGGAACATCCCGAATTTCCTTTGAAACAACCATCAACCAGAATTAGGCTTCATCCATATAACCATGCTACAAGAAAAGTATTGTTTAGCACTTTCAATGGTTTTACACATGTCTTTCCATCCCATCGGTAACTGAAGATCAGGGAATTGGGAACTGATACAGATAGATGTTAACTTTCCCACTTGTTAGATAATTTTTATACTATACATGTTGATGTTGTCATATCTAGATGCACATCTACTTTTTCATATTTCCCCAACATGTGAGGATAGGAACAACTTGGAGGAGCATGAATAAGATTTTTAGTCTTGGTTAACCACAAAGACATCATTATTTGTCTAGTGTCACCATCTCTTACATAAATACCACATGATTGTCCAAAAAAAGACAAAACTCTTCTTGCGATATCACTATCACAAAATAAATGCTTGATAGTCTCTTCCTTATATATCGGGCAGCAATAACATCTAGAAGGAATGACAATTTTAAATCTCTTAAGTCCATCATCAGTAGGAATACTTTTGTGAGGCATTCCGTAAACAAAGAAGGATATCTTATAAGTAAGCTTCTTGTGACAAATCATGTTAGAAGTGAGGGTACTAGGCCTTCGCTTCCTAAGGCCATGCCAAATACTTTTACAGGAAAACTTGCTAGTGCTATTACTAGACCAAAGAGGAGTATCAATCTTGTTATTGGAGATCTCAATATTTCTAATATCAGCAACCAATTGATTAGGAATATAATTTCTCAACTGAGCAACATTCTAATTACCATTTTCTATAAAACTATTAATAAGCACTCTCTATGGAGCATTATGAAACTGAGTAATTTTAGCAAGTGCACCTTTTCTTGACCAATTATCCCAAGGAAATTTTCCAAGACCAATTTTCAATATCACATACTTTTCAACATCTTCTTTATTATCCATCTATATTCTCCAATTATGATATTTTCTAGAATAGCATTTCCTTTGGACAAGATGCTTTCTTATACAATATTTAGCTTCTAAAAAATATCTTAGAAGACTATTGTTAGCTCTAAAGCTCCACCATGCCTTAGTAGAAAAGATACTACAATAATCATCAAGAGTTCTGAGGCCAGCTCCACCTTCATAAGTAGGATAACACAAGTCCATTCATCTAATCCAATGTTTTTATTCCTGAGATTCTCCTTTCCCCAAAAAAAGTTGGAGATGATCAACTAAATTCAACTGAGTAGATTTTAGGGGGATAAAGAGTAGACATAATATGAAGAGAAAGGGATTGAAGAACTGATTTGATAAGAACATATTTACCTTTAAATAAAGTAATTTTCCTTGCCATCCTTGCATCCTATTGGAAATCTTGGCCATCATAGTGTTGAAATAAACAACTTTCTTTTTTCCCGTGTATATCGGACAACCTAGATATTGCATTGGAAGGTGGAGGTGGCTAAACATTGTGATGGATGTAGTCTTCCTAATTCGATCATCAGTCAAATTCGAAGATACGTAAAAACCATACATGTTCTTGTTCACCATCTGTCTAGAAATATGCTCATAGACTTCTAATTTATGCATCATTTTCTTAATAGAAAATGGATCCCCAGAAGAGAATAGAATTGTATCATCAGCATAACAAAGATGATTTATGAAAGGGCCTTTCTTCTCAATAGAATAAGGAATAAATCCATCTTCTTGAAGATTGTTCAACAGTCTGGACATCAATTCAGCACTAATAACAAAAAAAGAAGGTGATAAAGGGTCACCCCTTTTAATGCCTCTGGTAGATTTAAAAAATCCATGCCTTGAGCCATTTAAATTCACAGAATACCACACATTTGAAATTAACCTCCATATTTTATCAATCCACTTTTCAACAAAGCCCATTCTTCTTAGCAAAATGCATAGATATTCCCAATCAAATCTATTATATGATTTAGCCATGTCAAGTTTCATGTCAACATTTCCAGTATGAGGGGTTGATTTATATTATGGACCATTTCCTGCGTCAAAATAATATTTTCTGTAATAGACCGTCCCTTTGAAAAAATAAAATAGTTTGAGAAGAGGAGATTAGTTTGTGCATTAAAGGAGACAATATTTGATTCATAATTTAGAAATAATCTTTTTAGAAAAGTTACTAAGACTAATAGGTTTTAATTCAGTGAACTATTGAGGGCAATCCACTTTAGGGATCATGGTAAGACATGCGTGAGTAAATGATCTTGTAAGTGGAGTATCTGCAAAAAGATCAAGAATCATTAGCAATAAATCATCCTTAATAATATCCCACCAGGAATGATAAAATTTACCAGACATTCCATAAGGTCCATGAGCACTTTGAGACATTGTCTAACCCTACATTATTAGAAAATGTAGGCAGAAGTATACATTAGTACATGGAATGTACCAAGTATGAGGAAAATGCATAAAAACATAAATATGATCATCTAGGAAAATTAAACATGATATGCATTACCAACCTAAAAACATATTAAAAGCTTTTTAAAAAAGAATCATAAATCATGAACATGGTCAAGGCATACTTAAAATCATTTGAAAGATTTTATAAAATACTTGAAGGAAACTTAGTTCATTTTTGTGGGATATTAGCTTTAACCAACAATAAGACCATGTAATCTATAACATGGACTCTGATGCAACTCTCAAACCAAGAATGGAGAGTCTACTTGCCAAGGTAGAGCTCCGTATCATTCATACATATGCTATTTGTGGATCCACTAATAAGGTCATTTAAGACAATCCCATTGTGGCGCGTAGTTTAGAATTAGAGATTGCTACTACAGACTACTTTGTTTGAGACTCCACCTTAAAGTTCTCTCGGTGCTAAGTTAAATCCCAACTGAATAGATAAAGACAATTATCAGAGTATTAACATTAGGAAAGGAAATAAACACCATACCAATTCAAATTGTAAAATCATCTTAGAGTAGATCCTTTACATCATTATTCATTCATATGTGAGAAACCCTTTCACAACCATGATTTCATAATTAAGTGAGAAAATCTTTCACAAGTCATTGATACTTACTTGAAAAGTATCCTTAACTAATAATTTCATCTTTTCATAAAACATGCATAGCTTTTATAATCATATTCATAACTTCATAAATTTTCTTCAAAATTTGATATTCAAAATTATAAATAATGAATAGGTTCATATGAATTCAATTTTAAAACGTTGATTTTAATAAAATCATACATAATAAGATTGAAATTAAACAATTGAATCACAACATATAGGATCCATGGAGAATTGCATAAAACTCTAGCTAATTGGTTGAAATTACCTTTTGGAGATTGAGATTTCTTAGGACCCAATGGATGAATGGAATTCATTGGTGAATTCCCACATACTTTGATAATCAAAGACAAGAATCAATAGAGGAAAAGAAGACTTGATGCTTGAACCCTAGGATTCTTCCTTGAAGTTTTAGTGGATATTGGGAAAGTGAATTTAGAGGGATTAGGTTGAGTTTTAATGGGTAAAAATGGTTATGGGTAGTTTATGGGTCCAAAACAACGTAGTTTAGGGGTTGGGTAGGTTGGAAAATACCAAAACACTTTTACTTAATAAATGCTTATGGACCTTATGGTCCGTAATACTTTCTATGACCCGTACTGATCAACAGTAGAACAAACTTAAGAAACCCAAAATTTTGCAAACTTTCCACGAAACACTTCTACGTGTCACAACCTTTCTAGGGTCCCAAGACCCCATCCGTAGTTCTCAACTTTGAGTCAAAATTTTATTAAGTGTAGAACATTTCTAGGGAACCCATCTACGACTCGATTGAATTCCTAATGTTTGTCCTATTCATTCTTAGGTCAAGCTTTAGAAACTTGAAATTTCAAAATATCTTACCAAGTGTCTGAGACCCTTCATATAACCCGTAGGAAGATCTACAACTCGTAGGTCGATCTGTAGCACCATTTCTTATAACATATTCTAAACTTTTTCAACACAAATCGACTTCGGGTTTTTAAGGTGTTACAATATTTACCCCTTGAGAAGGTTCTTCCTCAAATGGGACTCAAGCTAGCATGAATAGAATATAAGAGAAACTATCAACCCAAGATGAATGGGAATCTCATCATAATTCATATAAACATGGATAATCACCCCAAGCTAAATTATAACATCAAAATAAAGTTTTTCATAAACATGCATGTATATCGAAACATGGGAATGACTAAAACAAATGAATCCAAAAGAATGAACCATGAGGAATCAATACCTCAACCTAGAATAGGAGCGGAGGGAAAGATATGAGGGTACTTACACATCATATCGACTCCCATCTCCCAACTAGCACCCTCAACTTGTTGATTCCTCCAAAGAACTTTCATGGAAGCAACTTTTTTCTTTCTTAACTTCCGAACTTGTTGGTCTAGAATCTCAACCAGAACATCTTTGTAAGTATAACTTTCTTTAACTCCCAATGTTTCCAAAGTACTATGAATGTCGGATCTCTGACACACTTTTTCAATAAAAAGACGGTGAATACTAGATATATCGATGCTAAATAATTAGGCAACTATAATTCATAAGCAACCTTGCCAATACACCTCAAAATTTGATATGGTCCCACATACCAGAGACTAATCTTCCCTTTCTTTTCAAACCTCATCACACCCTTCATGGGAGAGATTTTAAAGTAGATTCAATCATGCATTGACATCCAATTCAAGCTCCCTTCTTCTAACATCAGCATAAGCCTTTTGTTGACTTTGAGCCATTTTTAACCTTAAACAAATTAGTTAAACCATTTCCATAGCTTTATGCTCCAACTCGGGACCTATAAAAGAAACCTCACCAACTTCAAACCTACAAATAGGAGACCTACACCTCCTACAATAGAGAGCATAAAATGTAGCAATTCCAATGATAGAGTGATGGCTATTATTATAAGAAAACTCAGTCAAAGGTAAATAATCGTCCTAATTACACTTGTTGTAAATACAACAAACTCTCACCATATCTTTAAAATTCTAAATAGTACGCTTGGATTGTCCATCGGTATGAGGATAGAAAGTTGTGATATGCTTCACTTGAATACCAAGACCTTTTTTAAGTCACCTCCATAATTGAGATGTAAATTGAGTACCACGATCGGTGATAATGGATAAGGGCACTCCATAAAACCTTACCATTTCCCAAAGATAAATCTTGGAGAATTCTTCTATTGAAGATGAAGTACTTACGGGAAGAAAGTGAGCCGATTTCATCATTTGGTCCACAAAAACCAAAATTGAATCAAACTGATGACGAGTGTGAGGTAAACCCATAATGAAGTCCATATTAAAATCTTCCCACTTCCATGTAGGGATACAAATGTCTTGAGCCACTTATTGACAATTCAGATATTTAGCCATAAATTCCACAATATCTTTCTTCATCCCATTTCATCGATAGACTTTCCACAAGTCACGGTACATCTTAGTATCTCCTAGGTGAATAGAATACTGAAAACTGTGAACTTTTATCAAAATCTAATTTCTCAACTCGTCGACATTCGAAAATTATAATCGACCTTCATATCGCAAGACACCATCTCCCTCTTGGGAGAAAGCCTCAATGGCTTTTTCAGAAACCAACTTCTTCAAATCAACTATTCCCGAGTAAAGATCTTGTTTAACCTTAACATCTAATATAAGGATGATTTGGATACATTCTGAACAATCACACCACCTTCATTAGAATTAACAAAGCGAAAACCCAATCAGGCAAATCTATGCACATGACAAACTAACTCTTTCTTAACATCCTCAATATGAGTAATATTTCTCATCGATAGTCGACTAAGAACATCTGCCATCACATTTTCTTTTCCCAGATGATAGACGATACTCATGTCGTAATCTTTAAATAACTCCCATCATCTCCATTGACAAAAAAACATTTTTTTTGGAATGAACACATACTTCAAATTGTTCTGGTCAGTAAACATATCCACATGAACATTATACATTTAATGTCTCCAAATCCTTAAAGCAAACACTACTACCACTAACAAAAAATAAGTTAGATAATTCTTTTAATGAACCTTCAGTTTCTTGAAGCATAGGTTATGACCTTCCCATGTTGCATAAAAAAACAACCAAGAGTAATTAGTGAAGCATCATAATAAACCACAAAACGGTCTGACCGTTCTGGTAATGTCAACATAGGGGTTGAAGTGAGTTTATCCTTTACCTCTTGGAAATTCTTCTCACAAGCTTCCGACCATAGCAATTTTACTTCCTTTTGAGTCAATGTCATCAAAGGTGAAGTAATAGAAGAAAATCCTTCAACAATGTTCTATAGTAGTCGGCCAAACCAAGGAAACTCTGGATATTTTAAGTGGACAAAGGTCTAGGCCAATTCTTAAACGCCTCGGTTTTCTTAGGATCAACTTGGATACCTTCACTGGAGACAGTATGGCCAAGAAGAGCAAAGGTCCTCAACCAAAACTAACATTCGTTAAACTTAATATACAATTCACTGTCCTTGAGAAATTGCAACACCATCCTAAAATACTCAACATGCTCATCTTCACTTCGTGAGTATATCAGGATATCATCAATTAACATAATCTTGAATATGTGAATATATTGTATGAAAATTTCATTCATGAAATAAATAAATGCAATCGGGGCTTTAGTCAAACAAAATGACATCACCAAAAACTAATAGTGACCATACCGGTTTGAAAAGTTGTATTTGGGATGTCACTCTCCTTCACCCTTAATTGGGGATAACCCGATTGAAGGTCAATCTTAGAGTAGAAACTTGATCCTTGGAGTTTATCAAACAAATCATCTATCCTTGGTTATAAACTTATTTAATTGGTGATAGTCAATGCACATTTAGAGGGATCCATCCTTCTTTCGAACAAACAACACTTGAGCAACCTATGGGGAGATACTTGATCTAATAAAATCCTTATCCAATAAGTTCTTAAATTGATCCTTTAACGCCTTAAGTTCTACTATGGACATACAATAAAGAGGAATAGAGATAAGTTGCAGATGAAGGAGAAGTCTAATAGAGAAGTCTATTTCTCTTTCGGGAAAAATACCGGGAAGATCATCAGTAAATACTTTTAGAAAATCTTTTACGATTGGAACTGACTAAAAAGTAGGGGTTTGGAATATTTATCTCTATCACAAATAAGATTATATATGCAATCCTTAGAAATCATTTTCCTAGCCTTTAGGCAAGATATGAACTAACCCTTCAAAGCATAATTTCCCCCTTCCCATGCCATGATAGGTTAGTTCAGGACCTTGAATGTGACCAATCGGGTCGTACAATATATGGAAGCAGAAAATGCAGGGAACAAATCCATCCCAAGAATAACATCAAAATCTAACATATCAAGCTCTCCAAGATCAACATGAGTGACTCTATGAGAAACAAAAACAAGGAAATTTTTATAAACTCTTTTAGCAACAATAGAATCACCAATGGGAGTAGACACCTTAAATGGATTAGAAAGGATTTCAGGACCAACATCAAATCGTATGACCACATAAGGAGTAGCAAATGATAACTTAGAATCCGGATCAAGAATAGCATACGCATCAAAATGATAGAATTTTAACATACCAGTCACCAACTCTGAAGATCCACCATGATCATGTCGGGTCTGAAGAGCATATAATTCATTCTTACGGGGAGCAGCCAAACCAGATCCACTAAGCTTAGCTTGCCTACCGTACTTACCCGTTTTAGCTAGTAGCAAAAAATCCTTTACTTTCTGACCACTCTTTCCACAACTAAAACAACCATCCTTACCGACTAAATATTTCCGCGAGTGACTCTTACCACACCTTTGGAAAATAGGATTAAAACATTTATTACCACCACCTCATTGAGACTTAGTGTTAGAAAACCTATCTTTTTGTGTTAGATATCAAAGGATTGGAAGAATATTAACCGTAAAACCTTTGCTAGAATCTAGAACGACTTTACCATTGGACCTAGAATGAGAGAAGTCACCATCACCTACATAAACCCTCTTAGACTCTCTTTCCCTCTCTTTGAGTTTCACTTCTTCAATTTGTTGTGAATGAACCATAAATCAAGAGATATCCATTTCGTTAATTAGGATGGCGGTTAGACACTCTTTGACAACCAAGTTGGAAGCACCTAACAAAAACTTACTCATTCTTGCCTCTTGTCACGACCCAGGAGTACCCCCTAGACGTGACACGGCGTACTCAACCCCGAAGGGGTCTTGTACAAGCCTCATAGCATTCATTGCATAGGTAATAAAAATAGTACAAAATTAAAACTTTTCTTAATAACATCAACAACCGTAAGTCATTTATAAAGTAACGGAAGACTAAAGTATCACATGGTCATCTTAGACAAAAATGTAATACAAGATAGGGTCACGACCCTATACAATCGAAGTCTTAACAATAGTCTTAAAATGTAAAAGAACTAGAAACATGAAAGGTCTTTATCCTCGATTTATGAGGACATACCAAAAGATGTCTTGGAAGAATTCTAGTCCAAGCTCCAACTATAGAGAGATACTCAATTACCGCAACCTACACTTGTAGTAAAACATAGAAGAAGAATGGGTTGGCACAATTAGGTACTAAGTATGATAGCCATGCAAAAACATGCTTAAAAGGACATTTGTTTAAAAATCATGCTTTTACGCCATTTTTTGTAAAACTTCATGAACATTGATACAAGAGGCATAATATAAGTCACAACCAATATACAAAGTCACATAATTCACATTTGAACAGAAATCACATACAACCCTTTACCTTTATCTTGAGCCTCCACCTTAAGTAACCCTCCAGTTATACCTTGTGCAATGTATGGGTAGCGTCCCATACCACCACCACACTAAGGTACCACCTTAAGACCACCAAAGGTGAACTTACCATTTATCATGCTTCACATACAAGTAATCATGCTCAACTAGTACCAACATACAACATCTAAACATATTCGTCAAGTGAGTCATTTCATCATCTTAGGACCCCTATCTAAAGTTACCCTAAGATACACCTAAGTGAGACATGAAGTGGCAGCCCATACTACCTCTTCATACCACACCTAGGTATTCCTCAAGGCTACAAAAGATAAGGACCTTTACACAATAAAGCATTCAAGAGACATAAACCTTACATGAATCACATCATCACATTAGGACCAACATCTAAGACAACTCTAAGTCATACTTGTGCAATGTGCAAGTAACATCCCATACTACTACTCACACTAAGTACCCCTTTGAAGTCACCATAGAAAAGGCACATACATATACAATAAGACATGACAAGGAAGTAATTCATAATACAATCCAAGTATAGCATGCATTTTTACATTTAAGCATTTAAAGGTCTTTCATGCATTTAGACACTAGCTCAACATTCTTTATTAACATATCATCACAAGAGCCCATTCATTCATTAACATCATAAGTAACACACCGTGGCCTCTCTCAAATGCCTATTTGTGCAATGCATAGATGGCGTCCCATTCCACCACCTACACTAAGTAGTACATCCTTAAGAAGCCATGGTTCATCAACATTCTTTGTGGGGGTAAGCCTTAACTGACATAGACCATGTGAGCATGACATGGAATCGCGGTGTCACCCTCATCGGATAAAGGAATTCCTACTTGCCTAAGGTAAGACCATCGTTTGTTTAGCCTTAAGTGGATCCACTAGCTAGACTTATGTGGGCACATAGTTATGGGATAGGGAGATTGCTACTAGATACCCGCCTCAACTCACTTAAGGGCATCCATCTCAAGAGATTGCTATTAGAAACCCCGCCTCAACTCATGTGAGGGCTTTCATCTCAATTCAAATCCACTCGGTGCTTGGCATTATTCCCCACAAAGTACATTACATTTGTTCATTAAGGGATAAGAGATTGCTACTAGATACCCCGCCTCAACTCACGTGAGGGCATCCATCTCAAACCCAATATTCATTAAAAAAAGGTAGGGATTGATACTAGATACCCCTCCTCAACCCACGTGAGGGCATCCATCCCAATCTAACATTCATTGGAAAGCTCATAGGTTCGAAGATGAGAATAGCTTTTCACCTAGGAACCCTATTTCATTCATTAGAATAAAATCGAGAATAACCTTTCAATAGACTCAACATTCATTAACATTAACATGAACTTCATTCCTTCATTCATTCATGTGTGTGTGTATGTGAGAGTAGCCTTTCACATAATCACCATCATTCACTAGTGTTAATAAAGGGATAATACTCAATCCTAACATATGTAGCTTCTAAACATGATCATCTTTCATGCGTTTAGATCACACACATGCTTCACATCACATTCATATATACAACACTTTGAACATACTTCAATTACTCACAATATTCCTTCAAGGCCATGATCACAATATACATAGTAAGTAAACACCCACCTTTCAAGTGGATCAACAATTCAAGCACAATTCTATTTCACAAGTAATATAACCATAACTTGCCCTTTCAAGGCCATGCTCACAAGTCATCAACAAACCTTCAATTTACTATAACCAAAACATACATAATGGTACAAATCAATATCCCAAAGCAATTTAGACAAGTTCCGTTCATAAGCCTTCATAATCATCAAACCCACTTCATAAAAGTACAATTTAGGAGTTGAAACAAGATCATGGGTTCATGGAGCATTTTTATCATAAATCATCAATTATACATCAACACAATCAATATATTCCATTAGAAACCATTTAAAATCATTTAATGAAAGAACCCATGAGATTGAGTAAAATCCTAGGTTTTCATGATTTGAAATCACCTTTAAGTTGGCTCCTTGAATGGAAAATTAGACAAGGATCAAAACCACCATAACTTTACTAAGATTCTCCAAGAAATTTGAAGAAGAACCACCTTGAAATCACCAAACCCTATCTTTCACCTCTTCTTCTTCTTCCTTGAGCTAGAGAGAGAACTATTGAGTGAGGAAGACTTTCTTTTTATTCTATTGGAATGACTTAAATGAAAGGAATTTAGGTCTTCAATTGTTATATAGTTGCTAGGAAAAGAATGGAATAGTGTAGTGTCAATTTTGGAGAAGAGCTAAGGACCCCCAAAGTCTTAACTTAAAATTTCAGCCCTTGCCCGTTTTAGTTCGCCTATTGGATACTTGGGCTCGCCAAGTGCACCCTTGGTCTGCCCTTTGTTCCAGTGGGCTCACTAAGTGGACTGGTCATTGGGTGATAGGAGGGGAGAAGGGCGACACGCCAAGCTAGTTGGCGATCATGCACCTTGTTAGCCCTTTGGAACCCTGGGCTTGCCAAGTGCACTAGGTGATTCGCCAAATGGACACTTGGTTCACCCAATTTTCCAGTAGGCTCACTATGTGGGCAGTCCACTAGGCGAAGTGGGGGGGGGGGGTTATTGGGCGACCAAACAGCCCCATCACGAAAAGGCCCACCAAAGAATAAGACTTCTTTCACCCTATCTTGCTAGTCTAGGTCCTTGCTTGCACCCTAAGCTTCTTCCTTGCTCAAATAAGTTTTAAAACAGTCCACACATCCTCCTAAAGTCACACTAACCCAAACGTGAAGGCTGTAGTTCAACCTATCATTTTCCAGGTCGTTACACCTCTAGAGTCAGCAACCATAGTTGGAGCATACTTAGCCAATTGAGTAAACATCAAAGAATACTCCTTCACATTAATATTACCTTCTTAGATATTAATGAACTCAAGTACTTTTTACTCCCTCACCTCAAGGGGAAAGAAATGATCAAGAAAAGCTCCCTTAAATTTCTGTTAAGCAAGAGGACCTGCATCAACAACCCTTTCTTCCTTCCATTGTTCAAACCAAACTTGAACAACACCCTTTAGTTGATAAGCGACCAATTGCGCCTTCTCTACCATCGACACTCAAATATTCCCACTATCTTGTAAACCTTATCAATGAACTCTTGAGGATCCTCATCCACTTTTGACCCATTAAACTCTGGAGCATTCATCCTAGTTAAGTCCCTTATCTTTGTCGCCATCGTATCCATATTTGGGTTTTGAGGGCAACGACTTCTCTATTTTTTTGGGTCATCATAGCTTGAGCCAACACATGGAAAGAGGCTCAGAAATCAACATCATTTACTTGTTCAACCAAAGGGTCGATGGGAACTTGAGGAACCTCAGGCTCCACATTGTCTCCTGCATTCCTTCTCATGTGATCTCTTCGAGAGACCATATCCTGCAAACCATCAGACAAGATTTAGGAGAAGGATGTTTATTGAGATAGACTCTATGACTTTAGAGTAACAAAAAATGTGAAGTTACCTAAACATTTTGTAGCCTCCTATTCATAAACATGGTGTGTTTCATGCTTATGAAAAAAATTCTACTCAACGCGGCTTGTAGAACATCCTAGGACCACTTTCTAAAACCTTGTGCTCTGAAGAAAAAATTTGTCACAGCTAAAAGTACATCCTAGATGAGACATAGTGTATAAGACCCCAAGAGTCCCTGCACAAGCCGCTTTATATATATATACAACACAATATAATATGAAATAAGAGAGTTTAGGTAAGGAATCCCATATCATAAAAGAAAGTTTAAAAGAAAATGTGGAGTCATAACTATGTCTTGTAAAGCCCTTCTATAACATCAAAAAAGTAGTCGGGACGTAATCCATAAACCATGTACAAAGTCTGAATAGTAAAATACAACATAAACAATAAAGTCTTTATGGTCTTGTCCTCAAAGTGTGAGGACTCACCAAACTAATAGTCTGTAGTAGCAATCTGAACTACCCACAAGTGTTAGGAGAGAGATCATTTGACCCTACATTATTAGACAATGTAGGTAAAACTATGCATTAGTACATGGAATGCACCAAGTATGAGGAAAATGCAAAAAAAAACATAAACATGATCTTGGTGAAATAAAACATGATATGCATGACCATGCTAAAAGCCTACTAAAACCTTTAAAGAAGAATTATAAATCATGAACATGGTCAAGGCATACATAAAATCATTTGAAAGCTTTTATAGAACTTTTAAATGTAACTTAGTTCATTTTTGTGGGATATTAGCTTAAACCAACAATAAAATCATGTGAGCTATAACATAGAATTCGATGTAACTCCCACACTGAGAAAGGAGAATCTACTTTCCAAGGTAGAGCTCTGTATCATTAATTCATATGATTTTTGTGGATCCACTAGCTAGGTCATTTAAGACAATCCTACGGGGGTACGTAGTCTTGAACTAGAGGTTGCTTCTAGAGACTACCCTATTTGAGCTTCTACCTCAAAGTTCTCTCGCTGCTAAGTTAAATCCCAATAGAATAGATAAAGTCAATTGTCAAACCAAAACATCAGCAAAGGAAATAAACAACATACCAATCCAAATTGTAATGTAACACTCTGAAAAATAATAGGTTAAACTAGAGCCTAAACGTAAGGGTTAAAAATAAAAAATGACTCCCCGTAGATTAGTAAACCATCTAGACTTGAAATGGAGGCTATATGAATCAAGGCCAAAGGGAAAGTGCCAAGGCAAAGGGGCCAAGCCAAAGCCAAAGGCCAAGGCTGCCCCTAGCTTGGAGCACACTGCCCCAACTTTACGGCCATCACTACGGCCAATGGTCTTGACCATGGCTCGTGGGAGGCCTCATGGAGTTGCCTTTGCCATTGAGGAGTAGACACTAAGTTGCCTAAGTACTACTTCAAGGTCCACAAGAGGGACCATGGCTCGTGAAGCCCCTTGTGAAGATGCCTTGGGCATTTGAGCTAACGATCCCAAGTAGCATAGCTAGTGCCTCAAGGAACACGAGAGGGACCATGACTCGTGGAGCCCCTCGTGGGAATGCCTTGGCCTTGTGAGCTTGTGGCACCAAGTGCCTAGCTACTGCCCCAACTTCACAAGTGGGACCATTGATCGTGGTGCTCACCACGGATCATGAAGGTGGCTTGTGACACCTGGGCGTGGTCGCTTTATGAAGGTTAGTTAAGTCTTTTCCTTTTTAAGTCCAATTAAAGTGGGGTCGTTTTGGGTATTTTTAGGGGTACTATATAAGTTGTTTTCAAGTCAAAATTCCCTTTTGGGTATTTTTAGGGGTACTATATAAGTTGTTTTTAAGTCAAAATTCCCTAAACTAAGTCATTTTTAACAAATACCAAAATCAAATCAAAAGTTCATTTCCTCACAATATTTCTCTCTCTAAAACTCAAGAAGAAGAAGAGTAAATGTTGGAGTTAGGGTTTGGAGGATTCAAGGCTTCTTCATCAAATTCTTTGAAGATTCTTAATCAAGGTATGGTGGCTGTTCATCTATGGGTAGTTTCCACCCATAGAGTCCCTTCAAAACTTGATTTCAAAGCTTTCAATTTGCCCAAAAATCTAGGATTTCACTCTAAGTCATGGGTTCCTTTCTAAAACGTTTTGAATGATTTATTTATGTTGGGTTATGATGGAATTAATGATTTATGATTGATTTATGATGAAATCCCCCCAAGAACCCATGAATTCCCCATATTACTAAATTGTGACGTCATGATCTGGGTTGATTTATTATAGTAGCATGTGAATAGATAATGTCTATATTGATTGAGTTTATTGAATCATGATATTTTCCATACTAATGTAGTAATTCTAGATGTTTAGGTTGAATGTGATTCATGGTCCTTGGAGGGAAAATTATGAGGGTTTGTACATGTTGATGAAAATTGTGTATGAGTTTATGATTCACTTAGAAAGTGAAGAATCTATGACTATAGTGTAATGGTGGTATTGTTGAAAGATCATTCTCCCTATACCCTTACACATGACTATGCATGTAATGTCCATGATTATGATAATATTGATGTGTTGATTGAAAGGTGATTCTCATGTAAACGCATGATCATAATGTGAAAGTTTTCCTCTCATATTAATGATGATTTTAAGGTGGAAAGTTCATTCTCACCTATTTGAATCTATGATCTATTTTATGAGTTGTGTTGAATGAAGGGTAAGATACACCTTCGTGCATGTAAATTCAATTCAAGACTAAACATGAAATTTTGGGAAATAATGCTTAGCACCGAGTGGATATGGAATATGAGGTAGAGGCCCTCCTGTCAATTCAAAAGACTGGGCCATCTAAAGTGGTCTCATGAGATGGAAGCTCCCCCGTCAATTCAATAGGTTTGGGGTTTCTAGAAGCAATCTCCCTATCCCATAACTATGTACCCACATAGGTCTTTAGCTAGTGGATCCACCTAAAACCTAATACATTTAGTTCTACCTTAGGCAAGTAGGAAATATCTTTTCGGTGTGGGACATGACACCGGATTCCATGCAGCTCACATGGTGTATGTCGGTTAAGGGTATTTTTCCTACATTACAAGATTATGAATTATGACAAGAACATGAACATGAATTATACTTATGACTTCTGAAGGAGTTCTACTTAGTGTGAGTGGGGGTATGGGACTTCACTTATGTGTTGCACAAGTAGGCTTTGGAAAGGGGTTATGGTGTGGTTTTCTTATGCTATGAAGATATATGAATTTATGCATGTACGATATGAATTATTGCGTAGAGTGACATTAATTGCTACAAGCTATGAACATGAATGTTTACTTGTCTATGAGTATTGGCTATGGATGAGGTCAAGGTATTATATGCATGAACATGGTGGCCTAAAAGTGATACTTAGTATTAGATTGGATTATGGGATCTTGTCTATGCATTGCACAAGTATAACTTAGGGTTACTTATGAAATGGTTTGATTTATGTATATATACTTTTGTGTATACTGACTCTTAAAGTTGATAAAGTGCATGGTTTCAACTAAAATGTCCCTTTTAGTATGTTTTAAGGATTTTATGCATGTCTTCCATACTTGGTACAATTTTGTGCTAACCCATATTTTCTACATTTTCTAGAAGTGTAGGGCCCGGTTGTTGAGGTGTGCTTTTCCTATTGTCAAAGCTTGGATTGATTCTTTCCACGCTTTTGGTGAGTCCTCATGGTTCGAGGATGAGAGTTGTTCGTTTTTAGTTTCTTTCTTACATTCTCTTTTGAGACTATGTTGTAAAGGGTTGTGACCCTTATTGATATCCGTTTGTATTAGATGGTGATTGAGACTATGTCTAGACTTCTATTGTAAAAAGTTTTAAATTCCTCATCATTTCTATTACTTATGTTTATGATATGCTAAGGGCTTGTATGAGACCCTTTCTGGGTCAAATACACCGTGTTATATCTAGGGTGTACCCCTGGGTCGTGACATGTAACGTCATTATAAAGTAGCTCATTTAGATCATGATTCATACATATGTAAGAAACCCTTTCACAACCATGCTTTCATAATTATGTGAGAAAACCTTTCACAAGTCATTGATACTTACTTGAAAACTATCCTTAAATAATAATTTCATCTTTTCATCAAACATGTATAACTTTCATAATCATTTTCATAACTTCATAAACTTTATTCAAATATTTATAATCAAAATCATGACTAATGCATGGGTCTATATGAAATTAATTGGAAAATATGTAATTGAATCATATCATGCATAGTAAAATTGAAATCAAACAATTGAATCATAACAAATAGGACCCATGGAGAATTGCATGAAACCCTAGATAATTGGGTGAAATTAACATTTGGAGATTCAGATTTTTTGGGACCGAATGAATGAATGGAATACATTGGTGAATTAACACATACCTTGATAATCAAAGCCCAAAAGCAATAGAGGAAAAGGAAACTTGAAGCTTGTACCATATATTTCTTCCTTGAAGCTTTAAAGGATCTTGGGAAAGAGACTTGAGAAAACTTGGATAGATTTTGTGAGAATGAGGGATTTAGGTTGAGTTTAATGGGTAAAAATGGTTATGGGTAGTTTATGGGTCGAAAACGACATAGTTTAGGGGTTCGGTAGATAGAAAAAGACCAAAACACCCTTTATTAAAAATTGTTGAAGAACCTTACGGTCTGTAGAACTTTCTACGACCCGTACTGATCAACTATAGAAACAACTTCAGAAACCCAAAATTTAGCCAACTTCCTACGAAATACGTCTACGAGTTGTTGACCTTCTACGGTCCGTAGACCCCATCGTATCCCTCAACTTTGGGTCCAAAGATTTACTAAGTGTAGAACCTTTCTATGAACCCATCTATGGCTCGTCCAAATTCTTAAGTTTGTCATGTTCACTGCTAGGTCAAGCTTTAGAAACTTGAAATTTCTAAAAAAAAATCTAGTGTCTACGAGACCCTTCCTACGACCCGTAGGAAGATCTACGACTCGTAGGTCGATACGTACCTCCAGATCCTACAACATTTTTTGAACTTTTCCAACTCAACTCAACTTCCTATTTCTTATGTGTTATAAATACACTTTAAGAAATAGGTCAAATCAACTAAAAACACAATTCCAAAAGTGAGGTTTGAATCCGAAAATCTTTACTTGAAAATGTTACCCAAGACATTTGGAACTCAATGATAAAAACTATTTTGAAAAAGGGAATTAAAATAAGTTCACAATGACCATTTTACTTTTAAACTCAAGTTCTTGAAAAAACATGCCATTTACCAATCAATATCTCAAGTTTTGATATTCAAATTTATAAATGGTAAAAGCAAAATGAAGTTTTAGGGTCACAAAGGGTTGCCCAGATGATTTAGCAAAAGGATTTCCCATTGATGATTTAGCACAAAAATATCTTCAAAATCACTTCCAAGGGTTTTTCGAAACTCAAAATTGGGGAAAATGGGGAAACCCCCGAAAATGCAGCCCAAAACCCCCCTCTGATGCCATTTTAGTAAACTGGGGGTCTCACTCTAGAAAACAAGGCTTCGCTTAAGCGCTCATCGCTAAAGCAAGCCTGGTTCACTTAAACGAACCCTGCCCAAACAACCAGTCTCTCTTTGCGAGCTTGCCTTCGCTAAAGCAAAGATCACAAAAGCGAAGGCCCTTCACAAACGTGAGGACTATATAACTAGAAACACAACAAACTTTCTAATCATCAAATGGTCCAAGAAATTGAATTAACTCGACATTAAAAATAATATATGCAAATTGACTAAAGTCGACATTAGAAACACAATGGAACCATTGAAGCACGAATCTAGGGTCTCTTTGATGCGAAACTAGTAAAGGTCACAAGAAGGAACATAACGCCTAAAAAGGCTAAATCGAGCTTGAGACCTCTGAAAATTCAACTAAGACTTTACCTATGACTAAAATCATCCCCCCAATCCAACAGAACTCGAAGAATTTTTATCTGAGCATCTAAATCCCAAATGTTGACCAAAGTCAACTCAATGGCTAAAATTCCATAATTTTCAACTTAGGACCACAAATTCTCAAAAAGACTAAATTTGAAACCGAACACTCTCTTAGACCCATTTCCACATCCTGGGACTGATAAAACTGACATAATTCCCTTCTAACACTCGAAATTCCAAAAGAAACAAAAAACAACTTTTGAACAACTTTAGCCTTTCAAAACCTAAAAACTTACAAAATTCAAAACTTTCTTAAAGTTTGAAATCAACTTTCAAAACTCAAATAAAAAAGACCCGAGGTTTATATTGGGAGGCATAAAATGGTAATCTTACAAAAAAAATCCAAAAAAGACCAACTGAGTTATTACATTATCCACCTCTAAAAACCATGTTTGTCCTCGAACATAAAGCAAAAGTAAGTACTTGAACCCTCATAGGATGAGGATCTCTGGAATGTAAACAATACTTTGTTTCCCAAGTTGCCTCACCAATTGAGCGATGCTTTCGTTGCACCTTCACTAAAGCGTCCTAAGCTTATGAACCTGCCTATCAAAAATGACTATAGGATCCTCCTCAAAAAATTATTCTTGATCCAACACAATTGAATAAAGTAAAAGCACATGAGACTTGATTTAACGTTTCAAGCCCACCTCATCCAATTCTAGGTGTTCAATGGTCGTAAATCAGTATAAAACCCAACTAATTGAGTTGGGATCGAATCCCACAGGGAGCGGTACGTGTTTCAGATTCAATTGGGAAGTAAAAATGTGGTCAAATCTGTCATAGGAATAAAAATTATCAAATAAAGACATCATTCAAATCAAGGGGTGACATGAATGTCAAATGGGGAATTTGGTTTTGATTATCAACTACAAACAACAGTCACAAACAATAAGAATTAACAATAATGAGACGGATTCTTGGGATGTTATGGATTATAGGCTAATATAGAAATTTAGGTAATTGCAACTATTAGAAAATAACTAGATATTAGTGAGTAGACTAGGCTATAAGGGAGGTAATTTTCTCTCGAATAATTATCCCGAATCAAGTGATTTCTCTCGAACATCAACAAGCATGCAAATTAAGAACAACCAACACCTTAATCCATTCACTCTTTCGAGCTAAATGTGTGGGAAAAGGGTTTAGGATTTACTCTCTTGAGCTGAACCCTGGTCAACCCAATACCCACAAACCATTAACCAAAAAGCTTAGTTTTAAAACCTCTCTCTCTCGCAAGCCAAGAACACAAATATAGAATTGCATTTGCAACTACAATTCTTAAATTAAACAACAATTAATGATCAAACTCATTTTTAAATGGAATTTAAACTAACAATTAGCAATACCCATAAGCTAAATCAGCCCATAATCACATGATCACACCCCAAGAATTGGGGTTTTACCTAGACATGATATAAAGGTAAAAACTGTTACCAAATTGATTATCCATCAATTGGGTAAGAGTAATATCGTCCTTACAATGCTCCAATTTGAAGATTCTCAAAGACCCACTTCCAAATTTTCAACAGTGAATTTCTTCAATCCTTCAAAGCTAAGGAAAAACTATGGAAAACTCTCTCTAAGACAAAACAATTTGTCTCCCGATATGATAATAGGTTCAAAGATAGATAAAATATTAAAAAGATGCTAATCTAATTATTCAAAAATGTATTTATAGTCGCCGAAAATAAGCTACAAAAGCTCGTTCGACAAAGTAAGTCGGGCTCGCCGAACCACTCGGCAAGCCGCGCTTTGGTCTATTACATCACCCTTTTACCTTGGCATTCAACATCCTCAAGGTCTGTAACTTTGGGCGATCTATCTTGGCTTCGCGGAATCACTCGATGATCCACTGACTGCTTCTTTTAATCGCTAACTTGGTTCTTTCCTTTAGGGCTTGGCACACTGGAACTTTAGGCGGTCTGATGAGCCACTCGACGACACGCCGAGTTCTCTTGGCGATCCTCAGGCTCACCCATCTTCATTTCTTTAGCCTGCTTTGTTCCTTTTTGCTTGTTAGTGTCCTTGCTTTGTTCCTCAATCCATATTCCTAAAAATCAAGGATTTAACATCAGTTATTGACACAAAATAAGCATTTGAGGACACTAAACCTGTATAAACAAAGCCCTAAATAAGTCCAAATCTTCGATTCATCAACACCCCCAACTTAAACTTTTGCATGTCCTCAAGTAAAACTCAAGTTCAGCAGTTCAAATAGGATGTCTCAAACAGTGCTACAAAAAACTCAATCATGAATGCACACAACAAGACTCAACTTACTCATGCAAGGATCTATTGTGGACTCAAAGATTCAAGTTGTGACTCACTATTATCAAAGATGCTCAAGTTCACAATACTAGCTTCAAATGCAAGTTCAAGCTCAACGAAGGTATTCAAATGCCCTCACAACAAAAATGATTCCATATTCACAAATAATACTTCAACAGTTTATAGTTCCGGAAACACATACAATTCTCACACTCACAAAGATGAACACATGCATGACTTCACTCATAGGTTTGCCCTTATTTTCCAATCAACATTCGTTTCAGCTCACTCAAGATAAAAAAAGGTCTTTTCAAGGCTTGTAACGGGGCTGAGTGTAAATGTATGGTCATTTAGGCTCAGTGGTTGCTATCCTCATGAAATGTGGTAGGAATATCACTTTTCTTCCTTTTCTTCAGCATTTTTACTCATGCTCAAGATTCACTCCATTATTCAACTTCCAATGGAATACCAGAAACCCCATTTCTTTTGCAACCTTCACAACTTTATTTCACAACTTTTTCATTCTTTTTGTTTTGTTTTCTTCTTTTCATTCTTTTTTTATATGGAG
The DNA here is from genome assembly GCF_019186545.1 of Solanum stenotomum. Classification (NCBI taxonomy): domain Eukaryota; kingdom Viridiplantae; phylum Streptophyta; class Magnoliopsida; order Solanales; family Solanaceae; genus Solanum; species Solanum stenotomum. The sequence goes on from NC_064290.1 coordinate 37,876,848, forward strand.
GGGTTCCATCATTTTCAAGACTATTGGCTTAAAGGGGAATTTTTCACATTTCTTGATTTACCTTCTCTTTTCAATGCACCCCAACTTAGACTTTTGGCCTAAGTTGGCTATTCAATCAAACCACACTTCATGAGGATTATGGGTGAATAGATAAAGAGGGTTCACAATTGCTCAAGTTTCTTCCAAGAAAAGGATAAGGCTCAAAATGGGGTTCAAGCATGGTTCACACATCTCACAAGGTTGGCCACAAAAAGAGGTATATTGTCAAATTGTTTCACTCCTCAAAATTGTTGCCTAAGATCATTTCAAGAGCTTACATCACTTAGTCAACCAGACCAACGGGGCAAATTCTAGGTGTCATCACACAAGGTTCACGGTAAGCTCATCACACAAGGAATTGGCACCAATATCAAACTAGACTCATTCGAGCTAGTGTGCAATGTTCATCACAAGAGACTCCATTCGATAACCGGCTAGTCACAACGAGATTCAAAAAGTCCACATATTGTCTATGCAACTTTATTTGGCCTCATCGTAGCCGCGCATTCATTTTTGTTTGATTAAGAGCACTATTCAAGTCATCGGTATTGATCATAACCGATACTCAAATTTGCATAACAACAACCACATTCACAAATAACAAGAGGTGGCAAAAATTTTCAGATGGGTCAAAAAACCATTTTCACTCATAATAAGGAGCCATAAGCTCAAACATCCACAAAGATCAAAACACAGTTAAAAACACAAAACCCAATATTGACAAAAGAGGTAGGTCTAGAAATACCTCACCCCACCACAACATCAAAAAGTAGTTGTCCTCAAATGAAACAAAAATAATCAAAGGTTAATAAAAATGAAAGAGAGGGAGGTAAAGAAGGATCATGTCTACACAGTCACTCCATCTGTTAAGGCATCAATGCCATGTGCAAAACTCTAATCTTGGGCATCAGTGCCTGGTGTAATAGTAACACTGGCTCCACTAGAGCCTGCCATGGACATCACTGTCAGCGATATCTGAATGATTGACTGTACAATCGTCTCCTCTAAATCTGGCACGTCTCCATTGATGGTTGCCTCGTGAGCATCAAGCTGCACCACATCCATCTCTTCCTCTGACTCATCAGCTACACATCATCCATAGGCACATCTCCGGTAGTGGTTGGAGGCATATCAGAACGGGCCAGGCATCCTGATCCTCAACTGACTCAATAAGGGAAGAGAAGTCTGTGGACTTCAGATAGTCCAGATCCTTTCTCAAATTTAAAACCTCGGCTTTCAAAGTTATCACCTTTGAAGTAACCCCCTGTCCTCTCTCACAGATCTCTATTCTCGATGTAGGATCATCAATCGGCATCCAGAGGGGTGTCAATGCAGCTATGATAGCTGTAATACCCCAAAAATTATATGACTTAAGTTAGAGCCTCACCTTATGAATAATGACTTAAAAATAGTTAAACTGATGTTTATAAACCTAAACTAATGTAATTGACTTGGTTTGGAAGAGTAAAAGTCTAAACGTCAAGAAACGACCATGATGTTCAAAAACTAGAGAAAAATGTGTTCTAGTGTGCCCTTAGGTTTTGGGCAGGTTTGGGAGTGTCGTATGATGGTATAATCTGGTGAAAAAGTTTAAAATAGGTAAATATATGTTCCTAGGGTCAAAACGTTCGAATACAACTCCTTGGGGACACCCTAAGGGGCCCCGAGGAGGACCCCAACCTTAGCCAAACAATCTGCCAAGGCAACTTGCAGATTGCACTTGGAGGGAATAGCTGCGCGTCGCGCACTTGCTCCCCCAAGGAGAAAAAATCCAGTTCGCGATGCGGTTGTGTCGCAGACTCTACTATCTCAAAATTTAATTCCAAATAGCTTCAGAAAACAGCTCCGCGACGAAAATGCAGAAATTCAGAAATCTATTTTTACTTCATTAAAGAGTCCATTTAAGTGATGGGTATTTAGGGTACTTTAGGGGACGTGTATATAATGATTTTAAAGTCAATTTACCTCACTTTTATCACTCAAACACAAAACCCAAAAGATCTAAACCTAAAGTTCCTCCTTCTCTCAACGCTCTCTCTTCTCAAGAATCCATTGAAGAAGATTGGAACTTCAAGAAGAAGACCAAATCTCCAAAGGTTTCAGCTCGGATTTTCGTGTTTAATTCATCTATAAGGTATGTTTGCTTATCACTCTTGGGATTCCTTTCCCAAGAAGCCCCTTCAAGATGAATTTCAAAATCTCCAATTTCTAGGGTTCAATCCAAAATCGTGGGTCTTCTTTCTAAAGTAAAATTGATGTTATGAACTGACTTTGATTGATGTTATATGAACAATTATGGATGAATTTATGTTGTATTGGTGGTTTCTTGAAGAATTCCCCATGTTTCTCCTCATTTTCCTAATTCTAACCCTAGCTTGTGTTCGCTAATGATTGAAGGCTATGAATTGAATGTGATGTTATATAATTCATGTTTGTATGATGATTCTACCCTAGGTTATGAATAATTTCAGGCTAGTCTTCATGCAGCAAGTGGGTGTCTAGTCACTATTATCTTGTAAATTTCATATCGAAAGGATGTACCCAAAGATTTATCTCAACTTGTAATGCGATCACATCACAAAAACATTCTCCCATACTTGAATTTTTTTTTACTTTTACTGTTTTTACTACTTGTGACAAAACCCCCAATTAATAGTTGACACTTTTGTGTCACCCTCTTTAATTTACAATCATTTTGTTCGTTAATGTTTTTAGCTACAACTAATTAGAACTAAATTTTATTTTTCTATGAATTCTCAAAACCACTCCCTTGGGACACCACCCCAACTTTTAGTTGTGTTACTATATTATCAACGATCATAGACACTAGTAACGTAGGTTAGTGTCGTTGGTCACGATAAGAATCAAAATGACGTCATTGCCAGGGAGGTATATACCTGCCCTTAAGTGGTACCGAAACCAGGATCACAAGATTGATGGCCTAAAGAGTGGGTCGGCATGAGGTTCAACCCAAGAGGCTAAACCCTAGTCCCATATCCTACCATTCAACTAGAGAGTGTAATTAAGGTAAGGCATAGGCTAGTCTTCATGTAGCAAGTGGGTGTCCTAGAGGAACCCAATTGAAACTGGGTAAGTTGCCCGAGAGAGAACTTATTTCCATCTAAAGCTTAGCCTAGTAACTATTATTTTGTAAATTTCTTATCGAAAACATATAGCCAACGATTTATCTCCACTTGTAATGCGGTCACACCCCAAGACCTTTCTCCCATACTTGATTTTCTTGTATGCTTTTGTTGTTTTTACTTCTTGTGACAAAACCCCCAATTGATAGTTGACACTTTTGTGTCACCCCCTTTCATTTACAATGTGTTTGTTCGTTAATGTGTTTAGCTACGACTAATTAGAACTAAATTTTATTTATTTATTAATTCTCAAAACCACTCCCATGGGACACGACCCCAATCTTTAGTTGGGTTACTATATTATCGACGATCTTCGACACTCGTACTGTAGGTTAGTGTCGTTGGTCACGATAAGCATCATAATGGCACAATTGTCGTAGAGGTATATACCCCCTCTAGAGCGGTCGCGAAACAAAAAATACTAGATTGATGGCCTAATGATTGGGTCTACATGAGGTTCAGCATGAGAGGGTGAACCTGAGTCTCATATCCTAACACTTAGCCCGAGAGAGTAAGTAAAGTAAGTCGTAGGCTAGTCTTCATGCAGCAAGTGGGTGTCTAGTCACTATTATCTTGTAAATTTCATATCGAAAGGACGTACCCAAAGATTTATCTCAACTTGTAATGTGGTAACATCACAAAAACTTTCTCCCATACTTGAATTTTTTTTTACTTTTACTATTTTTACTACTTGTGACAATACCCCCAAATAATAGTTGACACTTTTGTGTTACCCTCTTTAATTTACAATCGTTTTGTTCGTTAATGTTTTTAGCTACGACTAATTAGAACTAAATTTTATTTTTCTATTAAATCTCAAAACCACTCGCTTGGGACACCACCCAAACCTTTAGCTGTGTTAGTATATTATCAACGATCGTAGACACTAGTAACGTAGGTTTGTGTCTTTGGTCACGATAAGAATCAAAATGGCGCCGTTGCCGGGGTGGTATATACCTGCTCTTGAGCGGTCGCGAAACCAAGACCACTAGATTGATGACCTAAAGAGTGGGTCGACATGAGGTTCAGCCCAAGAGGGTGAACCCTAGTCCTATATCCTACCACTCAACTAGAGTGTGTAATTAAGGTATGCCATAGGCTAGTCTTCATGTAGAAAGTGGGTGTCCAAGAGGAACCTAATTGAAACTGGGTAAGTTGCTCGAGAGAGAACTTATTTCCATCTAAAGCTTAGCCTAGTCACTATTATCTTGTAAATTTCTTAGCGAAAGCATGTACCCAACGATTTATCTCCACTTGTAATGCGGTCACACCCCAAGAACTTTATCCCATACTTGATTTTCTTGATTGCTTTTGCTTTTTTTACTACTTGTGACAAAACCCCTAATTGATAGTTGACAGTTTTGTGTCACCCCCTTTCATTTACAATGTGTTTATTCGTTAATGTCTTTAGCTACGACTAATTCGAACTAAATTTTATTTATTTATTAATTCTCAAAACTACTCCCATGGGACACGACCCCAACCTTAGTTGGGTTACTATATTATCAACGATCTTAGACACTTGTATAGTAGGTTAGTGTCGCTGGTCACGATAAGCATCATAATGACACAATTGCCGTGGAGGTATATACCCCTTCTTCAGCGGTCGCGAAACCAAGACAACTAGATTGATGGCCTAATGATTGGGTCGACATGAGGTTCAGCCTGAGAGGGTGAACCCGAGTCTCATATCCTAACACTCAGCTCGAGTGAGTAAGTGGGTTAAGCCGTAGGCTAGTCTTCATGCAGCAAGTGGATGTCTAGTCACTATTATCTTGTAAATTTCATATCGATAGGATGTACCCAAAGATTTATCACTACTTGTAATGCGGTAACATCACAATAACTTTCTCCCATACTTCAATTTTTTTTTACTTTTACTGTTTTGACTACTTGTGACAATACCCCCAATTAATAGTTGATATTTCGTGTCACCCTCTTTAATTTACCATCGTTTTGTTTGTTATTGTTTTTAGCTACGACTGATTAGAACTAAATTTTATTTTTCTCTTAATTCTGAAAACCACTCCCTTGGGACACCACCCCAACATTTAGCTGTGTTACTATATTATCAACGATCGTAGACACAAGTAATGTAGGTTAGTGTCGTTGGTAACGATAAGAATCAATATGACGCAGTTGCCGGGGAGGTATATACCTGCTCTTGAGCGGTTGCGAAACCAATACCACTAGACTGGTGGCCTAAAGAGTGGGTCAACATGAGGTTCAGCCCATGAGGGTGAACCCTAGTCCCATATCCTTCCACTCAACTAGAGAGTGTAATTAAGGTAAGGCATAGGCTAGTCTTCATGTAGGAAGTGGGTGTCCAAGAGGAACCCAATTGAAACTGGGTAAGTTACCCGAGAGAGAACTTATTTCCATCTAAAGCTTAGCCTAGTCACTATTATCTTGTAAATTTCTTATCGAAAGCATGAACCCAACGATTTATCTCCACTTGTAATGTGGTCACACCACAAGAACTTTCTCCCATACTTGATTTTCTTGTTTGCTTTTGTTGTTTTTACTTCTTGTGACAAAACCCCCAGTTGATAGTTGACACTTTTGTGTCACCCCCTTTCATTTAGAATGTTTTTGTTCGTTAATGTCTTTAGCTACGACTAATTAGAACTAAATTTTATTTTCTTATTAATTCTCAAAACCACTTCCATGGGACACGACCCCAATCTTTGGTTGGGTTACTATATTATCGAGGATCTTAGACACTCGTATTGTAGGATAATGTCGTTGCTCACGATAAGAATCAAAATGGCGTCGTTGCCTAGGAGGTAGATACCCGCTCTTGAGCGGTCGGGAAACCAAGACCACTAGACTGATGGCCTAAGAAGTGGGTCGACATGAGGTTCAGCCCAAAAGCGTGAACTCTAGTGACATATCCTAGCACTCAACTCGAGAGAGTAAGTCGGGTAAGGCATAGTCTAGTCTTCATGCGGCAAGTGGGAGTCCGAGAGGAACCCAATTGAAACTGGGTAAGTTGCCTGAGAGGGAACTTATTTCCATATAAAGCTTTGCCTAGTCACTATTATCTTGTAAATTTCTTATCAAAAGCATGTACCCATAGTTTTATCTCTACTTGTATTGCGTTCACACCCCAAGAACTTTCTCCCATAGTTGATTTCCTTATTTCTTTTTGCTGTTTTTACTACGTGTGACAAAACCCCCAATTGATAGTTGAGACTTTTGTGTTACCCCCTTGTAATTTACAATGTTTTTGTTCGTTAATGTCTTTAGCTACGACTAATTAGAAGTAAATTTTTATTTTTTTATTAATTCACAGAACCACTGACATGGGAAACGACCCCAACCTTTAGTTGTGCTACTATATTATCGATGATGTTAGACACTCGTACTGTAGGTTAGTGTCATTGCTCATGATAAACATCAAAATTGTGCCCCTGTCGGAGAGGTATATATCCCTTCTTGAGCGGTCGCGAAACCAAGACTACTAGATTGATCGCCTAAGGATTGGGTCGACATGAGGTTTAACCCGAAAGGGTGAACGCTAGTCCCATTTCCTAACACTCCGCTCGAGAGAGTAAGTTGGGTAACGCGTAGGATTGTCTTCATTCAATAATTGGGTGACCGAGAGGAACCCATTTGGAACGGGGTAAGTTACCCGAGAGGGAACTTATTTCCATCTAAAGCTTATCCTAGTCGCTATTATCTTGTAAAGTTCCTATCGAAAAATTGGACGCAACGATTTATCTCTGCTTGTATTATGATCACACCCCAAGAACTTTCTCCCATACTTGATTTTCTGGTTTGCTTTTGCTGTTTTTACTACTTATAACAATACCCCCAATTGATAGTTGACACTTTTGTGTCACCCCCTTTAATTTACAATGATTTTGTTCATTAATGTCTTTAGCTATGACTAATTAGAACTAAATTTTAATTTTTTATTAAATCTCAAAACTACTCCCATGGGACAAGACCCCAACCTTTAGTTGGGTTACTATATTATCGACGATATTAGACACTCGTACTGTAGGTTAGTGTCGCTGGTCATGATAAGCATGATAATGGCATAATTGTCGTGGAGGTATATACCCCCTCTTGAGCGGTCGAGAAACTAAGACTTATAGATAGATGGCCTAAGGATTGGGTCGACATGAGGTTCAGCATGAGAGGGTGAACCCTAGTCCCATATCCTAACACTCAGCTTGAGAGAGTAAGTGGGGTAAGGCGTAGGCTAGTCTTCATGCGGCAAGTCGGTGTCCGAGAGGAACCCATTTGGAACGGGGTAAGTTACCCGAGAGGGAACTTATTTCCATCTATAGCTTAGCCTAGTCACTATTATCTTGTATATTTCTTATCAAAAACATGTACTCAACGATTTATCTCTGCTTGTATTGCGGTCACACCCCAAGAACTTTCTCCCATACTTGATTTTCTGGTTTGCTTTTGTTGTTTTTACTACTTGTGACAAAACCCCCAATTCATAATTGACACTTTTGTGACACCCCCTTTCATTTACAATGTTTTTGTTCGTTAATGTCTTTATCTACGACTAATTAGAACAAAATTTTATTTTTTTATTAATTCTCAAAACCACTCCCATTGGAAACGACCCCAACCTTTAGTTAGGTTACTATATTATCTAGAATCTTAGACACTCATACTGTAGGTTAGTGTCGTTGCTCACGATAAGCATCAAAATGGCGTTGCTGCAGGGGAGGTATATACCCTGTCTTGAGCGATTGCGAAACCAAGACTACTAAACTCAAGGCCTATGAATTGGGTCGACATGAGGTTTAGCCTGAGAGGGTAAACCCTAGTCCCATATCCTAACACTCAGCTCGAGAGAGTAAGTGGGGTAAGGCGTAGGCTAGTCTTCATGCGGCAAGTAGGTGTCCGAGATGAACCCAATTGAAATGGGGTAAATTGCCTGAGAGGGAACTTATTTCCATCTAAAGCTTAGTCTAATCACTATTATCTTGTAACTTTCCTATCGAAAGCATGTACCCTATGATTTCTCTAAACTTGTAATGTGGTCACATTGAAAAAACTATTTCCCATACCTGATTTTCTTGTGTACCTTTACTGTTTTTACTACTTGTGACAAAACCCCAATTAATAGTTGACACGTTTGTGTCACCCTCTTTAATTTACAATGGTCTAGTTTGTTAATGTCTTTAGGTACGACTAATTAGATCTAAATTTTATTTTTCTATAAATTCTCAAAACCACTCCCATGGGACACGACTCCAACCTTTAGTTGGGCTACTATATTATCGATGATCGTAGACACTCGTACTATTAGTTAGTGTCGTTGCTCACGATACGCATCAAAATGGCATCGCTACCGGGGAGGTATATCCCCCCTCTAGAGTGGTCCTGATACCAAGACCACTAGACTGATGGCCTAAAGAGCGGGTCGACATGTGGTTCAGCCGGAGAGGGTGAACCCTAGTACCATATCCTAACACTCATCTCGAGAGAGTAAGTGAGGTAAGGTGTAGGCTGGTCTTCATGCGGCAAATGGGTGTCCGAGAGGAACCCATTTGAAACAGGGTAATTTTCCTAAGAAGGAACTTATTTCCATCTAAACCTTAGTCGAGTCACTATTTTCTTGTAAATAACCTATCGAAGAAATTTACCCAACGATTTATCTCAACTTGTATTGCGGTCATACTCCAAGAACTTTTTCCCATACTTGAATTTCATGTTTACTTTTTATGTTATTACTACCTATGACAAAACTCCCAATTAATAGTTGATACTTTTGTGACACCCCCTTTAATTTACAATGTTTTTGTTCTTTAATTATTAAGCTACGACTTATTAGAACTAAATTTTGTTTTTTTATAAATTCTAAAAACTACTCTCTCTAGACAATACCCCAACGTTTAGTTGGGTTAATATATTATTGACGATCGTAGAGATTCGTACCGTAGGTTAGTGTATTTAGCCACGATAAGATTCAAAATGGTGCCGCTGCTGGGGAGGTGTATACGCTCTCTTGATTGTTCGCGAACCCAAGACCACTACACAAATGGCCTAAGGAGTGGGTCGACATGAGGTTCAGCACATAGGGTGAACCCTAGTCCTATATCCTTACACTCAGCTTGAGAGAGTGAGTGGGGTAAGGCGTAGGCTGGTCTTTATGCGGTAAGTGAATGTCCGAGAGGAACCCATTTTATATCGGGTAAGTTGCCCGAGAGGGATCTTATTTCTATGTAAAGCTTAGCCTAGTCACTTGTATTTCGGTCACACCCCAAGAACTTTATCCCATACTTGAATTTCTACTTACTTTTGCTGTTATTACTAGATGTGACAAAACCCCCAATTGACAGTTGACAGTGTTGTCTCACCCCCTTTAATTTACAGTGTTTTTGTTCGTTAATGTCTTTAGCTACGACTTATTTGAACTAAATTTTATTTTTTTATTAATACTCAAAACCACTCGCTTGGGTCACGACCCCAACCTTTATTTGGGTAACTATATTATCGATGATCGAAGACACTCGTACCGTAGGTTAGTGTCATTGGTCACGATAATTATAGAAATGGTGGTGCTATTGGGGAGATATATACCCCCTCTTGAGCGGTCGCGAAACCAAGCCCACTAGACTGATGGCCTAAGTAGTGGGTCGACATGAGGTTCAGCCCGAGAGGGTGAACCCTAGTCCCATATCCTAACACTTAGATAGATAGAGTGAGTGGGATAAAATGTAGGCTTGTTTTTATGCGGGAAGTGGGTGTCCGAGAGGAACCCATTTTAAACAGGTTAAGTTGCCCGAGAAGGAACTTATTTCCATCTAAATCTTAGCCTAGTTACTATTATCTTGTAAATTTCCTATCGAAAGCATGTTCCCAAAGATTTATCTCAACTTGTATTGTGGTCACTCTCTAATAACTTTCTCCTATACTTGGATTTCCTGTTTACATTTGCTGTATTTACTACTTGTGAATAAAACCCCAATTGATAGTTGACACTTTTGTGTCGCCCCCTTTAATTTATAAAATTTTTGTTCATTAATGTCTTTAGCTACGGCTAATTAGAAATAAATTTTATGTTTCTATTAGTCCTCATAATCACTCCCTTAGGACACGACCCCAGCCTTTAGTTGGATTACTGTATTATCGACGATCGTAGACACTTCTAACATAGGTTAGTGTCGTCGTTGCCTGGGAGGTAGATACCCTCTCTTGAGCGGTCCAGAAACCAAGACCACTAGACTGATGGCCTAAGTAGTGGGTCGACATGAGGTTCAACCCAAGAGGGTGAACCCTAGTCCCATATCCTACTACTCAACTCGAGAGAGTAAGTCGGGTAAGGCGTAGGCTAGTCTTCATGCGGCAAGTGGGAGTCTGAGAGGAACCCAATTGAAACTTGGTAAGTTGCCTGAGAGGGAACTTATTTCCATATAAAGCTTTGCCTAGTCACTATTTTCTTGAAAATTTCTTATCGAAAGTATGTACCCAACGATTTATCTCTACTTGTATTGCGTTCACACCCCAAGAACTTTCTCCCATAGTTGATTTTCTTGTTTGCTTTCGATGTTTTTACTACTTGTGATAAAACCCCGAATTGATAGTTGAAACTTTTGTGTTACCTCCTTGTAATTTACAATGTTTTTGTTTGTTAATGTCTTTAGCTACGACTAATTAGAACAAAATTTTATTTTTTTATTAATTCTCAAAAACCACTCCTATGGGACACGACCCCAAACATTTAGTTGGGTTACTATATTATCGATGATCTTTTACACTCGTACTGTAGGTTAGTGTCGTTGCACATGATAAGCATCAAAATAGCGCCACTGCCGGGGAGGTATATACCCCCTCTTGAGTGATCGCGAAACCAAGACTACTAAACTGATGGCCTAATGATTGGGTCGACATGAGGTTTAACCCGATAGGGTGAACCCTAGTCCCATATCCTAACACTCAGCTCAAGAGAATGAGTGGGGTAAATCGTAGGCTGGTTTTCATGCGGCAAGTGGGTGTTCGAGAGGAACCCATTTTAAATGGGGTAAGTTGCCCGAGAGGAAACTTATTTACATCAAAAGCTTAGTCTAGTCACAATTATCTTGTAAATTACCTATTGAAAGAATGTACCCAAAGATTTATCTCAACCTTTATTACGGTCACACCCCAAGAACTTTCTCCCATACTTGAATATCTTGTTTACTTTTGTTGTTTTTACTACTAGTGACAAATCCCCCAATTGATAGTTGACACTTTTGTGTCATCCCCTTTAATTTACAATGTTTTTGTTCGTAAATGTCTTTAGCTACAACTAATTAGAAATAATATTATTTTTCTATTAATTATCAAAACCACTCCCTTGGAACACGACCCAACCTTTAGTTAGGTTACTATATTATCGGCGATCGTAGACACTCGTACCGTAGGTTAGTGTTGTTGGTCAACAAAAGCATAGAAATGGCGCCGCTGCCAGGGAGGTATATACGCCTTCTTGATCAGTCGCAAAACCAAGACCACTAGACTGATGGCGTAAGGAGTGGGTTAGTGTTCATGCGGCAAGTGGGTGTGCGAGAGGAACCAATTTTAAACGGGGAAAGTTGTCCGAGAGGGAACTTATTTCCATGTAAAGCTTAGCTTAGTCATTATTATCTTGTAAATTTCCTATTGAAAGCAAGTACGTAACGATTTATCTCTAGTTGTATTGCGGTCACACCCCAATATCTTTCTCCCATACTTGAATTTCTTGTTTACTTTTGCTGTTTTTACTATTAGTGACAAAACCCCCTATTGATAGTTGACGCATTTGTGTCACCCCTTTTAATTTACTATGTTTTTGTTCGTTAATGTCTTTAGCTACGAGAAGATAAGAACTAAATTTTATTTTTCTATTAATTCTCCAAACCACTTCCATGGGACACGACCCAAAACTTTAGTTGGGTTTCTATATTATCGATGATCGTAGACACTCGTACTGTAGGTTAGTGTCGTTGGTCACGATAAGAATCAAAATGGCGTCGTTGACGAGGAGGTATATACCCCCTCTTGAGCAGTCACAAAACGAAGTCTACTATACTAATGTCCTAAGGATTGGATCGACATGAGGTTCAGCCCAAGAGTTTGAACCCTAGTCCCATATCCTAACACTCAGCTAGAGAAATTGATTGGGGTAAGGCGTAGGCTGGTTTTTATGCGGCAAGTGGGTGTCCGAGAGGAACCCATTTTAAATGGTGTAAGTTTCCCGAGAGAGAACTTATTTCCATCTAAAGCTTAGTCTAGTCACTATTATCTTGTAAATTTATTATAGAAATGATGAACCCAAAGATTTATATCAACTTGTATTGCGGTCAAACCCAAAAAACTTTCTCCCATACTTGATTTTCTTGTTTACTTTTACTGTTTTGACTACTTATGACAAAACCCCCAATTGATTGTCGACAGTTTTGTGTCACCCCTTTTAATTTACAATGTTTTTGTTCGTTAATGTCTTTAGCTACGACTAATTAGAACTAAATTTTATTTTTCTATTAATTCTCAAAACCACTCCCTTGGGACACGACTCTAACCTTTAGTTGGGTTACTAAATTATCGACGATCGTAGTAAATCATACCGTAGGTTAGTGCCGTTGCTCACGATAAGCATCAAAATGGTGCCGTTGTAGGGGAGTTATATACCCCATTCTTGAGAGGTCTCGAAATAGAGACCATTATACTTATGGCATAAGGATTGGGTCGAAATAAGGTTCAACTCGAGAGGGTGAACCCTAGTCCCATATCCTAACACTCAGCTAGAGAGAGAGGGTAGGGTAAGGCGTAGGCTACTCTTCATGCGGCAAGTGGGTGTCCGAGAGGAACCCATTTGAAACGGGGTAAGTTGCCCGAGAGGGAACTTATTTCCATATAAAGGTTAGCCTAGTCACTATTTTCTTGTAAATTTCTTATCGAAAGTTTGTACCCAACGATTTATCTCAACTTGTATTACGTTCACACCCCAAGAACTTTCTCCCATAGTTGATTTTCTTGTTTGCTTTCGCTGTTTTTACTACTTGTGACAAAACCCCCAATTGATAGTTGACACTTTTGTGTCACCTCCTTGTAATGTACACTGTTTTTGTTCTTTAATGTCTTTAGCTACGACTAATTAGAACTAAATTTTATTTTCTTATTAATTCTCAAATCTACTCCCATGGGACACGACCCCAACCTTTGGTTGGGTTACTATATTATCGAGGATCTTAGACACTCGTACTGAAGGTTAGTGTCGTTGCTTATGATAATAAACAAAATGGAGCCGTTGCCTCGGAGGTAGATACCCGCTCTTGAGCGGTCGTGAAACCAAGACCATTAGACTGATGGCCTAAGGAGTGTCGACATGAGGTTGAGCCCAAGAGGGTGAACTCTAGTCACATATCCTACCACTCAACTCGAGAGAGTAAGTCGGGTAAGGCGTAAGCTAGTCTTTATGCGGCAAGTGGGAGTCCGAGAGGAATCCAATTGAAACTGGGTAAGTTGTCCGAGAGGGAACTTATTTCCATATAAAGCTTAGCCTAGTCACTATTATCTTGTAAATTTCTTTTCAAAAGCATGTACTGTATGATTTATCTCTAGTTGTATTGCGTTCACACCCCAAGAACTTTCTCCCATAGTTGATTTTCTTGTTTCCTTTTGCTGTTTTTACTACTTGTGACAAAACCCCCAATTGATAGTTGACACTTTTGTGTCCCCCTTGTAATTTACAATGTTTTTGTTCGTTAATGTCTTTAGCTACGATTAATTAGAAGTAAATTTTAATTTTTTATTAATTCACAAAACCACTCACATGGGAAACGACCCCAACCTTTAGTTGGGTTACTATGTTATCGATTATCTTAGACACTCGTACTGTATGTTAGTGTCATTGCTCATGATACGTATCAAAATTGTGCCGCTACCGGGGAGGTATATACCCTTTGTTGAGCGATCGCGAAACCAAAACTACTAGATTGATAGCCTAAGGATTGGGTCGACAAGAGGTTTAACCCGAAAGGGTAAACCCTAGTCCCATTTCCAAACACTCAGCTCGAGAGAGTAAGTTGGGTAACGCGTAGGCTTGTCTTCATTTGGCATTTGGGTGTTCGAGAGGAACCCATTTGGAATGGGGTAAGTTACCCGAGAGGGAACTTATTTCCATCTATAGCTTAGCCTAGTCACTATTATCTTGTAAAGTTCCTATCGAAAGCTTATACCCAACGATTTATCACTACTTGTATTATGGTCACACCCCAAGAACTTTCTCCCATACTTGATTTTCTGGTTTGCTTTTGCTGTTTTTACTACTTATGACAATACCCCCAATTGATAGTTAACACTTTTGTGTCACCCCCTTTCATTTACAATGTTTTTGTTCATTAATGTCTTTAGCGACGACTAATTAGAACTAAATTTTATTTTTTTATTAAATCTCAAAACCACTCCCATGGGACACGACCCCAACCTTTAGTTGGGTTACTATATTATCGACGATCTTAGACACTCGTACTGTAGGTTAGTGTCGCTGGTCACGATAAGCATCATAATGGCACAATTGTTGTAGAGGTATATAACCCCTCTTGAGCGGCCGCGAAACCAAGACTTCTAGATTGATGGCCTAAGGATTGGGCCGACATGAGGTTCAGCATGAGAGGGTGAACCCGAGTATCATATCCTAACACTCAGCTCGAGAGAGTAACTGGTGTAAGTCGTAGGCTAGTCTTCATCCAACAAGTGGGTGTCTAGTCACTATTATCTTGTAAATTTCAAATCGAAAGGATGTATCCAAAGATTTATCTCAACTTGTAATGCGGTCACATCACAAAAACTTTCTCCCATACTTGAATTTTTTTTTTACTTTTACTGTTTTTACTACTTGTGACAAAACCCCCATTTAATAGTTGACACTTTTGTTTCACCCTCTTTAATTTACAATGGTTTTGTTCGTTAATGTTTTTAGCTACGACTAATTATAACTAAATTTTATTTTTTCCATTAATTCTCAAAACCACTCCCTTGGGAAACCACCCCAACCTTTAGCTGTGTTACTATATTATCAACGATCGTAGACACTATTGACGTAGGTTAGTGTCGTTGGTCACGATAAGAATCAAAATGGCGCCGTTGCCGGAGAGGTATATACCTGCTCTTGAACGGTTGCGAAACCAAGACCACTAGACTGATGGCCTAAAGATTGGGTCAACATGAGGTTCAGCCCAAGAACTTTCTCCCATTCTTGATTTACTTGTTTGCTTTTGTTGTTTTTACTACTTGTGTCAAAACCCCCAATTTATAGTTGACACTTTTGTGACACCCCCTTTCATTTACAATGTTTTTGTTCGTTAATGTCTTTAGCTACGACTAATTAGAACAAAATTTTATTTTTATGTTAATTCTCAAAACCACTCCCTTAGGACACGACCCCAACCTTTAGTTGGGTTACTATATTATCTAGGATCTTAGACACTCGTACTGTAGGTTAGTGTCATTGCTCACGATAGGCATCAAAATGGCGCCGCTGCCGGGGAGGTATATACCCCATCTTGAGATGTCGCAAATCCAAGACTACTAGACTGAACGCCTATAAATTGGGTTGACATAAGGTTCAGCCCGAGAGGGTGAACCCTAGTCCCAAATCATAACACTCAGTTTGAGAGAGTAAGTGGAGTAAGGCGTAGGCTAGTCTTCATGCTGCAAGTGGGTGTCCGAGAGGAACCCATTTGAAATGGGGTAAGTTGCCCGAGAGGGAACCTTTTTCCATCTAAAGCTTAGTCTAATCACTATTATCTTGTAAATTTCCTCTCGAGAGCATGTACCCTAAGATTTATCTAGACTTCTAATGTGGTTACATTAAAAAAACTTTCTCCCATACTTGATTTCTTGTGTACTTTTACTGTTTTTACTACTTGTGACAAAACCCCAATTAATAGTTGACACGTTTGTGTCACCCTCTTTAATTTACAATGGTTTTCTTTGTTAATGTCTTTAGGTACGACTAATTAGATCTAAATTTTATTTTTCTATAAATTCTCAAAACCTCTCCCACGGGACATGACTCCAACCTTTAGTTGGGTTACTATATTATCGATGATCGTAGAAACTCATACTGTAGGTTAGTGTCATTGCTCACGATAAGCATCAAAATGGCGCCGCTGCCGGGGAGGTATATACCCACCTCTAAAGCGGTCACGATACCAAGACCACTAGACTGATGGCCTAAGGAGCGGGTCGTCATGAGGTTCAGCTGGAGAGGGCGAACCCTAGTACCATATCCAAACACTCATATAGAGAGAGTGAGTGGGGTAAGGCGTAGGGTGGTCTTCACGTGGCAAATTGGTGTCCGAGAGGAACCCATTTGAAACGGGGTAATTTTCTAGAGAGGGAACTTATTTCCATCTAAGCCTTAGTCTAGTCACTATAATGTTGCAAATATCCTATCGAAATAATTTGCGCAACAATTTATCTCAACTTGTATTGCGGTCATACTCCAATAACTTTCTCCCATACTTGAATTTCATGTTTACTTTTTATGTTATTACTACCTGTGACAAAACCACCAATTAATAGTTGACACTTTTGTGACACCCCCTTTAATTTACAATGTTTTTGTTCTTGAATTCTTAAGCTACGACTAATTAGAACAAAATTTTATTTTTCTATAAATTCTCAAAACCACTCTCTCGAGACAAAACCCCAACGTTTAGTTGGGTTAATATATTATTGACGATCGTAGAGATTCGTATCGTAGGTTAGTGTATTTAGTCACGATAGGATTCAAAATGGTGCAGCTGCTGAGGAGGTATATACCCTCTCTTGATTGGTTGTGAAACCAAGAACACTACACTAATTGACTAAGGAGTGGGTCGACATGAGGTTCAGCACAGAGGGTGAACCCTACTCACATATCCTAACACTCAACTAGAGAGAGTGAGTGGGCTAAGGCGTAGGCTGGTCTTTTTGCGATAAGTAAATGTCCGAGAGGAACCCATTTTAAATCAGGTAAGTTGCCCGAAAGGGATCTTATTTTTATGTAAAGCTTAGCCTAGTCACTTGTATTGCGGTCACACCCCAAGAACTTTCTCCCATACTTGAATTTCTTGTTTACTTTTGTTGTTTTAACTACATATGACAAAACCCCTAATTGATAGTTGATAGTTTTGTCTCACCCCTTTAATTTACAATGTTTTTGTTCGTTAATGTCTTTAGCTACGACTTATTTGAACTAAATTTTATTTTTTTATTAATACTCAAAACCACTCGCATGG
Organism: Solanum stenotomum; assembly: GCF_019186545.1. Lineage (NCBI taxonomy): Eukaryota > Viridiplantae > Streptophyta > Magnoliopsida > Solanales > Solanaceae > Solanum > Solanum stenotomum. The sequence continues at coordinate 37,894,252 of NC_064290.1, forward strand.
GTCACGACCTCAACCTTCATTTGGGAAACTATATTATCGACGATCGTAGACACTCGTACCGTAGGTTAGTGTCGTTGGTCACGATAAATATCAAAATGGCGCCGCTTCCGGAGAGATATATACCCCCTCTTGAGCGGTCGCGAAACCAAGACCACTAGACTTATGGCCTAAGGAGTGGGTCGACATGAGGTTCAGCCCGAGAGGGTGAACCCTAGTCCCATATCCTAACACTCAGCTAGATAGAGTGATTGGGGTAAAGCGTAGGGTTGTCTTCATGCGTCAAGTGGGTGTCCGAGACGAACCCATTTTAAACAGGGTAAATTGCGTGAGAAGGAACTTATTTCTATCTAAATCTTAGCCTAGTCACTATTATCTTGTAAATTTCTTATTGAAAGCATTTTCCCAAAGATTTATCTCAGCTTGTAATATGGTCACACCCTAAGAACTTTCTCTTATACTTGGATTTCATGTTTACATTTGCTGTATTTACTACTTGTGAAAAAAACCCCAACTGATAGTTGACACTTTTGTGTCGCCCCCTTTAATTTATAATATTTTTGTTCGTTAATGTCTTTAGCTACGACTAATTAGAATTAAATTTTATGTTTCTATTAGTCCTCATAACCACTCTCTTGGGACACGACCCCAACCTTTAGTTAGGTTACAGTATTATCGACTCTCGTAGACACTCGTAACGTATGTTAGTGTCGTTGGTCACGACAAGAATCAAAATGACGCCGTTGCCTGGGAGGTAGATACCCACTCTTGAGCGGTTGAGAAACCAAGACCACTAGACTGATGGCCTAAGTGGTGGGTCGACATGAGGTTCAACCCAAGAGGGTGAACCTTAGTCCCATATCCTACCACTCAACTCGAGAGAGTAAGTCGGGTAAGGTGTAGGCTAGTCTTCATGCGGCAAGTGGGAGTCCAAGAGGAACCCAATTGAAACTGGGTAAGTTGCCCGAGAGGGAAATTATTTCCATATAAAGCTTAGCCTAGTCACTATTTTCTTGTAAATTTCTTATAGAAAGTATGTACCCAACGATTTATATCAACTTGTATTGCGGTCAAACCCAAAGAACTTTCTCCCATACTTGATTTTCTTGTTTACTTTTACTGTTTTGACTACTTGTGACAAAACCCCCAATTGATTGTTGACACTTTTGTGTCACCCCTTTTAATTTACAATGTTTTTGTTCGTTAATGTCTTTAGCTACGATTAGTTAGAACTAAATTTTATTTTTCTATTAATTCTCAAAACTACTCCCTTGAAACACGACTCCAACCTTTAGTTGGGTTACTAAATTATCGACGATCGTAGACACTCATACCGCAGGTTAATGTCGTTGCTCACGATAATCATCAAAATGGCGCCGCTGTCATGGAGGTATATACCCCGTCTTGAGCGGTCGCAAAACCAAGAGTACTAGACTGAAGGCCTATGAAATGGGTCGACATGAGGTTCAGCCCGAGAGGGTGAACCCTAGTCCTATGTCATAACACTCAGCTCGAGAGAGTAAGTGGGGTAAGGCATAGGCTAGTCTTCATGCGACAAGTGGGTGTCTGAGAGGAACCCATTTGAAATGGGGTAAGTTGCCCGAGAGGGAACTTATTTCCATCTAATGCTTAGTCTAACCACTATTATCTTGTAAATTTCCTATCGAAAGCATGTACCCTAAGATTTATCTAAACTTGTAATGTGGTCACATTAAAAAAACATTCTCCCATACTTGATTTTCTTGTGTAGTTTTACTGTTTTTCCTACTTGTGACAAAACCCCAATTAATAGTTGACATGTTTGTGTCACCCTCTTTAATTTACGATGGTTTTGTTTGTTAATGTCTTTAGGTACGACTAATCAGATCTAAATTTTATTTTTCTATAAATTCTCAAAACCACTCCCACGGGACATGACTTCAACCTTTAGTTGGGTTACTAAATTATTGATGATCATACATACTCGTATTGTAGGTTAGTGTCGTTGCTCACGATAAGCATCAAAATGGTGCCGTTGCCGGGTAGGTATATACCCCCCTCTAGAGCGGTCACAATACCAAGACCAGTAGCCTGATGGCCTAAGGAACGGGTTGACATGAGGTTCAGCCGGAGAGGGTGAACCCTAGTACCATATCCTAACACTCATATAGAGAGAGTGAGTGGGGTAAGGCGTAGGCTGGTCTTCATGCAGCAAATGGGTGTCCGAGAGGAACCCATTTGAAACGAGGTAATTTTCCTGAGAGGGAACTTATTTCCATCTAAACCTTAATCTGGTCACTATTATCTTGTAAATATCCTATCGAAAAAATTTACCCAACGATTTATCTCAACTTGTATTGCGGTCGTACTCCAAGAACTTTCTCCCATACTTGAATTTCATGTTTACTTTTTATGTTATTACTACCTATGAAAACACCACCAATTAATAGTTGACACTTTTGTGACACCCTCTTTAATTTACAATGTTTTTGTTCTTTAATTCTTAAGCTACGACTAATTAGAACTAAATTTTATTTTTCTATAAATTCTCAAAACCACTCTCTCGAGACAAAAACCCCAACGTTTAGTTGGGTTAATATATTATTGACGATTGTAGAGATTCGTACCGTAGGTTAGTGTATTTGGTCACGATAAGATTCAAAATGGCGCCGCTGCTGGGGAGGTATATACCCTCTCTTGATTGGTCGTGAAACCAAGAACACTACACTAATGGCCTAAGGAGTGGGTCGACATGAGGTTCAGCACAGAGGGTGAACCCTACTCCCATATCCTAACACAGCTCGAGAGAGTGAGTGAGGTAAGGCGTAGGCTGGTCTTTATGCGGTAAGTGAATGTCCGAGAGGAACCCATTTTAAATCAGGTAAGTTGCCCAAGAGGGATCTTATTTCTATGTCAAGCTTAGCCTCGTCACTTGTATTGCAGTCACACCCTAAGAACTTTCTCCCATACTTGAATTTCTTGTTTACTTTTGCTCTTTTTACTACAAGTGACAAAACCCCTAATTGATAGTTGACAGTTTTGTCTCACCCCCTTTAATTTACAGTGTTTTTTTTCGTTAATGTCTTTAGCTACGACTTATTTGAACTAAATTTTATTTTTTTATTAATACTCAAAACCACTCGCTTAGGTCACGACCCCAACCTTTATTTGGGTAACTATATTATCAACGATCGTAGACACTCGTACCGTAGGTTAGTGTCGTTGGTCACGATAAATATCAAAATGGCGCCGCTACCGGGGAGTTATATTCCCCTTCTTGAGCGGTCGCGAAACTAAGACCACTAGACTGATGGCCAAAGGAGTGGGTCGACATGAGGTTCAGCCCGAGAGGGTGAACCCTAGTCCCATATCCTAACACTCAGCTAGATAGAGTGAGTGGGGTAAAGCGTAGGGTTGTCTTCATGCGGCAAGTGGGTGTCCGAGACGAACCCATTTTAAACAGGGTAAGTTGCCTGAGAAGGAACTTATTTCCATCTAAATCTTAGCCTAGTCACTATTATCTTGTAAATTTCCTATCGAAAGCATGTTCCCAAAGATTTATCTCAACTTGTATTGTGGTCACACCATAAGAACTTTCTCCTATACTTGGATTTCATGTTTACATTTGCTGTATTTACTACTTGTGAAAAAACCCCAATTGATAGTTGACACTTTTGTGTCGCCCCCTTTAATTTATAATATTTTTGTTCGTTAATGTCTTTAGCTACGACTAATTAGAACAAAATTTTATTTTTTTATTAATTCTTAAAACCACTCACATGGGACACGACCCCAACCTTTAGTTGGAATACTGTATTATCGATGAACTTTGACACTCGTACTCTAGGTTAGTGTCGTTGCACATGATAAGCATCAAAATGGCGCCGCTGCCGGGGAGGTCTATACACCCTCTTGAGCGGTCGCGAAACCAAGACTACTAGACTGATGGCCTAATGATTGGGTCGACATGAGGTTTAACCCGAGAGGGTGATCCCTAGTCCCATATCCTAACACTCAGCTCAAGAGAGTGAGTGGAGTAAACCGTAGGCTGGTCTTCATGCGGCAAGTGGGTATTCGAGAGGAACCCATTTTAAATGGGGTAAATTGCCCGAGAGGAAACTTATTTACATCTAAAGATTAGTCTAGTCACAATTATCTTGTAAATTTCCTATTGAAAGAATGTACCCAATGATTTATCTCAACTTTTATTGCAGTCACACCCCAAGAACTTTCTCCCATACTTGAATATCTTGTTTACTTTTGTTGTTTTTACTACTAGTGACAAATCCCCCAATTGATAGTTGACACTTTTCTGTCACCTCCTTTAATTTACTATGTTTTTGTTCGTAAATGTCTTTAGCTACAACTAATTAGAAATAATATTATTTTTCTATTAATTATCAAAACCACTCCCTTTGGACACAACCCAACCTTTAGTTGGGTTACTATATTATCGGCGATCGTAGACACTCGTACCGTAGGTTAGTGTTGTTGGTCAACAAAAGCATAAAAATGGCGCCGCTGCCAGGGAGGTATATACGCCTTCTTGATCAGTCGCAAAACCAACACCACTAGACTGATGGCATAAGGAGTGGGTTAGTGTTCATGCGGCAAGTAGGTGTGCGAGAGGAACCTATTTGAAATGGGGTAAGTTATCCGAGAGGGAACTTATTTCCATGTAAAGCTTATCTTACAAGTCCCACTACTAGTAAAATTCAAGAAATAAAAGATTCATTATGCTTGATTAGATTGGACGAACCTTTTGAACCAGATATTAAATATTTAAATAAACTTTGGATATGTCTAGAAAATGTCATTAAAAAATAGTGGTATATACAAAGATATTCTTTATTAGAAAGATTAGCCTTTAGAGATCAATGGTTCAATGATATGAAAAGATTAAAATGTAACATATAATTTTTTAGATGGTTTGAATACACAGGAAAATTAGATGACCAAAACGAGTTGTTAAATATGGTTGTTAATAAATGGTATACAACATGCAATAAAGTAGTTGGGCCTACAATTCTCCCATTAGAAGAAATTACTTTGCCAATAGAGGGTAAAGTAATTACTGCCTCACCCTTTAAAATGGATATAATAGACACAAAAGGTGATCCCATAAATAAGTATATAAATAAAATACTGCAATAAAATAATTAGACAAATCAACTACTTTACGTAGTCTCTAATTAAATCTTAGGAACTGATAATAAACTAGATATTAAGGATAAACCAAGCTCTTCTTACAAGGGTAAAAATAAGGATTTAGAAACTCACCCAATATTTAAATTACCTGAACTTCCCAAAGATAAATTTCCTAACTTTCAAGAGAAACTTGAAATTACTGATGAACTTATAGGAATAATTAATGAAAAGTTAAAATTCAAGGCCATAAATGTTTCGTCCAAAGATAATGATAATGAAATTAATAAATTAGGTTCTTATTATTCCATCAAAAAGAATTATTACAAGAGACCTTCCTTTCCGGATATGCAGTATGAAGAACATGAATTTCTATCTCATACTTCACACTCTAGAAGTAAAATTGCGGAATGGAATATTGATGGACTCGCGGAACATCAAATATATAAGAAATTGCATGAAAAAGGGTATGGCCATTACGACATATAAAATGAAAAATTTATCTAATAATCAAGCTGCTACTTTAATTACCGTCGAATTTTCTAGCACATTAAAAAATTGGTGGAACAACTACCTCACCGAAGATAATAGTAAAAAGGTAGTAAATGCCACTACTATTATCTTTATAATTAAAACTGAGTCTCAAGGGCAAGCTATAGAAAATCAAATTCTAGAAGATGCCACTGCCAGCTTAATTTACAGTATAGCTAAACACTTTATAGGTGAACCTCAAATCTTTCAAGATAGAAGTTTAGAAATATTATCTAATCTATATTGTCCATAGTTAGATGATTTTAGATGGAATAAATATATTTTCATGAAAAAAGTTATGATTCGCAAAGACTTCAATCATGACTATTGGAAAAAAAAATTATTAGTGGTTTACCAATACTATTTGCTAAAAAGGTTCGAATAAAATTAAAAGATAGGTTTGAAGGAAAAATTCCTTACAATCAATTAAACTATGGTGACCTCATAAGCTTTATAAATATTATTGGATTAAAATTATGTACAAATATGAAACTTAAAAATCAAGTAAAGAAGGATAGTAAAATATCACAAAATGAACTGGGAAAATTTTGTCAAGACTTTGGTTATATTAAACTATCCGCCCCATTAAAAGAGGCGTTTAAAAGAATTAAAAGGAGCCATAAGAATGACCATAAATCAGAAAAACCCCGTCATTACAAAGAGAGGTTCAAAAAATCTAACCATGACCCTAGTAAAAATAGATTCAAAACAAACAACACTGGCATGTGTTGGGGCTGTGGAAAAATGGGACATCGAGCCAAAGACTGCGCAACCATTAATAAAAACAAAGACAAAATTAAAAAGTTAAAATTAGAAGAAGAAGTTAAGAATAAATTGTATTCTATTCTAGAAAAAAGTGAAAACAAATCCTCCTCCGATGAAAATCTTAGCGATGACTATCAACTAAATATAGCCTATAGTTCTGATGATAGTAAGTCATCAGACCCTTGTGAATACGGTAGTGCAATTTGCATCTGCAAAAACCATTCCATAAATGTCGTCACTAGTAGTAATAAAGAAACATTCTTTGATATGATAGATCATATTGAAGATCCTGATTTTAAGAAAAAATACTTAATTTCCTTAAGAGATTTAGTTCTTGATAAACAATTTGATAATAGAACTATTAAACCCTTTGATATGACAAGTGTTTTAAATAAATTTAAATAACCAATTAAATTCGTAATAACCTTAGAAAGTATTCGGACAAAATTATTACAAATAAAAGATACATTAAATGAAATCAAGTAGAGACTCAACACTCCAGAAGTTGAAACAGTTACTTATAAAATATTAAATAATTTACCACCTAATCAAGAATTGAAAAATTATAAATCTGAACCTGGAGAAACATCAAAAGAAGTAGAGTCTCTCGAAGAACCTCTATCTAAATTAGGAATTAATATAATTACGATCATTTGTGTCACACCCCGAGCATACACCCTGGACATGGCTGACACTTGAGAACCATTGCTTGCCCAAGCGAACCCTTGGCATGGCTTACTTACTCAGCGAAAGGCTCTAAGCATTATTACAATGATCAAATGCACTTACTCAATTGTTTAGTAAAATAATTTAGAATGTTTTAAAGTCAACATTCAATTTGGCCAAAATGACAACTCAAGTCTTAACATATGAAATGATAATGTAAAGACAACTGAACTACTAAGTGTCTATAAATCCTCTAAAACAAAGAGGGATGACGGGATAGGACCCCCGATCATCCTAACAACTGAAAACTAGAAAGCAAATGATAAAAGAGTTCTCCGGAATGCAAAGAGGCTCACCAACTGACTCTGAGTGCTCAACCTGATCAACGAGGCACTAGATGCTGATCCTGGTTACCTGCATCTGCATTATAAGACGATGCAGGACAACTAGCATCAGTACATTGAATGTACGAGTATGCGAGTTGGAATGCTAAACACAACTTAAGCTTGAAAAGGATCTGAAAGAAACACTTACCTTGGCTTTACTCAACTCTGAATAACTTAACTCAATATAAAGAAATAAACATATACAATTTATAGAAAGCTTCTAAAACAGTGGAAATTAACCTAGTTCGTTAAAGAAAATGCAATAACAAACTCAACTTTACTCATATAATAAAGTAATATAGTTTATGTGGGAGTTTTTCTAACCAACAACCACCACTATGAGCCCAAGTGGTGATACAACGTCTTGCCAACGCTACCAAAATTGTCATATACTTTGCTGTCATATAGAACGCTTAACTAAGTGGATCCACTAGTCTATGCTAAAAGCTTTTTAAGGAGTCGTCTAAAAAGCATGATCATTTACTACCCATGATGGCTACATGGTTTATGGAGTCTTGAGTTAATATGAACTCGCATCCCCATATCGGTGCTCAATACTACTCCCAAAATATAGTTAGCTCATATGATTTAAAAATCAAACTATTTTCTTTGGTTTGAGATAATTACTCAAAACTTTAGCTCAAAAGGTCTCTCGAAAATCGGTGTTTCCCTTTCTTGTTCAAATGCGAAAACATTTTAAACTCTTGGGAATACTTAGTTCCCTTATAGATTTTTGAGAAATGAACTCAACTCTTTACTCTTTGCTTAACTAGAAACTTAAGTCTTAGAACAAAGTTAAAACGTTTGTGAAAGACTTTTGAAAAACTTTAATAAACTTCCCTTGACTTGGTTCTCAACTTTTAAACTCGACTCTTAACTTTCCTTGAATTGAATTATGGATTCAAGGATTGTGATTTGTGATAGGAAAGATCTCATGATGTTTAGGAGTGTTTTTAGATAGCTAAACATGAGAAAAGATAAAAATATCATTGTCTGAGGGTGGGTCCGTGACGCGGAGAAGTATTAAAATTTTGGTTGCAAAAATACTTTTTGAGGTAGAACGGTCCGTCACCACTCTGCGAGGCGAAATGACTTTTCCCAAATATGGGGAGCTGGTCCGCGATGCAGAGCCAGTGCCCAGATTTGCCCGACTAATTTTCTTTTTCATTTTCCAGCTCCAATTCGCCCAAACTCGGTTCTTTTCCCAAATTCTTTTTAGATACAGATACCCAACAAATGTACCTAAGAACCTATCTCCAACCAAGTCAATAACTTGATGTAATGATCTCAGAAACGTCTCAATTTCAGCCCAACTCAAGAACATTATCAAATTCAAGAATACATATCAAGAACATCAACTTTCAAACTCTTTTCAGAAGAATTCACGATGAAATAAACATATTTGGCACGTGGGTGAACGAACCCAACATTATGAAAGCCGCACATACCTTGTAGGATTAAATCCTTGGCGAAATCAACACGAAAATCTCCAAGAATCGACAGACTTTGAACTTTTCTTCTCCTTATCCTCTTTTCTCTTTTCTCCAAGCCCTAGCGTGAACTTCAACTTTTCTAAACTGGTGTAATTCTGATTAGACCCTAACTTAATTACCAAAAACGAAATAAAATATTTGGGCAAGGAAAAGACTAAAATACCCTTCCAAAATTCGGAGTAGAATTTCCTTATCTAAACATCCCAACGTCCAAAGGGCATATCTCACTCATACGAACTCGAAATCGCACAAACTCAGTGGTGTTGGAAAGATTATTCCAAGATCTTTCCCACGATATCTGGAAACATGCCTAAGTCTTCGTGACCTAGGAGTTATGGTTGTTTGAAGTTGACTAAAATTCTTCCTTAACTTAACTTGAACAAATTTCCAGATTTCATTATTTCCTAAAATCACTATTTCCAATTCTTGACTTCTTCCTAGTTATTTCAATTTGCGAGATGTTACAATATCTCAGTATCGGCACATGCATAACCTCAAATACCTTTTTTAGTTCCTCAACAAAACTCTTTGGATCCTCAGTAGTGCTTGAACCCTCGAAACTTGGAGGATTCATCCTCAAAAACTCTCGGATCCTAGAAGTATCAGTCACTTCCTATCTAGCTCCTCTTTGTTGCCCGGCTTGGTTAACTTATCTCAACATCCGGATAGCCTCACGGAACTCAGCATTGGTAACCTCTTCTTGGGGTTGTACTTCAGGTGCATTAGGTACCCTTTGCTCCTCAATATTATTCCTAGAAGAACGACCTCTGACAACTCTTCATAGAGGCATGATTATCTGAAAACACACGTAAGCATGAATTAGAAGGAAATTTTTTAGAGATCAAACTCTAACGCACGAAATGAGTGTGAAAGAAGTGAGACAATTTTCCTAAGTGTTGCAGCCTCCTAATTATAGATGTGGCGCGCTTTACACCGATAACTAGGACTCTACAGATGTCTTCATAGACTCCCTAGGACTCTTGAACTTTGTGCTCTGATACCAAGTTTGTCATGCCTCGAGCATACACCCTGGACGTGGCTGACACTTGAGAACCATTGCTGCCCCAAGCGAACCCTTGGCCTGACTTACGGAAGGCTCTAAGAATTATTAGAATGATCAAATGCACTTACTCAATTGTTTAGTAAAATAATTTAGAATGTTTAAAAGTAAACATTCAACTTGGCCAAATTGGCAACTCAAGTCTTAACATATGAAATGATAATGTAAAGACAACTGAACTACTAACTATCTATGAAGCATCTAAAACAAAGAGGGGTGTTAGGACAGGACTTCCGATCATCCTAACAATTGAAAACTGGAAAGCAAATGATAAAAGAGTCCTCCAGAATGCAATGAGGCTCACCAACTGACTCTGATTGCTCAACTTGATCAACGAAGCTCTGGATGTTGATCCTGGTTACCTATGTCTGCATCATCTATCATAAGATGATGCAGGCCAACTGTCATCAGTGCATTGAATGTACGAGTATGCGAGTTGGAATGCTAAACACAACTTAAGCTTGAAAAGGATATGAAAGGAACACTTACCTTGGCTTTATTCAACTCCTAAATAACTTAACTCAATATAAAGCAATAAACATATGCAATATATAGAAAGCTTATAAAATCGTGGAAAACAACTTAGTTCGTTAAAGAAAATGCAATAACAAACTCAACTTTACTTATATAATAAAGTAATATAGTTTCTGTGGGAGTTTCTCTAACATACAACCACCACTATGAGCCTAAGTAGTGATACATCGTCTTGCCCATAGTGCTAGAAATGTCCTATACTTTGCCGTCATATAGAACACTTAACTAAGTGGATCCACTAGTCTAAGTTAAAAACATCTTAATGAGTCATCTAAAAAGTATGATACTTTACTACCCATGATGGCTACATGGTTTATGGATTCTTGAGTTAATATGAACTTGCATCCCCATATCGGTGCTCAATACTACTACCAAAATATACTTAGCTCATATGATTTAAAAATCAAAATTCTATTTTTGGTTTGAGATAACTTCTAAAAACTTTAGCTTAAAAGCTCTCTGGGAAATCGGTGTTTCCCTTTTCTTGTTCAAATGCGAAAACATTTTAAACTCTTGGGAATACTTAGTTACCTTATAGCATTTTAAACTCTTGAGAATACTTTGCTTAACTCGAAACTTTAGTCTTAGAACAAAGTTAAAATGTTTGTGAAAGACTTTTGAAAAACTTTAATGAACTTCCTTTCACTTGCTTCTCAACTTCTAAACTTGACACTTAACTTTTCTTGAGTTGAATTATGGATTCAAGGATTGTGATTTGTGATAGAAAAGATTTCATGATTTTAGGAGAGTTTTTAGATTGCTAAACATGAGAAAAGATCAAAATATCACTGTCTGAGGGTGGGTCTGCGATGTGGAAAAGTATTTAAATTTTTGTCGCGAAAATATTTTTTGAGGTAGAACGGTCTGTGAGAGCTCCGTGACGCGAAATGACTGTTCCCAAATCTAGGGAGCCGATCTGCGATGCAAAGCCAGTGCCCAAATTTCCCTCACTAATTTTCTTCTTCATTTTCCAGCCCTAATTCCCCCAAACTCAGTTCTCTTTCCCAAATTCTTTTATATACATATACCCAAAAAATGTACCTAAGAACCGAACTCCAACCAACTCAATAACTTGACGTAATGATGTTAGAAACGTTTCAATTTCAGCCTAACTCAAGAACAATATCAAATTCAAGAATACATATCAAGAACAATATCAAATTCAAGAATATCAACTTTCAAACTCTTTTAGGATGAATTCACGCTGAAATAAATTTATTTGGCACGTGGGTGAACGAACCCAACGTTATGAAAGTCTCACATACCTTGTAGGATTAAATTCTTGGCGAAATCCACACGAAAATTTCCAAGAATCCACGAACTTTGAACTTTTCTTCTCCTTTCTCCAAGCCCTAGCGTGAACTTCAACTTTTCTAAACTGGTCTAATCATACTTAACTACCAAAAATGAAATCAAACAATTGGGCAAGGAAAAGACTAAAATATCATTCCAAAATTCGGACTAGAATTTCCTTATCTAAACAGCCCAACTTCAAAAGGGCCTATCTCACTCATACAAATTCGGAATCGCGCAAACTCGACGGCTTTGGAAAGATTATATCAAGATCTTTCGGGGATATCTGGAAACACACCTAAATCCTCCTGAGCTAGGAGTTATGGTTGTTTGAAGTTGACTAAACCTTATCCTTAACTTAAACAAATTTCCAGATTTTCATTATTTCCTAAAATCACTATTTCTAATTTTTGACTTCTTCCTAGTTATTTCAATTTGCGAGATGTTATGGTTAGACCGCAAATATACCACATTCCTATCACACTAATCATAAATAAATATTATGTCATTCATAAAATTGCATTATTTGATATAGGCGCGGATCAAAATTGCATTATTGAGGGATTAATTTCTAATAAGTATCTAGATAAAGGCACTACCCGATTATTTTCCGCAATCGGGGAAAAGCTTAAAATAAATTATAAACTCCAGAAGGCACACATATGCAATGATGGAATTAGTTTCATGAATGATTTCATGATAACCAAAGACATAAATGAAGAAATAATATTAGGTATTCCTTTCATCACCCAAATAAAGCCTTATACTGCCCAGTTAGATGGCATCCATACTAGTGTGCTAGGAAAACATCTTATATTCCCCTATCTAAACTATATGTCAAAAGGTGAGGGTAATTTCATAAAAGAGAAAAATATCTTTAAAATAAATTTACTTTCACACCAAGAAAATTACACAATAAAAATTATTAAACATTCTCCTCCTCCTAGATTTTGCTTAGCCTTCTTTATAGCACTAGGAGTTACTCAATTTCAAAATAATTTAAATAATGACTTCAATGCAGCTCAATATATTTTTCGTAAAAATTATATGTTTTCTAGATGGAAAATTTTATTATCCAGCTTTGTTTTTCAAATAAAGGGAGGAAATCTCCCAAAAATTCTAATAATGGAATTTTTCAGGGAAATAATGAAACTAGGAATAAGACCTTTGAGGTCCCCATTCTTGACGTTCAAACCAGAAGAAAAAATGAAAAGACCATTTTATGAAGAATATCAAACAAAATCACAAGATATATACATGTATTCCCTTCTACTAAAATATACTATACATTCACCATTAAAAGAACCTATGACCAGCTCAACCAAGCTACAACTACTTTATTCAGTTTTTCGAGAAGATTAATCCTCCTCGATCAATAAAAATATTTCAATTCAAATAAAAGATAGTTACAAGATGAAAACCGCAGAGATATACCCACAAGTGGATCTCGCCGCCACCTCTCAAAAGGAAAAGGAAAACATTACTCCAAATAAGAAACAATTTGACTTAACACTGTCACAGGTACTGCCAATTACTGCACTTGATAAAAAATGTGGAAATTATGGAATTCAGGACTTACTAAATCCCTGCTACACTAACTAAAATTATGTGGAGAAGGAAGATCCCCTCAAAACCCGGAGGTAGTATGAGTTTATCTTGATAGATATCGATTCGGTAGAAATTGAGCAAATATTTGAGGAAATTAATCCAGATAGTATACAATATTCAAAGTTCACGATAAAAAGAATTTTGAATCCATTTGAATGGTTTGTAGATCATCTACATACCCCTATTCACTTATCGAAAGCTCATCGGCCGTAGACATTTAATTGGTATGATTATAAAGCACCCTGGTATAACTTTATTTTTGTTAGACCCAACACCCACACTTGGTTTATAAAATATTCAGAAGAAATGAAGAACACAATAATTATCCAATGGTTTTACGAATGGTGGAGTCAGTTCGGAGGAAATAAACAAGTATTATCAACTCAACATCAAATGCAGTTTGGAAAATTTCAAGTAGAAATGAATATATCTACCTTATCAGAAAATATTAAATTATGCAAGTTCTTTATTGCCAAGAGGATATCTTATATTATTAGTTGGTCCTTCGACATTCATGAATTTGAGAGGATCAAATATTTAAGCAAAATAGTTAAATTAAAGGATGGGTGCCAACTGTCCGCAGTGATAAGTTAATTTCAAGTTCATCACCCCGGAGGGATTCCAACAATTCCAAAAAAAAATTAAAAAGAAGGCTCAAAGAATCCTTATTAAGCCTCAACACTGATACAAAATCAAACTTTGAATTATTAGAAATTGTTGCTTCACATGACGAGTTTAGCAACGGAGATATGTTAGATCTATAAGGAATAGCACAAGCATACCTCCTTAATTAAAAGGAAGTGCCAGTACACTTTGATGATATATAAACGAGATATCAAGAAAGGAAATATCAAGAATTGGACTCCACATCCAAAGTCATGTCATACAAATCTATGGTGCAAAAATAACAAGTTTCAAGGGCATTTTTTCAGCAAAGGAAATTGCAAACCCATGTTAACATTTAATATGTCAACAAATAAACAAATAGGTGGACCCACAGGAACAAAAGTTCATGCCAAAAAGTGACAAGGGACCAAACAAGAAGATACATATTTTAAGATCAATTTTCAGCAAATACATCTTCAAAGAAGGTAGACATGCAACAAATTCAACAAAAGCTACGTGTAAGTAGTTCCAGCTAAGTGGCGTATATTCCCAGCAACGTATAATTATAATCAGTTATGTGTAATAGTTAGTAGCTACATGTAAAATAGGTAACACAATAAGTTAGATTATTCAGCAGTTTTGAGGCCTATTTAAGGCTTTCAACTTGTATCAGTAGAGGGCATTCAAAATCTTATGACTTTGAAACCTCTCTACATTTCTCTCCATTTTCCCATATTTTCCTATCCATGTTCTATCTTTCCCTATATCAATAAAAGTTTTATTGTAAGTATATCTTCTCTACTACTATTTTGTTTAAACGTTTTAAAAGTTTTCTGTTTACTACTTTCTTACTCTTTTCTTTAAGTATTCTTAAAACTTTGTTCTAAGTGTCTTGTTGTTCTTGCTCCCTTCTGTTACTCTTTTTTATCTAGGATTCCATCTAGGAACTCGGTCCGTCGTAAGGTAGTTGATTTCTATAATTAGTTTGTTGCAATATTTTATTTATATTCTTATTTGTGGGATCACCTTTTGTGTCTATTATATCCATTTTAAATGGTGAGGCAGTAATTACTTTACCCTTTATTGGCAAAGTAATTTCTTCTAATGGGGAATTGTAGACTCAACTACTTTATTGCTTGTTGTATACCATTTATTAATAAGTATATTACCGACTCGTTTTGGTTGTTTAATTTTCATGTGTATTCAAACCATCTAAAAAATTCTATGTTACATTTTAATCTTTTCATATCATTGAACCATTGATCTCTAAAGGCTAATCTTTCTGATAAAGAATATCTTTGTATAGACCATTGTTTTTAATGGATTTTTCTGGACTAATCCAAAGTTTGTTTAAATATTTAATATCTGGTTCAAAAGGAACTTAGAAATTCTAAACCCATAAAATCTACAAGTCCCATTACTAGTAAAATTCAAGAAATAAAAGATTCATTATGCATGATTAGATTGGATAAACCTTTTGAACCAGCTATTAAATATTTAAATAAACTTTGGATTAGTTTAGAAAATTTCATTAAAAAATAATTGTATATACAAAGATATTCTTTATCAGAAAGATTAGCCTTTAGAGATCAATGGTTCAATGATATGAAAAGATTAAAATATAACACAAAATTTTTTAGATGGTTTGAATACACAGGAAAATTAGACAACCAAAACGAGTTGTTAAATATGGTTGTTAATAAATGGTATACAACAAACAATAAAGTAGGTGAGTCCACATTCAAATGCATGGATATCGAAGGACCAACTAATAATATAATATATTCTCTTTGATATAAAGAATTTTCGGAAGTGTAGAGATATTTTGCTCTACCTGAAACTTTTCAAACTGTATTAAAAACTGTGGAGACAATACCTGTTTATTTCCTCCAAACTGGATTCACCATTCGTAAAACCATCGAGGAATCGCTGCATTTTTCATATCTTCTGAATATTTAACAAACCAATTATGGGTATTTGGCCTGAGATACATAAAATTATACCAAGACGCCTTGTAATCATATCAATTATATGTCTGGAGATGATAAGATGTTGACAGTGGAATGGGGGTGTGTAGATGATTTAGAAACCACTCAAAAGGACTCAATATTCTTTTAATCATAAATCTTGATAATTGAATACTATATGGATCATTGTTATCTACTAATTTATGCTCAATCTTCATCAAATCAATATCTTTTAATAGAAACTCATAATACCTTCGAGTGTTTATTGGATCTTCGATTTCCACATAGTTTCGATTTGTTTAATAAGGTTTCAGGAGGTCTGGCACTCCAAAACATTCATATTCCTTGTCAAGCGCCATAATAGGCAGTACCTGTAAAACTGTAATTGGAAAATCCTTTTTATCTGACTGAGTAACCTTTTCCTTATTTTTGTTGGGGTAGTTGGAACCACCGCATGTGAGTATGTTTCTGGTGGCTTCATTTCATAACGATCTTTCGTTTGGACAAAAATACCTGTTGATGAGGGTTTATCTTTAAAATTTGGTTTACTAGTGATGGGTTCATTTAATGATATGGAGTTGGGTTTTGACAGGGATGGAAATTCTGCCAGAACTGAGTAGGAATTCTCTAATTTTTTATCCCCCTCTTTAAAGGGTTTTTTCATTTTATCTTTTGGCTTGAAGGGCTATAGTGGGAGCCTCGGTGGCCTTATTCTCGGTATTCCTAATCTCATTATTTCCAATAAAAATTCTCTTGTCAAAAAGTCGGGGAGAAAATTATTTTCTCCTTTTATAGATTCTATTTCAAAATCAAAGCTGGATAATAAAGCTTGCCATCTGGCAAATATTTGTTTAGAGACTAGATTTTTAACATCCTTTTTTAAAACATCTTTGGTTGCTTTGCAGTCGACTCTTGATAAAAAATTCTTTATTTATTAAATCATCTTGAAATTTGGTAATACATAGTACTAGAGCCAAATTTTCTATTTTAATATTACTATAATTTTTTTGAGTATCATTCCAAACTCTTGAAGTGAATCTCACTAATTGTTCAGTGGATCCTATACTTTTTTTGTTTAAGTATGCCTCTGTATCCTATATCTGAGGCGTCTGTTTTTACAATCATAAGAGCCTCCTGGTGTGGTATACCTAGACATGGAAGTTGTTGAACTATTAATTTTATTTTTTAGACTGTTGTAGTGTGTTCTAATCCCCATGTCTCTTGATTCTTTTTAAGACGCTGATAAAGAGACTTACAAATCTGTCTAATATTAAGAATAAAATCAGCAACATAATTGAGACTCCCTAAGAATCTCTGGAGTTCCGTTTTATCTATTAATTCATCCGGAAATTTTGATGAGAACTCTATGGCTCTACAAATAGGCTTATAGGTTCCTTGAAATAAATCACGGTCAAGGAATCTAATGGAAGTCTGGAATAATTTAATCTTTTTAGCACTTAATACTAAACTATTTTGCTTAGCAACTTTTAAAATGGTGTGGAGCTATTTAAAGTGTTGATCAATATCTTCAGAATTATCACAACTCAGACTGTCGTGATTGACACCCACATTAACCCTCTGGTGGGAGAACCTTTACTACAACGCAGACTAAACAACTTAACCTAAAACTATGCATTTGAAGATACAAAAGCAAGTTTTTAAATGCAGAAATTATATAGAGTTTCCATAAAATCCAAAGATTTTTAACAAACAACTAATCAAACTAATGCAGAAGAACAACCCCTAGAACTTGAAAGTCAACGTACCAAAACTCTAACAAGATTCATAAGTCTAAACAAGAAAATCATCTAAAGAAGTAGTCTAAGTTCGAACAGGATGGACTAAATAAAAAGAGAACTCAAGGCAGCCCGGAAGAACTGACTCACCCTTGAATTTGAATCGGCGATCACTAATCTTCTAAGCGAGGTCTGTCAATAGCAGCTGGAAGATGCCTTGTACTCAGCAAAAATAAGAGCAAGTGCAGTATCATTACAAAACCACCGTGTACTGGTAGGATCACGTGGCTATCCCACTAAGTGTAACATACATTGGTCAATACAACAATATAATCACATACACATATAGAACATATACATTATCATCAACATATATGAAAAATGAACAACTTCACAATTCTCACATGTCACAGTTATATCAAATTAGAGCAACATACCGTCTTCCAATATCAATCATCATTAGATATGAATGAACACATCACAAGTAGATACATAACACAATTCAATGGTCCTCTCACGGAACCCAATTCAATGGTCCTCTTATGGAACCCAAACCCAAACTGTTAGCATACCGATTCATGGTACCTGATCCAAGTTACTGTGTTGGAACGTGGCAACCAATCCCATATTTATGCCGAAAGGTGGCAATCGATCCCAGTTAGTGTGCCAGAACGTGGTAGCCGATCCCATATTTATGCCGGAACGTGGAAATTGATCTCATATTTATGCTAGAACGTGGCAACCGATCCCAGCTAGTGTGTCGGATCGTGACACCCGCCCATTCAACAAACCACAATCACAATGTATATTCTCACAATCATACAACAAGAGGTGATTCATGGCATACAATTATTCAATTATGCTCATTTACAACAAGTGTGATCAATAATGCAACATGTATATACATACATGTATCATAATGAAGCAAGAACAAACATACATCACACAATCATAGAATAACAACTATCACCTACCTCGAATCCAAGCTTGAATCGCCTAAGGCACTTGAATCTTTCCTTTCCCGATTCTTCTCGCTTGTTCGTGTTCTAAAAACATACAATTAACGCAAAGATCAGACAATCAAAGGTCTAATTATCCGGATTATAACAAACCCAATAACCCTAGACCAAACCCAAGATACTAATACCCAATTTAGGGTTGTTACCACCATTGAATCTATTACAAAATCCTTCCCCATCAATATTTATCCATTATATTATATTCTACGGATCGGAAAACGGATTCGGGGAGTGAAAAGCTAACCTTTAGCCTCAAGAATGGTGAAAAATGAGTAAGAGTCGCCTGGGTTCGTTCTTTAGCTCTAAAAGTCGAAGAGTGCACAATAAGGTCATTTAGGGGTTTATTAACGACCTTAAGTCGCGTCGAGCGCTCTACAGTTGTCCTCATCTCGCTATATCGGCGCTGCCAGAGCAGCGAATTCTAGTGCCAAAGCGGCTTGCACGAACTAGTGAGCTATTTTAATAATCTCACGACCCCCAATTCATAATACACCTTTAACCAACGACGCTCTAAAAATACCCTTAGCGCTAAGATCGATTTCAGGAGTTCTACTCACCCGAATTCAATTTCGTAAATTAAAGTTGTACGGGTTCTTTAACGAGTTATATAACTACTCATGTAATCAAAAACATATTTAACTCACTCGGTTGTTACCAGATTTCCCTACATCTTAATGACTCCGATTTTGTCCAAATCTGGACTAGGTTGGAAAATTCCAATTACTACGCAAAAGTTTTCTGACCCCAATTCTTTCTCCATTGGATTTTCCATAACGACGGAAATCAGGTCGTTACAATAGGCCAATTTACCCATCACTCGTACCTGAGTGATCAACTAGGAAAGACTGATTAAAGTAAGGGTGGAGTAGTATCTGAATCGTCGAATTACTGGGGATACTTGTATCACGTGCCCTTCTTACCGAATCCCATTACCCCTTAAGGGTTTCACATCTCTAACCTCAAACCAACCAATTGAGTACCTACACATCCTCCCTTACAATGCCTCAATGAAGTCATGTCAACACTCGAGTGATAAATATTGTTGTATGTAAACTTAACTAATCAACAATATGATTCCCAACAACCACCAAAGTAGATTGTACACACGTCTGCCACATGTTATCAAGGATATTGACAAAAACATCAGGACGAATCATTTCTCACATAACCATGATGAAATCCTAAATCAAAACTCACCACAATTAGAGGTGAACCTGAACCAGCCAACACACAATCATATTACCCAAACAATCATAGTTCTTATCAACATCTCCATCTCACAACCCAATTTCCCGTGAGTTTAAGCTATAAAAATTTGGTCCTTAGACATCAAATACTCATAGAGAGATATGCCCAAGCATACAAACCCTCCAACAACACTATCAAAATATTAGAATTAGTAATTGTAGATTACCTCTTAAGAACAGTAGAATTGGAATCAATGATCCCTACATTCAACCACACATAATTGATACATGACCTCGACGACAAGATGAAATATTAAAATTGCCGGACAACCACAAATGCATATGGTAGGTCTTCTATAATTTCGCATAAGCAAGGTGGTACATGTAGAACCACTAAAATACTTTAACAACTCCAAGACAACACCAATTATGTCATTCGAGATAACCAAATCTTCCCAAACTTCCCACTCAACCAAGAGAACATCGCAGGATTTGGTACCCCTGATCGACCACTAGGGATCCAACCACAAAAGTGAAAACACACTAGAGCATAACTAGTGAATCATACTCACAACATTAACAACCATCATAAACACTCTGACCTTTACCTTATTATAAACCAACACTTTTAAAAATGAAACCTTTCTTAGGTACTTACGACTCAACGTAGGTGTAAGTCCTTTCAAATGCTCAATATCAGATACAATTGATCATTTCTCACCTTTCCAATTCATACCTTGACAAAATATATCACGAATGTAGACTTACAATGAAAAATCTAAATTGTAATTCCAAATGTATAACACAATCCCTTTTCTCTATCAACATTAGTTTGTACCTTGAAGATTCTTATGAATTCATAGATCTTCGCTTATCATTGATCGCATCTCCATCGATCTTTCAATATCCTTCATAAAATTCAATCGTACTCATTACTAAACTCAAAACAAAAACAAAGCACTTATCATCACACTCGAGCTAATATCTGTACGCTCATTTCTCAAGTCTTTTTCGATAGGTTTTAACCAATCTGACACACTTGTGACACTATTACCATAGCCACATCAAAACAAATGAAATCACGCGTCTCTGAACCTAATTATCTACTCCTCTAAAGATAACTCTTTAGCCTTAAGAGTCAACTAAAATATTCTTGCTCTAGCCTCTCTCTAAAGGTTGTACTACATTCTATTATATTTTCTTTCATTATAACTCTAGCTCTTTAATATTCTATTCGAGTGGTGTCCTACCATCTCTTATAACTTTCCATACAATCACGTTACTCAACAATTATTAGAAAACCACAATCTTAGGTACTCGCAAGGTGTAATTACTATACAAAATTCGCTTAACCAACAATTTTATTATATAGTTGCATCCCGTCACAATCCATCACGACTCTTATTACCATTACGCTCCATCATCCTTGACTATCACTATGAAGTCAACCTTTTCATCAATACGACACCTCAAACTCACGTATACTCATAAAATTTAGAGGACTAACCCAATTTATACGGACTTTCTTACTAAAATAGTTCAATTTCCTTCACCCAAGTATACTCACTGGGACCTTTCTTATCCATAAGTTTGTCATTCCGGTATCAATCTACTCATTTATGGCTTAAGATAAATTCACCAGTCCTCATAACACCCTCCTTCTTCTTAATAAACAAGATAGGAGCACTCCACGGGGAAACACTAGGGTGGATGAAACCTTTATCATGAAGCTCTTGGATTTGAGCTTTAAGCTCTCTCAGTTCTGACACCACAGGAATAAACTCAATAGAGGGGGACTCAACCTCAACATCCCAAAAATGAGCCAAATAAGCCAAACAACCCTGCCCTGCCAGTTTCCAAGCCCGAATAGAGGATATGATCTTAGCTAGCTTAGGCTTGTACACCCCTTCCCACTCTAATCTTTCCCTATCGGGGATCTCTAGAGTTACCGACTTAGTATTACAATTAAACCCGGTAAAATAGGGTGACAACCAAGTAATGCCTAAGATTATATCAAGTTAGTCATATCCAGCATAACCAAATCAACCAAAATCTGAAAATCCATAAACACAACAGGACAACACGATATACAAGGGTGACTAAGACTGACTCATCAACTGGGGTAGAAACATGGATGGGGGCATCAAGTATATCACAAACCACATAAAATCCCAAGGCAATTGAACTGACACATACGAATAAGTAGAACCTGGATCAAACAAAACAATAGCCATTCGGGCACAGACAAAAGTAGCACTAGTGACCACTGCATCACACACCTCAAGCTCGGTCTTGCTCGAAAAAGCATATAACTGATCCATGTAGCCTTGACGGGCAAACCTTTTCTCCTGGTTGCACTACTCCTCTACCTGCATTACCATTTCTCCAGCCTCCACGGCCTCGCTGATTTACTCCTCATATGCCAGGTTCTCCACAATTTAACACACCTTATAACTTATATTCGATTGCTGAACACTGATTAGATCGTGGGGGTTAGTTTGGGTATTTTTGGTCCATAATATGACTAGGGAAAACAGGGAAGACTTGGCTGAGATTCTGTCTTGTCTGTCCTGCTCTGGTGAGAGAAATCCCGCACTGGTGGTCTCGCCTTGGCGGGAAAATCCCACCCCAGCGGCCATAACGGAAACAAAATCCCTGCCAACAATTTTTCTGGGTTCTTTTCTTTCCCAATTTCCCCCAAAGGTTCCCAGCTTTACTCAGCAATTTTAGAATAATCCTCATAACTAGGATAATCATTGTCTACCCCCAGTCAATCCCACGATACACGAACCAATTCATTCTTGTCAATTCAGTACCACAACCCACACATCCCCAAGATACACCCAGACACTCACACGATCCTTAGTCAAGATCTTCCTTTCATGATGAATTTCACGATACTCATGTATTTACAACTTGCATAACTTCAACGACCAGGCCAACATATTGTACATATCAAAGTTCATACACACATTTATTGTGCACATAATCACCTTATCACATTCAAGGAATTACAACTTCACATTCGTAGATAATTCAGACAACTAGAAGCACACATTCAAAGTTTCCAAGATACAATTCATAGATAATTCCAAATTCTTAATTAGTTATTTCACTCCGTGGTTGACCATTCCTGATCATCCATTCATTCACACCACCCCTAGGGCTAGATACCAATTGGAACCTTCTCATTTTCCAATTTGCCTCGCATGTGGCCCCTCAGTCGTGACCACGATGTCTAGTTCACTTTGTTGAGATACCAATTGGAATTGGGAGATACCAATTGGACTCAACACATACCACAAGTGACAATAGTAGCTAGTGAGCCCCATAAAATTGCTAATTCCAATCATAGAACTTAGTTGTACCGAATTCTTAACCACCTCAACATTTAACTAATGGTAACCAGATCTTAAATCAATCTTAGAGAAAACCGATGCACTTTCCAATTGGTCAAAAAAGTCATCTATCCAAGGCAATGGATACTTGTTCTGATTGGTGACCCTATTCAACTATCGATAGTTTATACAAATCCTATCTTGCTAGTGATAGTGTTAACACTGTTGTTGCTCTAGCTCGGACCATAGAGTGAAGGAGGAAAGAAACCTATTTGTATCACTGATACACTCAAATTACACCTCTCTAAAGAAGCATAAGCGGTCGTTATCAAGTAAAGAACCCAACTTGTAGGTTGGGGTCGATCCCACGAGGAAAATGGTTTAGACTTTAATTTAACCAACATTTATATTCGATTAGTCAAATTACTTCCAGAAACAAGTAATAAAAAAAGAGGGTTTTTGTGAAACAAAATGTAAGAATTTAATAATTAATCAGTAATCAAAACTCAATTTTGGTTGTTATCAAGATGAGAGAAATAACTAGGGTATACGTGTTTCCCACAAGCTCAAAACGCAGTAATCCTAGTAGTAGCAATCCTTTCCTAGTGTACTACATGCAAAATGATAAGTTAGGTATCTCTAAATCCTTGGTCCGGCATCTAGAGAATTTCACCCCGCACCTTGGTCCGGCTACGTGTGTATAATTTACTAACCCTTACCTTTACCTCGTATTAGACATCATAATCAATGTTTGGCGTAGTTATTACTTCACACCAATCGACACTAGCCTATTAGATAGTATCACACTAAATCTATGTTGATAATTCTTTTCTTGTTGATTACCTCCTTGGTCCGACAAGTAGCAACAAGGTGAGTTCTAGTGCGTGCACTGGTTAAAAAGACTTCTAAACGAAAGAATTATCAATGCATGCAACAACACTATTGAAGAATTGCTTATTTACTATTCATTCTTTGTTAATCGCTCATGGTTCCCACAACCCTAGTTGCGGGGTTTAGTTATCCATAATCATATGAACACAATTCATTGTTTTAGATGAAAGAATTATGAACTTACGTAAGAAGAATAATAAACCCAGAATTTCAACTTGAATTGCAACACCAAAATCTTCGAAACGAACTTAGGAAATTAATAATTGCTAGGTTTGCAAGAATAATCTCCCAAGTCACAAAATAGAACTAAAGTAATAATGTCTAACCTCTAAAAACGAGGTTTACATCCCTATTTTTAGAAAATAAGTCCTAAATCAAAAAGGAAACATAATAAGGAAAGTTTGTTACAGGCACACGTCTTCATTCCACGAGAGTGACTCACGGACCATCAGTGGATCTACGGTCCGTAAGTCCCTTCCGTCAGCCAGGACTTAGAAAATATATCAATTTCTGAAAATCAGCTTCTCTGAAGCAAACGACGAAACTACAGTACGGACCGTAGATCGATCTACGGTCCGTCAATCCCCTTCCGTAGCTCCACACTTAGAATCTTCAAATATTAGGTAGTGGAACCCTCGCAGTCTCAATCTACGGATCAACAGTACGGTCCGTAGATCAATCTACGGACCGTTAATGGTCACCGTGGTTCCACACTTGGTCAGATTTCCCTGATTTGTCTTTCATGCCTTGGCTTCTGATCTACGACCACCATCTACGGAGCGTCAATGGGCCTACGGTCCATAGATCACCTCCGTAGATTCCCTTTTCTGCATTTCTTTCAGTTGTCTCTTTAATTCCGCGCCTAAACATCTTTCTTGCAAAATATGATAAAACACATAAAAACCAATACAAAAAGGCCCTAGACACACACAACTTATAAGTGAAATGTTATTAGAAACACTGTAAACTCACGGTATATCAACACCTTCAACTTAAATTCGTTGTTTGTCCTCAAGTGACGCACTAGGACTCTAAACGACACTTGTATAGAAGCAAGCATTTCAAGCACAAACAATCATATGGCTCTCTATCCCACTCACTTTCTGGGTGCAAAATTTGTTCTCTTAGACTCGACAAGCTAATTCATGTGGATCAAACCATGACAACATACACTGTTTTACTATCACCAAAATACCAACTTTCCAAAAATGCAACTAGTGCCCTCACTTCAAACAAAATCCCTTATCTTTCACACAATGACTATGACTTTAAGTACAAGGATTCATTCAACACTCACGCTCAGAAACAACTTCAAGTACAGTTAGTGCTCAGTACCATAGGCTTGCTCTTGTTTTCACTGCTTAGACTCCCCAATTTAGACTCTAGGATCACTATAGGACTTTTTAGTCTTGTAACTTAGGCTCAGGATCAGGTGTGGTACATTTGGGTACTTCTTAGTGACTTTATGCCCTCCTTGACATTACGCTAGGCTTTCAACCTCTTTCTGCCCTATTTCTATCATCCTACCTTTTTACCCTATTTCCCTTGATTTTCTTCAACCATGGATGTGACTTTAGGCTTTTCAGATCTTTTTACTTTTCACTTTTATCTCTTTCTTGCGTTTTATGCTTTTTTTTCTTCAGCTTTTAACAAGTCACATCCATTCCTTTCTTTTCTTTCTTTTAACATCAAACTCTTTTCATACCCATTTTTTCTTCGGTTTGCTCTTTCATAGCCACCCTCAACTTATGGATTTTCCATAGGTTGAGGTGCGCAATACCCAATATTGGGTCAGGACCAAGATTGAAGTTACCTTTTACATTAGCCACCCTCAACTTAGGCTTTTGACCTAATATGAGGTGCACTTGTCCAAGGAGGGACCGGGGCCAACATAGTAGATTTATGGGATGGTGAGTTCGGGGTTTAGAAAGAAATGGTCTAATTTTTGGCTCAAAGAATTTGGATCAAATGTAGCATTTATTTCATTTGGTTGGATCTTTCATTTAGGCAATTTGTGGACTTATCAGAACAAGGGCCTATGATCACCTCCTAGATTCTAAAGTGAATTGTCTTAGCAGGACTAACCGGGTAAGTTCTAGTTTTGCAAAATAACTATTTGAAGAATCACTATTCTCACACACACTTCGCACATAGTTTCATTATCAGATTATCAGATTACCCAGTTCACTTTTTAGCTTAATTCATGCCATCAAGTTGATTCATTATCATGTCATACTCAGAGTCGTTCTTATATTCGACTTGTCTTAGCCTACCAACTCTAGCAAACATCACAAAATTTGGACGGGTTATATTTTTCATAAGCTATCATGCTTCATTCTTTTTCATGCTTCTATACATACAAACCTTACACATGCCGGTTCAACAGAAATTAAACAGTCTCTTGGGCAAAAAGAACACAGGCAAGAAAACCCCAAGAGAGGATTTATGAGTTGGGTTACTTAGATTTCACCCTATCACTCACAATCCATTTACCCCACCCCAACAAAAATAGATGCTATTGTCCCCAATGCATACAAGAACAGTAAAAGATAGTGGATTGGTTGAAGCAAACCTGTGGCGCATAGCACCGACGAATCATGCACGAGCGGGTGGGTCCGGTTTCCCGGAGCCCGCTGGAGCAATAGTAGGGTCACCTACAGTAGTGCCCACATCATCCATCATAGCACCATCAGTGGTGCTCACAACGCCCCTCACAACAGGCGGGACCTCTACAACTGGGGCAGAACTCGATGCCCTGCAACACTCTCACGCACCCTCTATTGGCGCAACTGTTCATCTAGAATCGAGGGCTTCCTAGCCTCCTTCTCCTACCTACGCTGTCTGTTTTGCACTTTTTCCTCCTCAGTGCGATTAGAACGGTGCCTCTTAGCTTTGGAATGTGTAGGTTCAAGCCCCTCCTCGGCGGTCACACTGAATAAAGCATCCAACACCGTATCATCAGCCAGTGCAGTAGGTGCGTCCTGAGGCTCAACTATATAGGCGGCAGGAATGGCATCAACGTCTGTTCGGATACTAGCTAACTCAGCCTGCAAATAGGATAGATTTCTGGCCGGGGCTGATCGCACGAGGACTCGCAATTCAAAGGCATCAAGACACTTATTTACTGTCTGGACCTTCCGGTCCATCATGTCCTCCATCCTTTGCTCCATTCTAGCCTCGGACTCGGCCATCGATTTTTGCATCCGAGGCTGGATGTGATGAAGTAGTGTGGCCATCTGAACCTTCAATTTCTGTACTCTGGCCAACGGGACAACAGTAGTTCCTAACTGTGGTGTGGATCGGGATGAACTAGGAGCCATATTAGCAGCCTGGGAAGAGGAGGTCGGGACAGTATCAGAGTGATCTGGTATAATGGGATCACCGCTCTGTGCCTGCCCTACCCTGTCTGCAAGATCTGTGCCCAGGGGAGGTACCTCAATTTGGGGCTCTCTGTGAGGTGCCGCCACATTTGCCTGATCTCGAATGAGGCCTATATCCAAAGTCCCTATAGGGTGGATCAACCTATCACAATGCCAGATCGGAATGCCAGAGTCCCTGCATAATTGGAAAATCAAACATGGAAAGGGGTAAGTAGTGGAGGTCTTGAATGCCCTCTCGTGAATCTCTGCCAGCAGCATGCGGGCAAAGTCAATCTCCACTCCTGCTACCAGTGTTACAAACATGATCGCTCTATCTTATGTGAGTTCGTTGCCAACTTTTGTCGGCGACACCCTGTTATGCACCAACAACCAGAAGAACTTAGCCATAAAATTCAATGTGGCCTTTCGGATACCTAACCGAGGTGCGGTGACCCACTCTGGACACTCGCCCTCTGTAGCAATGTACTTAGCCAATGATAGTATTACAACCTTTCGTTGTTCAACATTCCTCTGGAAAGCACCGCTCCGCACGATGTCCCATCTGTACTCAAACTCCGCTGTGTTTAGTGACCAAGAGTGACATATGGTCGGACCATAGAGAAAACGGCTAATGGTGGCATGTTATATGTCCACCGGACAACCCCGAACCACATTGGAAGTGAGAGGATCTTGGTCCATGGGTTTTGACCTCATGGAGATCGAGCCACAGAGAGTGGCAGCATAGGAGGCGTAGAACTCTCACACAATTTCCTCGCTATAAGTCCCAGGGTCTCAAGCCATCCAATCACACTTGTGAAGGTTAAAAAGCCGGAGGATGTCAGGGACAGTGTGCGAGCTCCACGTGAGGACTCTGCGCTCCTCTGTAATAAGTCAGGCCATCTTCCCTTGGTTATTTCTCATCTTGGCATCCCGATAAATTTGCCATTGGCCCTCAACACACCATCTGTTTGGCTCGACGACCACTAGAGTAAGATCCTCATTCCTTGGTGTTGGTACAGACTCCGAGCTAGTGGCCTCATCAGACGAGGCAGCTTGGTCATCCTGGCTGGACCCTGTAGCTGACTTGGCCTTGGACCCCGAAGCATGGGCAGACTTGGAGCCAAACGCAGACCCAGTAGCTGAACTGGAAGCAACCCCAGTTGGTGACCCGATCAGTGTGTGCTCCCCATCAGATTGGGAGACAGTGACTACGTCGGTGATCACCTTCTGGGAGGTGCCTCTGGAGGCTCGGGGTGACGTGGGGGAAGTCTTTGTGTTGGGAGGAATGTATGCTGGATTTTTTTCCGTGTCCGTGTCCTCATCAATTAACCTGAAGCTAGGAGCAGCAGATTTTGACTTTCCCTATTTTGCGTAGGTGACTAGCTTCTTAGGTGCCATCGTACCTGTGGAAGCAATATTAGTGCCAAAACTAACCATAAACAAACAAAAAAAATTAGAACTATAAACAAACAGTAGCAAAGTCCCAAGAAAATTTCAGACAGAGGCTACAGTGGTCATCCACGGAGGAGATCTACGGTCCGTAGACTGATCTACGGTCCGTGGAACCCTTCCGTGGATTCGAGGACCAACAATATTGGTCACAGATGGATACCATAGATATACTACGGACAGTTGTCCACATCCGTGGTTTCACACTTGGTGAGATTTTCAAGTGCATCAACCCACGAACCAAATCTACGGTCCGTAGATTGATCTACAGTCTGTAGATTGATCTACAGTCCGTAGACGGGGTATCGTGGATGCGATCTGTGCCAAGTTTCAGCCATTCTTTATTTGAAAGTCCACATCTTAGACTATTTTCAACAATATACTAGTCTAACCATGCATTTCAACATTGAATCATGCTAGTTTGTCATTCTCAGGATTTCGATTAATCATTTGAACAAGTATTTAAGACAAACTTTGGAACCCTAGGTCGAAACTTACATATAGACTCATAATCACATACAGCAAGGCAACAATCACTATCTATCGTTCCAAGGGTATTGTAACTTCCAATTTTATCATGCGATTTCATCTAACAATTACTCAAGGTCAAGACCCAACTCCCGACTTTCTATATTCAATTTATGAACCGAAATTCAAAGTGAGGGGAAAGTCTATTACCTTACAAGCAACGAGGAGTGGGGTGATTGCGTGACGACACTAAGCTTAGCAAGACCAAGGAATCACCTCTTCGTTACTAACCCAACACCGGACCCTTTTGTGGAATAAGGAATGAGTTGTATTCGTAAATAGAAAGGAATTGTGGGAATTATGGGGGAATGGAATGGATGATTTTATAGGGGAGTTATGGAGTGATTTAGGTAGGTTATGGGATGGTGAAACGGTTGGAGAGTGAATGGAGGGAAAGGGAAGTGATTTTAAATTAGGGGAATTTTTAAATGAGGGGGTCCGGGTCGGGTCAGACAGAACTAGGGTTTGGACTCACGACTATGGTCCGTGAGTCAATCTACGGTCCGTAGATGAGGACCGTAGATCACCCTTACACTTAGTAAAATTGAGAGGTTTACCTGGGGTCTACGGACACCATCCACGGTCCGTGGATTGAATGACGGACCGTCAATGGGGTCCGTAGACCTCTCCACCAGACCATTTTCTGCAGATTTTTCATGGTGTACCTGCACATGTAGCAACCAATAGTCTATTATTTTAACATTTTCTAGATACTTTTTAGACACAGACTCTATGCTAATTCTAGTCAACACTAAGAAAAAACTAAAACACCTATCTAAATTGATACAGAGATGCAATTAAACAAAGAAAACTACTAAATGGAAAACAGAAACATATCGTTGGCTAGATTGTACATCTTGGGTTGCCTCCCAAACAACACTTGATTTAACGTCGCGGCACGACACAAGTTTCTTTATTACTCAGACTTCATCAAGATTGTAGGCCTCAATCACTTCTTGCACACTTTCAGCATTTCCCAGATAAATCTTGATCCTTTTCCCATTTACCATGAACCTTGTTCCCTCACTATTCTCAAGCTCAACCGCTCCATGGGGGAGAACTTTTGTGAGCAAAAATGGCCCAATCCATTTGGACTTGAGTTTGCCTGGAAACAAGCGCAACCTAGAGTTGATTAGAAACACAAGATCACCAACCACAAATTCACGCTTTTCAATTCTTTGATCATGATACCGCTTCATCTTCTCTTTGTACAAGGCTGAACTTTCGTAAGCTTTTACGCGAAACTCATCAAGCATATTCAAGTCATTCATTATTTGATTTGAAGCAGCACCCCAATCCAAATTTAGCTTCTTCATTTCCCACATCGCCTTATGCTCTAGCTCTACCGGTAAATGACAAGACTTCCCATATACAAGTTGGTAAGGAGACATACCTATAGGGGTCTTGTATGCAGTGCGATAGGCCCATAGAGCATCATCAAGCTTCCTTGACTAATCCGTTCTATTAGCATTCACAGTCTTTGCCAAAATCTATTTGATTTCTCTGTGGGACACTTCAACTTGACCACTAGTCTGTGGATGGTAAGGAGTGGCTACATTGTGGCGGACACCATATTTCTCAAGTAGTGCCTTGAACAACTTATTACAAAAGTGAGAACCTCCATCACTAATAATAGCCCTCGGTGTACCAAATTTGGAGAAGATATTCTTTTTCAAGAATGCGGTGACACTTTTGCCTTCATTGTTTGGGAGCGCAACTGCTTCCTCCCACTTCGATACATAATCAACCGCAACAAGAATATACTTCATCCCATATGAACTCACAAATGGACCCATAAAATCAATGCCCCATACATCAAACAACTCTATCACCAATATAGGATTCATAGGCAGCTCTTACCTCTTTGAAATCCCACCTTCTCTTTGGCAACGATAACAGGACTTGGCGAAATCCTGAGCATCTACGTGGATTGTAGGCCAGTAGTACCCACACTGCAAAATATTATGTGCAGTCTGAATACCACTATGATGCCCACCAACAGGCGATGAATGGTATGCATCAAGTACACTGAACATCTCAACCTCGGGCACACAGCGACGGATAATCCCATCAGCACAACTACGATACAAGAAAGGCTCATCCCAAAAGAATTTCTTCACATCATGTATAAATTTTTTTCTTTGGTGAAAAGACAAATCCGGGGGCACAATATAGCTTGCCAAATAATTAGCAAAGTCTTTGAACCAAGGAATTAAATCATGAGAAGAAGCCAATACCTGTTCATCTGGAAAAGCATCATTAATTTCAGCCCTATCTCCAAACTTTAAAATAGCCTCTTCCTCTAATCTGGATAAGTGATCGGCCACTTGATTTTCGGTCCCCTTTCTATCCTTTACCAAAAATCAAACTCTTGCAGCTACAATACCCATCTAATCAATCTTGATTTTGCATCCTTTTTCGCCATCAAATACCTCAATGCAGAATGGTCAGTATGAACTATGACTTTAGTACCAAGCAAGTAGGATCGAAATTTTTCGAATGCAAAAACCACCGCAAGAAGTTCTTGTTCGGTCACAGTATAATTCTTCTGGGCCACATTTAGAGCTTTGCTAGCATAGTAAATAGGGTGAAGAATTTTCTCTCGCCTTTGTCCCAATACTACACCAAGCGCCACTCCACTCGCATCGCACATTACCTCAAACGGTTGTCCCTAATCCGGTGAAATAATAATAGGTGCAGTAACCAACTTCTCCTTCAACTCTCCAAATGCTCTAAGACAAGCATCATCAAACTATAAATAACACTCCTTCTCGAGCAGTTTGCACAATGGATGTGCAATTTTTGAGAAATCTTTGATGAATCTCCTATAAAAACCTGCATGCCCAAGAAAACTTCTAACACCTTTTACAGAAATGGGTGGCGGAAGCTTTTCTATTACTTCAACTTTAGCTCTATCAACCTCAATACCTTTCTCTGAAATTTGATGACCCAACACTATATCTTCTTTAATCATAAAATGACACTTCTCCCAATTCAGCACCAAATTGCAGTCTTCACACCTTTTAAGCACCTCGGCGAAATGATTCAGACAACAATCAAAAGAATCACCTACAACTGAAAAATCTTCCATGACCACTTCACTGGTGTCTTCCACCATATTAGAAAATATAGACATCATACAGCGCTGGAAGGTTGTTGGAACATTGTACAACCAAAATGGCATTCGTTTGAACGCAAAAGTCCCATAAGGGCAAGTGAAGGTGGTCTTCTCTTGGTCTTCTGGAGCTATAGAAATTTGATTGTAGCCTGAATACCCATCAAGAAAACAATACGAACCCTTTCCTGCAAGTCTATCCAACATCTGGTCCATGAATGGCATATGAAAGTGGTCCTTTTCTGTCCACACATTCAACTTCCAGTAATCCATACAAACTCTCCATCCAGTAAAGGGCCTCATTGGAACAAGCTCATTTCTTTCATTTGGAACCAAAGTAATACCACCCTTTTTCGGTACGCACTGGACAGGACACACCCAACTACTATCTGCAATGGGGTAAATAACTCCCGCATCCATCCACTTGATGATCTCCTTTTTAACTGCCTCTTGCATAGGTGGATTTAATCTTCTCTGGTGCTGGATAATGGGCTTATGATCTTGCATGAGTTGGATTTTGTGAGAGCAAATACCGAGAGGAATCCCGATAATATCCGCAATAGTCCACCCAATAGCTCGCTTGAACCTCTTTAACACAGTCACCAAGCACTCTACTGGTCTCGCACTCAAATCTGCCGCAATGATGACCGACAAAGTATTCTCTCTCCCCAAGTATACATACCTTAAATGCGGTGGTAGAGCCTTAAGCTCCAAGTTCGGTGCCTCCACAATAGATGGTCTTGTAGGTGGAGACTCGCGATTCTTCATGTCTAACTCATACTTCTTTGGTTTGGATCGATACTCACACCTATCGAGTGCGGCTACCAACTCGTCATACTCTTCAATACCATCATTATCGATATTCATCATAACTGCTGCTAATGCCTCAACACCTAGTCGCTCTTTAATTTGCACTTCTATCTCACTCTCCACTCTGTAAGTTATAGCAGATACTATTTGAAGCTCACCATTCTGCTTCATGGACCTACAAATATTGAAAGTTGCTTCTTCATTGTTCAGTCTGAACTTCATCTATCCCTTTTCCATATCAACCAAGACACGCCCTGTGGCAAGAAATGGTCTCTCAAGGATGATGGGATCCTTAAAATCAACCTCATAGTCAAGAATCACAAAATCTGCCGGAAAAATGAAAGACTCCACTTTCACTAGCACATCATGGAGTACATCAATGGGCTTCTTCACAGTTCGATCGGCCATTAGTAACCTCATTGTAGTGGGCTTTGGTTCCCCTAGGCCCAACTTCTTGTAAATAGATAATGGCATGAGGTTGATGCTAGCACCAAGATCACACAATGTCTTAGCGAAGTGTAACAACCCTATAGTACATGGGATCGTGAAACCACCAGGGTCTTCCTTCTTCTGCACAAGAGATCTTATAGAAATAGCGCTACAATGCTGCAATCTATCATCATCTTCAAAACTCACAGACCTTTTCTTTGTCACCATATCTTTCATAAACTTCGCATACTCAGGCATTTGCTGCAAAGCTTCTCTCAAAAGAACGTTGATAAAGAGTTGCTTCAACATACTAATAAACTTGCGATATTTACCATCTCCTCACGAATCTCCTCTGTACACTGATTATTCGTATCATGAACGGCAAATGTGTTTCTCCCAGTACCCGACCTCCTAGTGCTCCATGTTTTATTATTGCGAGAGATCTTCTCCAATTTTTCTGCAATCTGTGCATATGTGCACTCACCATATGATCCTTCAGTATAGTATCAAACACTGATTTATTGTTGTCATACTTACCTCGATAGAAATATTCCTTCAGTGACTCATCATTAATACGGTAATCCGAAACACCTCTTATGAACGAAGTGAATCTGTCCCATGAGCTGCTCACAGACTCTCCGGCAATGCCACAAAATTATTTACCCTATCTTTGTGATTCAGTTTCTTGGACACTGGATAATACCTTGCTAAGAACACATCTCTCAGTTGGTTACATGTATAGATTGAGTTGTAAGGAAGCTCAGTGAACCATATAGCAGCATCGCCTATCAGTGATAAAGGGAACATTAGCAATCCAATGACATCCATATCCAAGTCTGGTCGACCTACACAGCTCTTGCAGACCACCCGTATCTTGGCTATGTGAGCATGTGGGTCCTCCGATGGCAACCCTGAGAACAAGCCCCTCGCAGTAAGCATCTGCATTAAGCTACTGGTTACCACAAATGTGTGCCCCGAAGGCAAAGGGGGTAAGACTAGAGTCAGCAATATTGACGTTGCCCCAGTAGTTGTCATGCAGTTGTGGGCCTGGTGGACCATGCATCCTCACTGCATCTCCCAATTGATTTTCAGCTAGACCCCGATTTTCTTCACCAGATACTCTTGGTTGTTGTAACTCAACTGCATCACCAAGATTTACTCTAATAGGATTAACTAGAAATCCTTGATTGTTCATTCTTCGCAAAGTTCAGTTCAACTCTGGACCGTACGGAGTAAGTGGTTCACCATGACTCTGTGTACTTGGCATACACTAGAGTCAGAACCTAAAAGAGACAAAAACAACAAGAAAAAGTAAAATTTGGAAATATTTGACTAACGTTCAATAATGTAGTTAAAATAAATCTAAAAGCCAAATTTTTCCCAGCAGCGGCGCCAAAATTTGATAACTCAAATTACACCTCTCTAAAGAAGCATAAGCGGTCGTTATCAAGTAAAGAACCCAACTTGTATGTTGGGGTCGATCCCACGAGGAAAATGGTTTAGACTTTAATTTAACCAACAATTATATTCGATTAGTCAAATTACTTCCAGAAACAAGTAATAAAAAAAGGGAGTTTTGTGAAACAAATTGTAAGAATTTAATAAGTAATCATTTATCAAAACTCAATTTTGGTCGTTATCAAGATGAGAGAAAAAACTAGGGTATACGTGTTCTCCACAAGCTCATAACGGAGTAATCCTAGTAGTAGCAATCCATTACTAATGTACTACATGCAAATTGATAAGTTAGGTATCTCTAAATCCTTCGTCCGGCATCTAGAGAATTTCACCCCGCACCTTGGTCCGGCTACGTGTGTATAATTTACTAACCCTTACCTTTACATCATATTAGACATCATAATCAATGTTTGGCTTAGTTATTACTTCGCACCAATCAACACTAGCCTATTAGATAGTATCACACTAAATCTATGTTGATAATTCTTTTCTTGTTGATTACCTCATTGGTCCGGCAAGTAGCAACAAGGCGAGTTCTAATGCGTGCACTCGTTAAAAAGACTTCTAAACGAAAGAATTATCAATGCATGCAACAACACTATTCAAGAATTGCTTATTTACTATTCATACTTTGTTAATTGCTCATGGTTCCCACAACCATAGTTGCGGGGTTTTTGTTACCCATAATCATATGAACACAATTCATTGCTTTAGATGAAAGTATTATGAACTTACCTAAGAAGAATAATAAACCCAGAATTTCAACTTGAATTGCAACACCAAAATATTTAAAACGAACTGAGGAAATTAATAATTGCTAGGTTTGAAAGAATAATCTCCCAAGACACAAAATAGAACTAAAGTAATAATGTGTAACCTCTAAAAACGAGGTTTATATGCCCTCTTTATAGAAAACAAGTCCTAAATCAAAAGGGAACCAAAATAAGGAAAGTTTGTTACATGCACACGTCTTCATTCCACGAGAGTGACTCACGGAACGTCAATGGATCTACGGTCCGTGAGTCCCTTCTGTCAGCCAGGACTTAGAAAATATATCAACTTCCAAAAATCAGCTTCTCTAAAGCAAACGACGGAACTGCAGTACGGATAGTAGAACGATCTATGGTCCGTCAATCCCCTTCCGTAGCTCCACACTTAGAATTTTCAAAAATCAGGTACTGGAACCCTCGTAGTCTCAATCTACGGATCAACAGTACGGTCCGTAGATCAATCTATAGACCGTCAATGGTCACCGTGGTTCCACACTTGGTCAGATTTCCCTGATTTGACTTCCATGCCTTGTCTTCTGATCTACGACCACAATCTACGGAGCGTTAATGGGACTACGGTTCGTAGATCACCTCCGTAGATTCCCTTTTCTGCATTTCTTTTAGCTATCTCTTTAATTCTGCACCTGAACATCTTTCCTGCAAAATATGATAAAAACACATAAAAACCAATACAAAAAGGCCCTAGACCCACACAACTTGTAAGTGAAATGTATTAGAAACACCGTAAACTCACGATATATCAACCACCCATATACAGTTTGGATTCAAGTCATAGTATGAAGGAGTAGAAAGAAGTGAGTTTTTCCTAAAGTCCTATAGCCTCTCGAACAAAAGTACGGACGTCATCGTACCGTTCCGCAAGACTCTACTAGATTCATTTTTGTACAATGAGATCAACGAACCTAGGGCTCTGATACTAACTTTGTCACGACCCAGACCATTATGATTGACACACTCACTAACCCTCTGGTACGAGAACCAATACTACAACCCAAACTAAACAACTTAACCAAAAACTATGCATTTAAAGATATAGAAGCACGTTTTAAAATGCAGAAATTTTATAGAGTTCAAATAAACTCTAAAGGTTTTTAACAAACAACTAATCAAACTAATGCAGAAGAAGAATCCCTAGAACCTGAAAGTCAATGTACCAAAACTCTAACAAGATTCATAAGTCTAAATAGGAAAATCATCTAAAGAACTAGTCTAAGTCTGAATAGGATGGACTAAACAAAAAGAGAAATCAAGGCATCCCGGTAGAACTAGCTCACCCTTGAATTCGAATTGGCGATCAGTGATCATCTTAGCCAGTTCTGTCAATATGTAACACACCATATTCGAAACAGACCAAAAATTCCAGATTTTCAGAAGTTGCAGGTGCCACCGATGGAAGCCAACTACGGACCGTCAGTCGACTGATGGCCCGTCAGTCAGATCTGTCGATGGGCCAGTCAACTTTCACTGTTCAATCGTGAACGACGATCGACCAGTATAGAGCGTCAGTCAGCTTCGTCGATGGGCCAGTCAGCTTCGTCGATGGGCTAGTCAACTTTCAATCTTCAGTCACGAACGACGATCGACCAGTACGGACCGTCAGTCAGCTTCGTCGATGGGTGAGTCACTTTCAGTCCTCAGTTGCGAATGACGGTCAACCAGTACAGACCGTCTGTCAACTCACAGTCCGTCACTCAGCTTCATCAATGACTCCGACAACGGTTAAGTCGGGGGTCATTTGGTATTTCCCTATTTCATTGGACCCCTAAGATACGTCGTTTAGACCCTAAATCATGAGGTTTTAGTCAGTTTAAGCCTAGAAACATAACTAGAACTTATCTAAGTCAAATCATTAATCAAAACTTTAAAAAATTAGACCGTAAGAGAAAAAGATAAGTCAAGAACGTTAGTTTAAGAATGCAACAAGGTTCCATCAGTTCCATCCCTGAAATCTAAAGATTTCTCCATGGAATTCGTCACCAGGTATGTGGAATTTTACTAGTGGGGTCCTTTCACCCATTACGTCCCTAGTTTTCAGTCAGTTTTTGGATTCCTTTATTACGACTAGACCTAGGGTTTCTTGAATGTTGAATTGTTGGGTTCCTAGCTGTTTGAATGATCCAAATCAGATTAGTACGTTAATATTCAGTTTAATGCATAATTCCACAACCCTAGCTATGTATTTCTTTAGTTCTTGAATTACACATGCTAGGTCAGATATTTCAGTTATTCAATTATACATACCTCAATTATTAATTCATCAATATCAGTTTAATTGTTGCATTCTCAGTTTGCATGTTCAGTTTGAGCTATCTAGTAACTTACAGAAATTCAGTCATAATGTGTTAATTACTTAATCCATTAGAAGTAGCATAATACCAAGTTGGACTAGGGTTCAGCGTACCCAAATAGTCCCAAAAGTACTACCCACGTAGGTTGTAAGTCCCCTCTATGGGCATCATTTCAGTGATCATGCCAGCATGCCTCTATACCTCTAGTATGGTATATTGGGTCCTCTCAATGAGGCGTATACATCGGACTCCACATTTATCTCATGTGGTTTTCTTATCGGTTATTAGTAGCTCCCACAGTTCAGTCAGATTCTATTGCATTGACCATTTATCAATATATCCATTATTCAGTTTCAGCATGTTATAAATTGGTCACTGTATTCAGTTATCTCAGCATTCAGTATCTATATCATGTTCAGATTTTGTCATTACTTATTTACTTTGTTCAGTTATATGTTATTTTAGTTATATTCTATCCTGCATGCTCAATACATTTCAAGTAATGACACAGACTTTGCACTACAGCTTCTCGTGATGTAGGTTCAGGTTCTCAGCATCCAGATCCTGCTTAGATCGGTTCTCGATTTCCAGTTCATCAGAATCAGTGGTGAGTCCTCATTATTCGAGGACAATAGTCATGAGAGTCTTTTCAGTAGTCCTTTAGTTTCAGTTTTGCTACACTTAGTTGGGGCCTGTCCCAGCATTTCTAGTCAGTTAGAGGCTATTTTCAGACATAGATAGATTCAACTTAGTATTGAGTTAATATTTTCTTTGTATTAAACTCATCAATAATCATTTATCTCAGTTATAGTATATGGGTATTCCCCATATTTTCATTTTTATTTATGATTTAGCTTCCGTATCAGTTTATTATCTTTAGTATGCTCATGATCATGCCAATATGAATTGCTTGGGATCACTTGTGGTCCTAGTTTCTGTGTCCGCGTCTCGGGGGTAGTCTCGAGGCATGACAAACTCCAACTTGGTATCAGAGCACTAGGTTTAAGATCCTAGGATATCTGAAAGTGCACCACATCTAATGAGAGGGAGGCTACGAGGTGTTTTAGGAAAACTTCACTCTCTTTGTTATTCCTATCGTCCGTTGGTATGATCTCCTTTCTAATACGTTGTTATGTGCTTAAGATCTTGCCTCCCCGTAGAGCTAATGCTAGGAATACAAATACCCAAAATGCTAAAATTCCTCTAGTCCCAGATCATGAGGTTAAGAATGAAGAGTTTCAGAATACGATCCATTTATTGGCTGAGAGTATGACCAACAAGAACAATCAGCAAGTTCAAGTTCCTAGTAATAGAAATGGTGGATCAGTGGCAGCTAGAGTTTGAGATTATTTTTAAGGATGAATCCGCCTAAGTTTTAGGGTCACAAGTTGGTGAAGACCCACAAAATTTCATTGATGAGGTTAAGAAAATCTTTGGAGTGATGCAATTGACTAGTAATGGTAGGGTTGAGTTGGCATCCTACCAGCTTAAGGATGTGGCTCACATATGGTACACTCAGCGGAAAGATTCAAGGGCTACTTTATCTTTTGTAACTCCTTACATTGCATTCCAATTCAATGTTTTCCCAGAAACTCTTTCAGAAGCCTTCTCAGTCTCTACTCCAGTCTGTGACCCAGTTATAGCTAGATGAAATTGCCCTGTCACAGTCTCCCGAAAAGTCACTTCAACAGTTCTTGTAGAGTTAGAAATGGTAGACTTCGATGTTATGCCTCAGTCAATTGTAGAACTAGGATTGTTCATTTTCAGTTTACATACGAATCAATCTTAGAATGGAAGGGTAGTAGCTTAGCGCTTATGGTGGCGATTCATTTCTTACCTTAAGGCCAAAAAGATGATCTCTAAGGGTTATCTCTATCATCTATTTCGGGTTAAGGATTTTAGTTCCGAATCCTCAACTCTTGAGTCAGTCCCTATAGTAAATAAGTTTCCAGAAGTGTTTCCACAAGATCTTCCCAGAGTTTCTCCCGAAAGGGAAATCGACTTTAGAATTGATCTCCTTCAAGATACCCAGTCTATTTCAATTCCTTCTTACAGAATGGCTCCAGCAGAGTTTAAGGAATTCAAAGAGAAGCTAAAAGATCTTCTAGATAAGGGCTTCATCAGACCTAGTATTTTGCCATGGGGTGCACCACTGTTGTTCGTAAAAGAGAAAAATGGTTCTCTCAGAATGTGCATTGACTATAGGCAGTTGAAAAAAGTCACAATCAAGAATAAGTATCTCATCCCCATGATTGATGACTTGTTCGACCAACTTCAGGGTGCTAGTCATTTCTCAAAGATAGACCTCAAATCAGGTTATCATTAGCTTAGAGTCAGAGATAGTGATATTCCGAAGACAGCCTTCAAAACTCCGTATGGTCATTACGAATTTGTAGTTATGTCATTTAGACTAACCAATGCTCTTGCAGCTTCCATGGATTTGATGAACAGAGTGTTCAAGCAGTACTTGGACTTGTTCGTTATCGTCTTTATTAATGATATCCTCAGTTACTCTAGGAATGAGGAAGAACATGCGAGTCATTTGAGGGTTGTCCTGCAAACTCTCAAAGATCACCAATTATTCGCTAAGTTTAACAAATAAGAGATTTTGGTTGCATTTAGTTGCTTTTCTTGGGCATATAGTGTCTGGTGAAGGGATTCGAGTAGATTCCTAGAAAATAGACTCAGTGAAACAATGGCCCATACCTACCTCTCCGACAAATATCAGAAGTTTCTTGGGTCTAGCGGGTTATTACAGAAGGTTTGTGGAAGGATTATCATCCATTGCCTCTCTATTGTTTAAGTTGACTCAGAAGAAGGTCAAGTTTCAGTGGTCAGATGATTGTGAGAAAAGCTTCACAGAGCTGAAAACCAGGTTGACTACAACTCATATTTTGACTCTAACAGAAGGTTTAGACGGCTATGTTATATATTGTGATGCATCTAGAGTTGGCCTAGGTTGTGTGTTGATGTAACGAGATAAGGTTATAGCTTATGCTTCTAGACAGCTTAAGGCACATGATAAGAATTACCCGACTCATGACCTCGAGCTTGTAGCAGTGGTGTTTGCACTCAAGATTTAGAGACACTACTTGATGGTGTTCATCTAAATGTGTTCACAGACTATAAGAGCCTCCAATATGTATTCACCCAGAAAGAGTTGAATCTTAGCCAGAGAAGGTGGCTTGAGTTCCTCAAAGATTATGATATGAGTGTGCATTACCATTCAGGTAAGGCGAATGTTGTAGCAGACGCTCTTAGCAGATTATCCTTGGGTAGTGTAGCACATGTTGAGGAAGAAAGAAGAGAGCTAGCAAAGGATGTTCACAGACTTGCTCGCCTAGGAGTTCGTCAAAAGAGCATATCAGATGCTGGTGTAACGATTCAAAATGGGGGAGAATCTTCTTTGGTAGGGGAAGTTAAGGAAAAGCAAGATAACGATCCGATATTACTTGAACTCAAGGGTGCAGTCCATCAACAGAGAGTTGATGTTTGCTCCCAAGGGGGAGATGGTGTGCTTCGCTACCAGGGTCGATTATGTGTTCCTAATGTGGGCGAGTTGAGACAACATATTCTTGCAGAGGCCCATAACTCCAAATATTATATCCATCCAGGCGCCACTAAGATGTACCGCAATTTGTGGGTAGTCTATTGGTGGAATGGTATGAAAAGAGATATAACAGACTTTGTGGCTAGCGCCCCAATTGCCAACAAGTCAAGGCAGAACATCAGAAACCAGGAGGCATGACTCAAGAGATTGACATTACTACTTAGAAGTGGGAAGTGATCAACATGGACTTCATCATAGGTTTACCTCATACTCGCAAACATCATGACTCTATTTGGGTGATTGTTGATAGGGTTACTAAGTCTTCTCACTTTTTGGCGGTCAGGACTACAGATTCGGCGGAGGATTACGCCAAGCTTTACATTAATGAGGTTGTGAGGTTGCATGGGGTTCCTTTGTCCATCATCTCATATAGAGGTCCTCAGTTTATCTCTCATTTCTGGAAGTCATTTCAGAAGGGTCTTGGTACCCAGGTTAACCTTAGCACATCATTTCATCCACATACGGATGGTCAGGGAGAGCGTATAATCCAAACCTTAGAGGACTTGTTGAGAGCTTATGTGATTGACTTCAAGGGTAGTTGGGACGATCACCTTCCTCTTATTGAGTTTGCCTACAACAATAGTAACCATTCCAGCATTCAGATGGCCCCTTATGAGGCATTGTATAGGCGTAGATGTAGATCTCCAGTTGGTTGGTTTGAAGAGGTGAAGCAGCCTTGATATGACCAGACTCAGTCCTTGATGCTATGGAGAAAGTGCAACTCATTAGAGATAGACTTAAGACTGCCCAAAGTCACCAGAAGTCTTATGCAGATGTGAGGAGAAGGGAACTAGAGTTTCAAGTTGA
Source organism: Solanum stenotomum (assembly GCF_019186545.1). NCBI lineage: Eukaryota > Viridiplantae > Streptophyta > Magnoliopsida > Solanales > Solanaceae > Solanum > Solanum stenotomum. The sequence continues at coordinate 37,937,097 of NC_064290.1, forward strand.
TGATTGGGTTTTCCTGAAAGTGTCACCTATGAAGGGGGCGATGAGATTTGGCAAGAAAGGGAAGCTCAAACCCAGATATGTAGGCCCTTACCGGATCTTGAAAAGGATTGGTAAAATGGCTTATGAATAAGAATTGCCAGCAAATTTGGCAGCAGTGCATCCAGTTTTTCACATTTCACTTTTGAAGAAGTGTGTGGGTGATCCAGCATCCGTAGTGCCATTAAAGACTATGGTTGTAAAATATAGCCTTTGTTATAAGGATGTACCAGTTGAGATGCTTGATCATCAAGTTAGAAGGTTGAGAAACAAAGAAGTCGCTTCAGTCAACGTTTGGCGGAGGAATCAGATCGTAGAGGGAGCTACTTGGGAAGCAGAAGCAGCCATGAAGTCCAAGTATCCTCGCCTCTTTCTTTCCGATTTCATTCCAGCTTAAGGTAATAGTTCCTCTTCAGTTTTTCAGTTATTCATGTGTAAATTCAGTCTTAGAATCATGTTTCTTTAGTTTGTACTTGCATTTTCAACGTATTTTCATGTTTTTGGAACTCAGTTCAGTTAGAAATTCAGTTCTTAGTGTTTAGTGGTAGGGATTGCTGCCCTCTCCCTACATTTCAGCTAGTTTAGTCTTCATTCGAGGACGAATGGTCCCAAGGGGGAGATAATATGACACCCCGTATTCGAAACAAACCAAAAAATTTAGATTTTCTGAAGTTACAGTTGCCACCGATGGAAGCCAACTACGAACCGTCAGTCGACTGACGGCTCGTCAGTCAGCTCTGTCGATGGGCCAATCAACTTTCAGTGTTCAGTCGCGAACGACGGTCAACCAGTATGTACCGTCAGTCAGCTTCATCGATGGGCCAGTCAACTTTCAGTCTTCAGTCACGAATGACGGTCGACCAATACGGACCCTCAGTTGACTCACGGCCCGTCAATCAGCTCTGTTGATGGGTGTATCAACTTTTAGTCCTCAGTTGCGAATGACGGTCGACCAGTACGGACCGTCTGTCGACTCACAGTCCGTCAGCCAGCTCCGTCACTTAGCTTCGTTAGCGACTCCGACAACAGTTAAGTCACGAGGTTTTAGTCAGTTTAAGCCTAGAAACATAAATAGAACTTATCTAAGTCAAATCATTAATCAAAACTTTAAAAAATTAGAGCGTAAGAGAAAAAGATAAGTCAAGAATGTTAGTTTAAGAACGCAACAAGGTTCCATCAGTTCCATCCCTGAAATCTAAAGATTTCTCCATGTAATTCGTCACCAGGTATGTGGGATTTCACTAGTGGGGTCCTTTCACCCATTACGTCCCTAGTTTTCAGTCAGTTTCTTGATTCCCTTATTATGACTAGACCTAGGGTTTCTTGAATGTTGAATTGTTGGGTTCCTAGCTGTTAGAATGATCCAAATCAGATTAGTATGTTAATATTCAGTTTAATGCATAAGTCCACAATCCTGGCTATGTATTTCTTTAGTTCTTGAATTACACATGTAGGCCAGATATTTCAGTTATTCAATTATACATGCCTCAATTATTAATGCATCAATATCAGTTTAATTGTTGCATTCTCAGTTAGCATGTTCAGTTTGAGCTATCTAGTAACTTACAGAAATTCAGTCATAATGTGTTAATTACTTAATCCATTAGAAGTAGCATAATACTGAGTTGGACTAAGGTTCAGCGTACCCAAATAGTCCAAGAACTACTAGCCACGTAGGTTGTAAGTTCCCTCTGTGGGCATCATTTCAGTGATCATGCCAGCATGCCTCTATACCTGTGGTATAGTATACATCGGACACCACATTTAACTCATGCGGTTTTATTATCGGTTATTAGTAGCTCCCACAGTTCAGTCAGATTCTATTGCATTGACCATTTATCAGTATACCCAATATTCAGTTTCAACACTGTATTCAGTTATCTCAGCATTCAGTATCTATATCATGTTCAGATTATGTCATTGCTTATTTGCTTTGTTCAGTTATATGTTATTTCAGTTATATTCTATCATGCATGCTCAGTACCTTTCAAATACTGACACAGACTTTGCACTACATCTTCTCGTGATGTAGGTTTAGGTTCTCAGCATCCAGATCCTGCTTAGATCGGTTGTCGATTTCCAGTACATCAAAATCAGTGGTGAGTCCTCATTTTTCGAGGACAATAGTCATAAGGGTCTTTTCAGTATTTTTAGTCCTTTAGTTTCAGTTTTGCTACACTTAGTTGGGCCCTGTCCCACCATTTCTAGTTAGTTAGAGGCTATTTTCATACATAGATAGATTCAACTTAGTATTGAGTGAATATCTTCTTTGTATTAAACTCATTAATTATCATTTATCTCAGTTATAGTATATGGGTATTCCCTATCTTTTCATTTTTATTTATGATTTAGCTTCTGCATCAGTTTATTATCTTTAGTATGCTCATGTTAATGCCAACAGGGTTTGCTTGGGATCACTTGTGGTCCTAGGTCCCGTGTCCGCGGCTCGGGGGTAGTCTCGGGGCGTGACAAAATAGCCGTTGGAAGATGCCCTGTACTCAATAAAAATAAGAGCAAGTGCAGTATCAATACATAACCATCGTGTACTGGTAGGATCACGCGGCTATCCCACTTAGTGTACTATACATTAGTCAATACAACAATATAATCACATACACATACCGAACATATACAATATCATCAACATATAAAAACAATGAACAACTTCACGATTCTCACATATCACAATTATATCAATTTAGAGCAATATACCGTCTTTCAATATTTGTCATCATTAGATATGAACGAACTCATCACAAGTAGATACAAAACACAATTCAATTGTCCTCTTACGGAATCCAATTAAATGGTCCTCTCATAGAACCCAAACCCAAACTGTTAGCATACCCGTTGGTGGTACCCGATCCAAGTTAGTGTGCTAGAACGTGGCAATCGATAACATATTGATGCCGGAACGTGGAAATCGATCCCAGTTAGTGTGCCAAAACATGGCAACCGATCCCATATGTCTGCCGAAACTTGGCAACCGATTCCATATTTATGCCGGAACGTGGCAACCGATCCCAGTTAGTGTGTCGGATCGTGGCACCTGCCCATTCAAAAAACCACAATCACAATCACAATCACAATGTATATTCTCACAATCCTACAACAAGAGGTGATTCATGGCATACAGTTATTCAATTATCCTCATTTACAACAAGTGTGATCAATAATGCAACATTCGTTTGCATACATGTATCATAATGAAGCCAGAACAAACACATCACACAATCACAGAATCACAACCATCACATACCTCAAATCCAATCTTGAATCCCCTAATGCACTTGATTCTTCCCTTTCCGGGTTCTTCCCGCTTGTTCATGGTCTAAAACCATACAATTAACTCAACGATCAACAATCATCCATCTAATTATCCAGATTATAACAAACCCAATAAACCTATACCAAACCCAAGATCCTAATACCCAATTTTGGGTTGTTTCCACCATGGAATCTATAACAAAACCCTCCCCCATCAATATTTATCCATTCTATTATGTTCTGTGAATTGACAAATGGATTCGAGGAGTGAAAAGCTTACCTTTAGCCTCAAGAATGGTGAAAAATGAGTACAAGTCGCCTGGGGTTCGTTCTTTAGCTCTAAAAGTCGAAAAGTGCTTCATAAGGTCATTTAGGGGTTTATTAACGATCTTAAGTCGCGTCGAGCACGCCACATCGACCCTCATCCCACTATATTGGCCCTGCTAGAGTGGCGAATTCTAGCACCAAAGCGGCTTGGATGAACCAGTGAGCTATTTTAATAATTTCAAGACCCCCAATTCACAACACACCATTAACCAACAACGCTCAGAAAATACCCTTAGCACTAAGATCGATTTCGGGAGTTCTACTCACCTATATTCAATTTCGTAAAGTCGTACGGGTTCTTTAACGAGTTATCTAACTACTTATATAATCAAAAACATAATTAACTCACTCGGTTGTTACCAAATTTCCCTTCACCCTTATGACTCTGATTTCATCCAAATCTGGACTAGGTTGGGAAAATCCAATTACTACGAAAAAGTTTTCTGACCCTAATTCTTTCTCCATTGGCTTTTCCATAATGATGAAAATTAGGTCGTTACAAGAATATATCAATACATCGTCTATGTAGACTATAGAAATATGACTATACTGATTAAATATATTATTCATGATATTTTGAAATTCAAACAGAGCATGTTTTAGTTCGATAGGCATTACATTCCATTCGTACTATCCAAAAGGGACATTGAAGGCTATTTTATACATATATTTTCAGCGATTTGTATCTGCCAATATTCTGATTTCATGTCAAACTTACTATGAATATTAGTTTTGTAAGTTGTTTTAAGAAGATCACGTTTATTAGGTATGGGGTGGGGGACGGACCGAGTTCCTAGATGTAATCCTAAGGAAAATTGGGCAGAGTAACGGAAGGGAGCAAGAACAAGTAAAAATTAAAACAAAACTTTTAAGAAAAGAACAAGAAAATAGTATAAAAACTTGAACTTTTAAACATTAAAACAAAATAGTAGTAGAGAAGACATACTTACAATAAAACTTTTATTGATTTAGGGAAAGAGATAACATGGATAGGAAAAGATGGGAAAATGGAGAGATATGTAGAGAAGTTTCAAAGTCGTAAGAATGCCCTCTACTGATACATGTTGAAAGCCTTAAATAGGCCTCAAAAGTGCTGACTAGTCTAACTTATTGTGCTATCTATTTTACATGTGTGCATACACAAATACATATCATTTTTTTTACACGCAACTACTTAACTATTACACATAACTGATGATAATTATATGTGGCTAGGAATATATTCCATATAGCTGGAATTACTTACACGTAGCTTTTGAATTTGCTGCATGTCTATCTTCTTTGAAGATGTATTTGCTAAAAATTGATCTTAAAATATGTATCTTGTTGTTTGGTCCCTTGTCACTTTGTGGCATGAACTTTTGTTCATGTGGGGTCCACCTTTTCATTTATTTGTTGACATATTGAATGTTAACACGGGCTTACAATTTCATATGCTGAAAAATGGCCTTGAAACTTGTTATTTTTTTACCATTGATTTGTATGGCATGACTTTGGATGTGGGTTTCACTTCTTGATATTTCCTTTCTTGATATCTCCTTTGTTTATCATCAAAGTGTGTTACCACTTTGATGAGTCCACAATTTGAACTCATTTAGGGCTATATTTTGATAGAATTAATGTCCTCAAATCCATATTTTATCTCTATATCTGATGAAAATCCTTAAGTTTCAGGTATTTGAATTGAGAAACAAAATATGGATGCTATCAAGCAAAAAGGAACAAAGTGGCTGAAAGAAGGAAGAAAATATGGCCTGACGATCGCCAAATCCATTAGGCGAGTCGCTGAAAGGCCTACAACCTCGTCTAATGTTCAAGTGTGCTGAGCCTTGAAGAAAAAGGTCAAGTCTGCGAGGAAAGGGAGTAGTCGACGAATAACCGAGAATTTCCGCGAAGCATCATCATATCAACCAATGATTCAAAACGCGAAGAAGCTAATGGATAAAGCTAAAAGGCGAGGTACCTGACCAAAAGGCGGATCGCTAAGTGGTTCGGCGATCCCGACTAACTGCGCCGAGTGATCCACTGCAACATAAATTTTCAAACACTATAAATACTTGTTGAATTTGTTAGCTTAGTATTAAGAAATTAAGTCGTAGACAATTTTTATTTTGAGACTTAGAATATTTTGAGTTCCAAGTTTTAGAGGGTTTTGGAGACTTTGTTCTGAAAACCTTGAAGACTCAAAAGGTTTCACTTCAAGAAATTGGACGTGGGTCTCGAAGATTCTTCACTCTTGACATATTTTAAGACTTAATCCTTCATACCCAGTTGATGGTAACTGATATTGGTATAGATTTTTATCTCCTTTACATGTCTAGCTAAAACCCCAATTCTTATGGTGTGATTTTGTGAATATGGGTTAGATTATCTATTGGGTCATGCTTGTTGATGGTTTATTTGTTGTTTAAATGTGATTTCATTTAGTAGTTGTGTATGAACTTAATGGGATTGTAGTTGCAAATACGGTTTCATCTTAGTGTTTACGGCTTGCTCGAGAGAGAGGTCGTAAAACTAAGACTACTAAATTGATAGCGGGTGGTATTGGGTCGGCATGGGTTCAGATCGAGAGAGTGAGTCCTAGTCCTTCTCCCACACATTCAGCTCGAGAGAGTGAATGGGCTAAGGCAGAGGTTGTACTTAAAGCGGCAACTCGGTGTTTGAGAGAAACCGAGTTGATTCAGGATAAGTTGCTCGAGAGAGAATTTACCCCCACTATAGTCTAGCCCAGTCACAATTGTTCAACAATTTACTATCAAAAGCATGTACCCGATAATTTAGTCTATCCCGTATTCTTATCACATCCCAAGAATCCCGTCTCCACATCTCGTTTTCTTATATTTTTGCTATTTTTAGTTGTTAATCAATACAAACCCCCCATTGATAATTGACGCTTGCGTCACCCCTTTTAGATGTAATATGTTTATATTCGATAATATCTATAGCTATGACTAACTAGAACTAGATTTTATTTTTCTATTAATTCTCAAAACCACTCCCTTAGGACTCGACCCCAACCCTTGGTTGGGTTACTTTACTATTGTACGATCGTAGACACTTGAATTGAATGTTGTGTCTTGATTACGCAAATATCAAAATGGAGCCGCTGCCGGGGAGTGGTGTTATTTGAGAATTTTTAGTTTAGTAAAATATTTGCTCTTCTTAGTCGTATTTTACTAACTCTACTTTAGTTTTGTTTTTCTTTGAGTTGTTGTTGAAGGAAGATACCCTGAGCATAGCTGAGGGAAATGGTAGCAAATTGGCTGAAATGAGTCAATAAGTCAAGAGGGACTTCAAGTTAACCGCACTGGTAACTCAGCTGACGATTTGGCCACCAAAATATTAGAGGTGAAAGACCAGTGCAAAAGTCAAGGGAGGTACTTATCCTCTCATGAGCGGAAAAAGACTAGAGATAAGGAGAACAAACGTGTCGAGGACACACTACAAATCATTCTCCAAAAGATCACCGAACAAGATGGAGTGTTGGAAAAGATGAAGGAGAATATTGAAGTGTTGAATGAGATAATTGGCTCTCATTCTAGATTGATCCAGCTGATCAGGACACTTATGAGTTATGCAGTGCCTCCTCTCCACTCAAATGAACTATTGGGGTTACCTAGTAACATTAGGGCCAACCACAATAATGGAGAGTGAGTAGGGACTTGCATCGGGCCACGACGTTAAAAGGCGCTTCTTGGGAGGCAACCCAAGGCCTTAAATGCTTTATTTTTGTCTTAGAAATAATGGTGTGTTAATTGTGCAGGTTAAAGTGTGGAGAGTGTGTGGAAATTACGTTTGGCAAACTAAAAATCCATTCAGCGAATCGCTGAACAGGTCGGCGATCCAGATGTAAACCACCGTTTAGACCCTCACTTTGATTGAAGGTCCTGTAAAACTCGACGAGATAAGTAATCACTCGGCGTGTCGCCAAATAAATCAGCGAGCAATACTAACTTCATCGAATGGGCGAGATCTGGGTAGTTTTTATAAAGCCATAGGTTTAAACTTTCAACCCTTTACATTTTCCCTCACTTTCGACCTTTGCAAACTCACACCTACTTAGTATTTTCAATATTTCCACATTCGATAAGTATTTTAGTTGATTGATTTGTTCTCGAAATTGGATTACTTTGCCGCCTAACATTTCAGTCTTGTTTTAATCGGCAGTAAAGGTTGGTTTTCCAAACCCTACATTTACTTTTGATATTTGAACTCTTATGCAAGTGATATTATCTAGTTGTCGCGTGCTGGCCTCTGTGATTGAATTAATTGGTTAAATTTCCTGGTTTTAATTTGAAACTCTTGCCTGTATTGCTTTGAATATTGAAATCCCAAAATTTGGCCATAAAATAGATGAAGTTTTGTGGAGTTATGCGTACGTGGTGTTTAGCTTGGTTGAGTATTATGGGTCTGAGCTTAATTGTACTAGTGCATAGTTTAATTTTGTTTTTTGTGGTTGCGGGGTTGAATTTGAGAAGATGGGTCAAATGTAGGCACGTTGGGCTATCTGGTGAGCTAACTCAAACTTGCCGAACTACTCTGCGGTTTGCCTAATGTGCCCATCTCGCCTTTAAATTCATGTTATATTCTTCGTGGGTTTCTGTAACTTTTGGCGAGAAGCCTGAGGTCGCCAAAAGCACTCGGTGACTAGCCGATCGTATTCTTGATCGCCCTTTGTCTGCACTCTTGAATCCTTGTTGCACTGTGGCTTTTGGCGGAAAAACTCTTCCTCGCCGAAGGTGGTCGGTATTCCGCCACCGACTTGAAAAAGTTTTTGAACCAACTCTTGTCGGTGAGCTCAGCCTAGCTCGCCATAGCAATTTGGCGATTCGCCGATCTATTAAACGAGCTTTTCTACAATTGTGTTCCTATGAATTTGATTAAGTTTGTTTAAACTTTTTCCAGATGCTTTGCAGAAATGGCTAGATCTAAAGTTACTGGGAGAAACATGCCACGCCAAGGGAAAGAAAAGGGGATTACACTGAATGAGAATGCAGCAGCATCCAGTGACAAAGCCGCAAAACTGTCCACAACTGGTAAGAAAGACATAGGTAAAGTCAGACAACGATGGAATTTATTCTACTTATCTCACCCCATCTCGGAGTGAGGGTGAACAGCAGGGGAACCAAAGTTCGGATTCTGAAAAGGATGAGCTGATAGAGGCACAGAGGGCTAAGTTGTGAACTAAGAAGCTGAATGATCCATCTAGGATCAGAAGTCCTCTACCTACCACTCCTACTCCCCCAATCCCAGCACAAGCAATGGTACTGGCACCCCCAGTACAGGGTCCTCTGCCCAAGTCAATGAATAGATTAAAGACTGAGGGGTTGAGGACAAACCTTGAAGAAAAATGTCTATCCACAGATGGGGTTATCGACAGTTACCCAGAGATAATAGAGTGCCTGAAACACCACAAGTTCTGAATCTTCACCAAGCCCCATGGCCCTTATATTCCAAATTGGGTAAGAGAGTTCTACAGTACATACAATGCACTAATACCCCAGAAGAAGCAGCTAGAAGCAGCGTTCAAAGAAGTTGACTATGTGGTTGTTAGAGGCAGGAGGGTGAAGTGCGATAGTGATGCAATCAACGCAGTTTTGGGCATGTCCACGAATATTAGGGATCACTTCCAGCACTTGATTAGAACAGAGAAGCTGGATAAGATGAAAATGTGATTAGCCCCACTAATTTCAGATGATACTCCGAAGTGGTTGGCGGAAGGAGCTCCGATTGAAAAGAAAGAACTGGATATAGTTGTAAGATTCTGGTTCGGTTTTATCAGCAGCACAATTATGCCGTCCCAGAATGAGTCGATACTTCGATTTGCCAAGGAAGCATACCTGGGTTGCATCATAAAGAAAACTCGGATAAATTTGGGTACGATCATTGCTTCATAGATACTCATGCGTGCAAGACAGCGCCATACCTCACTTCCATTCCCAGTATTGATCACGAAACTGTGCAAACGAGCTCGGGTACTTCGAGATGCCAAGAAAGATGTGGAAGTGATGCCCACATCCTCTACTGATATCTGGAGGATCAAGGTTGCGTACCTTAACGATCAAGCAGAAAGGAAGAAGGCAACCTTGGTGGAGTCAGTAAACACAGAGTCATCACCTGCAGAGGCATCTTTGCCTACTCCAGCCCTTGGGCCTTCAGGTATATCTATTGCCACTATTACTCATGTTGATACTCCAGGTTCTTCTGTTATTGCACTGCCTCCCATACCTACTTTTGTTGCTTTTATTTCCTGGCATCCACTCACCTAGGCCTCCCTACTCCATATGGGGCAGCTTGCCCAATCTACAAATCATCGGGCTGCTAGTCTAGAGGCCTCTGTTCCGGGCATGATTCAGACTACCCTTGTTGACGCTGTGACACCACTAAGCACTACCATTGATGCCCTAGCAGCCAGGATAGCAGTGTGTGAGCACAAACAAGGGGCCACAGAGGAGGTGACGGTGTTAAAAACTGTCATTGTTGAGCTACGAAAAGATGTGGACTACATGAAGTCCACCGATATGTCCATGGTCTTTGGAACAATGGAGATTCCAGATGTGCCTGAGATGCCTCAGACCACCACTAGACATGGGGATAGAACGAAGTAGACAACCGATCTTGAGTCAGAGGTAGAGTCTGATGAAGAGATGCTTGAGGAGACTCAGGGAGCTGCATCTGAAGACCTAACTGATATTGAAGCAATTATAATAGATGTTGTTGTGCAGGCTTCTTTGGCGAAGGCGCCTGTTGTTGAATCCAGTGGAGTTGGTCCTTCTGAGGTCACTCTGGGCACCGATGCCTAGACGGAGCAACCAGTTAAACATGATCCCCTCTTTTCCTCCATCTCAGTCTTTCTTTAGCTTATACTCTGGATATTTTGTTATTTGCATTTGAGGACAAATGGTTTTTAATTGTGGTGGGGTGAGGCCCACCTTTGTTGTGCTATCTGTGATTCGTGTTTTGATTATGTATTTGGGTTGTGAATCATAATGTGGTTTTATATTGCTTTTTAGTGGATATTTGAGCTTATGGCTCCATCTGTTTTTATTGCAAATGATTTTGACCCTTCCAAAAAATTTTAAATTTTCGCCACCTCTTGTATGTGTTGAATGTGGTTGTTCTCTTGCAAATTTGAATATCGGTCTTGATCAATACCGTTGACTTGAATAGTGCACATAATCGAACAAACATGAATGTGCGGCTACAATGAGACCAAATGAAGTTGCACAGACAATGTGTGAACTCTTTGCATCTCGTTGTGATTATCCAATTAACAAATTGATTCTCTTGTGATGAACGTTGCACACTAGCAAAAGTGTGGAGTCTTGTTTGACTATAGTGTCGATGCCTTGTGTGATGAGCTTATTGTGAACCATGCATGATAACACCTAGAATTTGCCCCGTTGGTTCGGTCAACTAAGTAAGGCTATCTCTTGACATGATCTTAGGCAACTCCTAAAAGTGTGAGTCAATTTGACATATACCTCTTTCGTGGCCTACCTTGTGAGAGTGTGAACCTCTTTTGAACACCCTTTGAGCCTGACCCTTTTTCTTTGGAAGAAACTTGATAAAAACATGACCTTTCTTTATTCATTACCCATAATCCTCATGAAGTTGTGGTTTGTTTGAATAGCCAACTTAGGCCAAAAGCCTAATTTGGGGGTGTGGTGAAAAGATAAGGAAAATCAAGGAGTGCAAGAAAATTCCCTTCTATCCATGTTTTGATAAAAATGGAACCACTCCATAAAAAAAAAAAAAAAAAAGAAAAGAAGGAAAAAGAAAAAAGTTGTGGAATAAAGGTATGAAAATGCAAAAAGGAATGGGGTTCCAAACAATCCATGCATAATGAATAATGGGATAATTTTGAGCACTAACGAAATTTATGAAAGAAGAGGAAAGGAAGTGTTGGTCACACCACATTTCATGAGGACTATAGCCATTGAGCCTAAATGACCATACATGTGCACTCAACTCAATTACAAGCCTTGAAAAGACCTTTTTTGATCTCGAGTGAGCTGAAACAAATGTCGATTGGAAAATACGGGCAAACCTATGGGTGAAATTATGCATTGCGTTCTTCTTTTGAGTGTGAGCATTGCATTTGATTCCAAAACTTTAAATTGTGAACCATTGTGTGAATATGGAATCTTTCTTTGTGTGAGGGCATTTGAACACTTTTGTTGAGCTTGAACTTGCATTTTAAGCGAGTATTGTGAGCATGAGATTCTTTTATAATGGTGAGTCACAAGTTGAATCTTTGAGTGCACAATTGATCTTTGCATGAGTAAAGTGAGTCTTGTTGTGTGGATTCATGATTTATTATTATGTAGCACTGATTGAGACACCCTTTTTGAACAGTTGAACTCTAGTTTGCTTGAGGACAATCAAAAGTTTAAGTTGGGGGTGTTGATGAGTCCACAATTTGGACTCATTTAGGGCTATATTTTGATAGAATTAGTGTCCTCAAATGCATAATTTGTCTCTATATCTGATGAAAATCCTTAAGTTTTAGGTATTTGAATTGAGAAACAAAGCATGGACGCTATCAAGCAAAAATGAACAAAGTGTCTTAAAAAAGGAAGAAAAGACGGCCTGACGATCGCCTAGTCCATTAGGCGAGTCGCCAAAAGGCCTACAACCTCGCCTAATGTTCCAGTGTGCTGAGCCCTGAAGAAAAAGGTCAAGTTTGCGAGAAAAAGGAACAGTCGGTGAATCACCGAGCAGTACCGTGAAGCATCATCATATCACCTAATGATTCAGAACGCGAAGAGGCTGAAGGATAAAGCTAAAAGGCGAGGTACCTGACCAAAGGGTGGATCGCCGAGTGGTTTGACGATCCCGACAAATTGTGTCGAGTGATCCGCTGCAGCATAAATTTTCAAACACTATAAATACATGTTGAAGTTGCTAGCTTAGTATAAAGAAATTAAGTCATAGACAATTTTTATTTTCAGACTTGGAATATTTTCAGCTCCAAGTTTTATAGGGTTTTTGAGACTTTGTTCTAAAAACCTTGAAGACTCAAAGGTTTTCACTTCAAGAAATTGGACGTGGGTCTCGAAGATTCTTCACTCTTGAAGTGTTTTAAGATTTAATGCTTCATGCCCAGTTGATGGAAACTGATATTGGTATACATTTTTATCTTTTTTACTTGTCTAGCTAAAACCCCAATTCTTTGGGTGTGATTTTGTGAATATGGGTTAGATTATCTGTTGGGTCTTCCTTGTTGCTGGTTTATTTATTATTTAAATGTGATTTCATTTAGTAGTTGTGTATGAACTTAATGGGATTGTAGTTGTAAATACGATTTCATCTTAGTGTTTTCGGCTTGCTCGAGAGAGAGGTCGTAAAACTAAGACTACTAAATTGATAGCCGGTGGTATTGGATCGACATGGGTTCAGCTCAAAAGAGTGAGTCCTATTCATTCTCCCACATATTCAGCTCGAGAGAGTGAATGAGCTAAGACAGAGGCTGTGCTTAAAGCGGCAACTCGGTGTTCGAGAGAAACCGAGTTGATTCTGGGTAAGTTGTTCGAGAGAGAATTTGCCCCCTTTATAGTCTAGCCTAGTCACAAATATTCAACAATTTACTATCAAAAGCATGTACCCGATAATTTAATCTATCCCGTATTCCTATCACATCCCAAGAATCTCGTCTCCACATCTCGTTTTCTTATATTTTTGCTATTTTTAGTTGTTAATCAATACAATTCCCCCCATTGATAATTGACGCTTGCGTCACCCCCGTTAGATTTAATATGTTTATATTCGATAATATCTATAGCTATGACTAATTAGAACTAGATTTTATTTTTCTATTAATTCTCAAAATCACTCCCTTGGGACTCGACCCCAACCCTTGGTTGGGTTACTTTACTATTGTACGATCTTAGATACTTGAATTAGAAGTTGTGTCTTGATTACAGAAACATCACACTTCTTAAGATATAAAGCGCAGTGCAGCTATTCCTTGTAGATCTAACATATTTTTGTTGCTAGACTCGTCATCTATAGGAAGCAGTATCTAATAATTCAAATTTTGATTTGGTATTAGTGTTGATGTTTAATAAGGCTTCTTTGAGCCTTCTTTTTAATTTTTTCTGTGGAGTTGTTGGAATCTCTCCGTGTTGATGAACATGAAATTAACTTATCATTGCGAACAGCTGGTGCCCATCCTTTAATTTTATTTGCTTAAATATTTGATCCTCTCAAATTCATGAATATCGAAGGACCAACTAATAATATAAGAGATCCTTATGGCAATAAAGAACTTGCATAATTCAATATGTTTTGATAAGGTAGATATATTCCTTTCTACCTGAAATTTCTTAAAGTTTATTTGATGTTGAGTCGATAATACCTATTTATTTCCTCCGAACTGACTCCACCATTCGTAAAATCATTGGGGAATTACTGCATTCTTCATTTCTTCTGAATATTTTATAAACCAAGTATGGGTATTGGGTCTAACAAAAATAAAGTTATACCAAGCTGCTTTCTAATCATACCAATTATATGTCTGGGGTCGATGGGCTTTAGATAAGTGAATAGGGGTATGTAGATGATCTACAAACCATTCAAATGGACTCAAAATTCTTAAAATCGTGAACTTTGAATATTGTATACTATCTGGATTACTTTCTTCAAATATATGCTCAATTTCTACTGAATCGGTATCCGTCAAGATAGCAGGGCTATAGTAAGTCCTGAATTCCATAATTTCCATATTTTTTTATCAAGTGCAGTAATTGGCAGTATCTGTGACACTGTTAACTCAAATTATTTTTTATTTGGAGTAAACTTTTCCTTTTCCTTTTGAGAAGTGGCAGCGAGATCAGCTTGTGGGTATATCTCTGCGGTTTTCATCTTGTAACTATCATTTGTTTGAGTTGAAATATTTTTATTGATCGAAGAGGATGAATCTTCTCGGAAAACTAAATGAGTGGTTGTTGCTTGGTTGAGCTGGTTATAGGTTCTTTTAATGGTGAAGGTATAGTATATTTTGGTAGAAGGGAATACATGTATATATCTTCTAATTTTGTTTGATCTTCTTCATAAAATGGTCTTTTCATTTTTTCTTCTGATTTTGACGTCGGGAATGGGATTCTTAAAAGTCTTATTCCTAGTCTCATTATTTCCCTAAAAAATTCTTTTATTAAAATTTTTGGGAGATTTCCTCCCTTTATTTGAAAAACAAAGCTGGTTAATAAAATTTTCCATCTAGAAAACATATAATTTTTTTGAAAAATATATTGAGCTATGTTGCAGTCATTATCTAAATTACTTTGAAATTGAGTAACTCCTAGTGCTATAAAGAAGGCTAAGGAAAATCTAGGAGGAGGAGAAGGTTTAATAATTTTTTTTGTGTAATTTCTTGGTGTTAAAGTAAATTTATTTTAAAGATGTTTTTCTCTTTTATGAAATTACTCTCGCCTTTTGACATACAGTTTAGGTAGGGGAATATAAGATTTTTTTCCTAGCACACTGATATGGATGTCATCTAGCTGGGTAGTATAAGGCTTTATTTGGGTGATGAAAGGAATACCTAAAATTATTTCTTCATTTATGTCTTTGGTTATCATGAAATCATTCATGAAACTAATTCCATCATTGCATATGTGTGCCTTCCAGAGTTTATAATTTATTTTAAGCTTTTCCCCGATTGCAAAAAATAATCGGGTAGTGCATTTATCTAGATACTTATTAGGAATTAATCCTTCAATAATGTAATTTTGATCCATGCCTGTATCAAATAATGTAATTTTATGAATGACATAATTTTTATTTATGATTAATGTGATAGGTATGTGGTAGCTTTGCGGTCTAACGATCGTAAATGTATTAATTCCTAATATAGATAGAGGTTCTTCGAGAGTCTCTACTTCTTTTGATGTTTCTCCATGTTGGGATTTATAATTTTTCGGTTCTTGATTAGGTGGTAAATTATTCAATACTTTATTAGTAATTGTTTCAACTTCTAGAGTGTTGAGTCTCTGCTTAATTTCATTTATTTCATTTTTTATTTGTAATAATTTTGCCTGAATACTTTGTAAAGTTATTTCGAATTTAATTGGATGTTTAAATTTATTTAAACACTTGTCATATCAAAGGGTTTAATAGTTCTATTATCACATTGTTTATCAAGAACTAAATCTGTTGAAGCAATTAAGTATTTTTTCTTAAAATCAGGATCTTCAATATGATCTATCATATCAAAGAATGTTTCTTTATTACTACTAGTGATGACATTTATGGAATTATTTTTGCAGGTGCAAATTGCACTGCCGCATTCACAAGGGTCTGATGACTTACTATCATCAGAATTATAGGCTTTATTTAGCTGATTGTCATCGCTAAGATTTTCATCGGAAGAGGATTTGTTTCCATTTTCTTCTAGAATAGAATACAATATATTCTTAACTTCTTCTACTAATTCTAACATATTAATTTTGTCTTTCTTTTTATTAGTGGTTAGGCAGTCTTTGGCTCGATGTCCCTTTTCCCACAACCCCAACACCTGTCAGTGTTGTTTGTTTTGAATCTATTTTTACTAGGATCATGGTTAGATTTTTTGAGCCTCATTTTGTAATTACGGGGTTTTTCTGATTTCTGGTCATTCTCATGGCTCCTTTTAATTCTTTTAGAAGCCTCTTTTGATGGAGCAGATAGTTTAATATAACCAAAGTCTTGACAAAAATTTTCTAGTTCATTTTGTGATATTTTACTATCCTTTTTAGTTGATTTTTAAGTTTCATATCTGTACATAATTCTAATCCAGTAATATTTATAAAACTTATGAGGTCACCATAGGTCAATTGATTGTAAGGAATTTTTCCTTCAAATCTATCTTTTAATTTTATTCTAATCTTTTCAGCAACTGGTATTGGTAAATCACTAATAAATTTTTCTTTCCAATAGTCCGATTGCAATCTTTGCGAATCATAACTTTGTTCATGAAAACATCTTTATACAACCTAAAATCATGTAACTTTGAACAAGATAGCTTAGATAATATTTCTAAACTTCTATCTTGAAAGAATTGAGGTTCACCTATAAAGTGTTTAGCGATACTATAAATTAAGTTGGCAGTAGCATCTTCTAGAATTTGATTTTCTATAGTTTGCCTTCCAGACTCAGTTTTAATTATAGGGATAATAGTAATTGCATTTCCTACCATTTTTCTATTTTCTTCGGTGATGTAGTTGTCCCACCAATTTTTTAATGTGCCAGTAAATTTGGCGGTAATTAAAGTAGCGGCTTGTTTATCAGATAAATTTTTTATTTTATATGTCGTAATGGCCATATCCATTTCATGTAATCTATTATATATTTGATGTTCCGTGAGTCAATCAATATTTCATTCCACAATTTCGCTTCCAGAGTGTGAAGTATGAAATAGAAATTTGTTTTCTTCATACTGCATATCCGGAAAGGAAGGTCTCTTGTAATAATTCGTTTTGATGGAATAATTAGAGCCTAATTATTAATTTCATTATCATTATCTTTGGACAAAGTATTGATGGCCTTGAATTTTAACTTTTCATTATTTATTCCTATAAGTTCATCAGTAATTTCAAGTTTCTCTTGAAAGTTAGGAAATTTATCTTTGGAAAGTTCAGGTAATTTAAATATTGGGTGAGTTTCTAAATCCTTATTTTTACCCTTGTAAGAAGAACTTGGTTTATCCTTAATATCTGATTTATTATCCACTCTTAATATTTGATTATAGACCACGTAAAGTAGTTGATTCTTATAATTATTTTGGTGCAGTATTTTATTTATATCCTTATTTGTTGGATCACCTTTTGTGTCTAATATATCCATTTTAAAGGGTGAGACAGTAATTACTTTACCCTCTATTGGCAAAGTAATTTCTTCTAATGGGGGAATTGTAGACTCAACTACTTTATTGTTTGTTGTATACTATTTATTAACAAGAATATTTCACGATTCATTTTGGTCGTCTAATTTTTTTGTGTATTCAAATCATCTAAAAAATTCTATGTTACATTTTAATCTTTTCATATCATTTAACCACGGATCTCTAGAGGCTAATATTTCTGATAAAGAATATCTTTTTATATACCAATATTTTTTAATTAAATTTTCTGGACTAATCCAAAGTTTATTTAAATATTTAATATCTGGTTCAAAATGTTCATCCAATCTAATCATGCATAATGAATCTTTTATTTCTTGAATTTTACTAGTAGTGGGACATGTAGATTTTATGATTTTAGAATTCCTAAGTTCATATTCTACTTTGGGAATTGTTTCTGAGAAATCTACCCCCTTTAATTTTTTTTTATCTATCTCTTCTAAGGATATTTCATCTTCCTCCTTTGTTATGAAAAAAGACGGACTAGAAAATGACATTCTTCTACTTCAAGAGACTTGACTACAAGATTGGGATCAAGTAAATTTTAAATCTATTAATCCATCTGGAAATTGAATTATTTGGTCAATATTTGAATTTTCTTCTTCAATTTCTGACTTCGTTATGGTCTCAAAATGCCAATCATCTTTTGTCAATATGTCATCTCATTTTATCATCTTTGGGACAAAGGTATTATTATGGTTATGATTTGCTTCCATGAGCATGGTAACTCATTTATTACTTACTATTTTAGCCTTAGGGGTTAAGGTAGTTTTCATTAATCTATAATATACTCTATATATTATAGCTATTTCTCTAGTATTAGCCTTACTATTCATATTTTTAGTTTTAACATTTAACGTTAATGAATCAATTACATTTTGAAATAATTAGGATAACAATTAAAGTATACCGGGCCATTGGCAAGGTAACTTTGAAATACTGCTAATAATGAATCGTCAAAATTTAATAACCTATTGTCTCTTAAGAGAAGACGGATGGGTACATCTTAACCCAATCTATATAATGGTTTGACTGCTACTTGGACAAGTCCTATATGAAGAAATTTCTATTTTTTCTTATACCTATTAATATCGTTAGCTGTTAACAATTTAATAGTCTCAATATTTTTGTTAATGGCAATAGTAGACTAAGAAGTTTTAATATTATAATTTTTAATAAAATCAAAGCGTCCTGTTTTATTAACCTTTTTAAAGTGGTCTTTAGGAATATTCCAATTTTGCAGATGACTTTCAATTTTTACAATTTTATTAGAGGTGGCAGAGATGTTAATACTATTTAAAATATTTTGATGTGTAGGTGAATTCATTTTAAAATGATGGAGAATCTAGCGGGGAGAAGAACACCATCCTTGGGCTTAAAAGTCTACCTTAAAAGTTACTTTTGAAATAATAAGTTCTTTGTGTAGTAGCTATTGTTACCTTTTTCACTAACCTTCTATGATTTTATTCCTCTAGGCTTGGTGACGGGAATACCCTTCGGGTCCGGCTATACGATACACATAGTCTGAGCTAATCCAACGTAAAAGTACGAACTTGCCAACGTCTAAACCGCGATTAACCGGTTACCCAACTTTAAGGAATAAAACTAAGAATATAAGTGGAAGAAGAACAACAACTACCAAACTCCGAACTTATTAGACCGACCGCAACCTAAGTTTTGACGTTGTCCGCCCAAGGACAGCGTAGGGACTTAGTCGCTCGTACTCATACCCTTCCCGGCCAACTTGGTTTTGTTCTTCTTTCGCTTATGTTAATTTTATTTCTTAAAGTTGGGTAACCGGTTAATCGCGACTTAGACGTTGGCAAGCCCGTACTTTTTGTTGAATTAGTTCAGACTGTGTTTCGTAGAGCCGGACCCGGACCCGGAGGGTGTTTCCGTCGCCAAGCCTAGAGGAATAAAATCAAAGAAGGTTAGTGAAAAAGGTAACAAAAATTACTACACAAAGAATTTATTATTCCGATAGTAACCTTTAAAGTAGACATCTAAACCCAATGATAGTGTTCTTCTCTCCACTGGATACTCCATACTGTATAAATTCTTAATTATTCATGTCTACTCTACCATATGTAAAAGATTTAGAATATTTAATATTGACTACCATAAAAGGTAATAAAATAATAAATAAGGATACTACTATGGTAAAATCCATTAAAAGAGTTAAGAATTCTATTGGCATGATTAGATTAGATGAACATTTTGAACCAAATATTAATTATCTAAATAAACTTTGGACTAGTCCAGAAAATTTCATTAAAAAACAATGGTATAAACAAAGATATTCTTTATCAGAAAGATTAACCTTTAGAAATAAATGGTTCAGTGATATGAAAAGATTAAAATGTAACATAGAGTTATTTAAATGGTTTGAATGCACCAGGAAATTAGACGACCAAAAAGAGTCGTTAAACATGCTTGTTAATAAATGGTATACTACTAGTAATAAGGTAGTTGAATCTAAAATTTCTCCTTTAGAAGAAATTAGTCTACCCGTAGACGGTAGAATTGTTATTGCCTCACCTTTTAAAATAGATATAGTCGATACTAAAGGAGATCCAACAAATAAAGATATAAACAGAATATTACAACAAAATAATTATACAAATCAACTACTATATGTAGTCTCTAACCAAATTCTTGAAGCTGATAATAAATCAGTTTTTAGGATAAACCAAGTCCTTCCAACAATGATAAAAAATAAAAAAAAAATATTTAAACTACCAAAATTTTCTAATGAGAAATTTCCTAGGTTTCAAGAAAATGTTGAAATCACGGATGATCTTAGAGAAACAATTAATAAAAAAACGTGTATTCCTTTCATCATCCAAATAAAGTTTTATATTGTCCAGTTAGATGGCAACCATACCAGTGTGCTAGAAAAAATCCTTATATTCCCCTACCTAAACTGTATGTCAAAAGGTGAGAGTAATTTCATAAAAGAGAAAGATAAAAATATATTTGAAATAAATCTAATTCACAACAAATCAATTATTTAAAAGAAGATATCAAGATAAAAAGAATTGAATCCTCTTTAAAAACCCCGGAGGTGGAAGCTAAAATTAAAAGCTTACAAGATGATATAGAACGGAATGAATCTTCGGGGAAAATCATAGAGAATCAAATTTTGGAAGATGCCACCACCACCTTAATTTATAATATAGCTAAACATTTTATTGGAGACCTCAACTTTTTCAAGATAGGAGTCTAGAGATATTATCTAATCTATCTTGGCCAAAATTGGACGATTTTAGATGGTATAAAGATCGATCTACAAAATTGGAATATTTCGAAAGAACACTTTTAAGAAGTTTATAAAATAGGACACTTTGATTTTATTAAAAAATATAATATTAAGACTTCTGAGTCTACTATTGCTATTAATAAAAATATTGAGACTATTAAATCGTTAGCAGGTAACGATATTAATAGGTATAAGAAAAATTATCAATTTCTTCATATAGGACTTATCCAAGTAGCAATCAAACCATTATATATATTGGGTTTAGATATACCCATATGTCTTCTCTTAAGAGCGAATAGGTTATTAAATTTTGATGATTCATTATTAGCAGTACTACAAAGTAATCTTGCCAATGGCCCGGTATACTTTAATTGTTATCCTAATTATTCAATAGATATTAATGATCAAAACGTAATTTATACATTAACATTAAATGTTAAAACTAAAAATATGAATAGTAAGGCTAATACTAGAGAAATAGCTATAATATATAGAGTATATTATAGATTAATGAAAACTACCTTAGCCTCTAAGACAAAAATGGTAAGTAATAAAGGAGTTACCATGATCATGGAAGCAAATCATAACCATAATAACACCTTTGTCCCAAAGATGATAAAATGGGATGACGTATTGACAAAAGATGATTGAAATTTTGACTCCATAAACGAGTCAGAAATTGAAAGAAAATTCAAATATTGACCAAGTAATTCAATTTTCAGATGGACCAATAGATTTAAAATTTGTTAGATCCCAATATTGTATTCAAGTCTCTTCAAGTAGAAGAATGTCATTTTCTAGAGCTTCTTTTTCCATAACAAAGTAGGAAGATGAAATATCCTTAGAAGAGATAGATAAAAAATTAAAGGGGTTATTAGGAAGATGAAATATCCTTTAATTTTTTTTTATCTATCTCTTCTAAGGATATTTCATCTTCCTCCTTTGTTATGGAAAAAGAAGTTCTAGAAAATGACATTCTTCTACTTCAAGAGACTTGACTACAAGATTGGGATCTAACAAATTTTAAATTTATTGATCCATCTAGTTGAATTACTTGGTCAATATTTGAATTTTCTTATTCAATTTCTGGATCTGTTATGGAGTCAAAATGCCATTCATCTTTTGTCAATACATCATCCCATTTTATCATCTTTGGGACAAAGGTGTTATTATGGTTATGATTTGCTTCCATGAGCATGGTAACTTCTTTATTACTTACCATTTTAGTCTTAGGGGTTAAGGTAGTTTTCATAAATCTATAATATACTCTATATATTATGTTTATTTCTTTAGTATTAGCCTTATTATTCATATTTTAAGTTTTAACATTTAATGTTAATGTATCAATTACGTATTGATCATTAATATCTATTGAATAATTAGGATAACAATTAAAGTATACCGGGCCATTGGCAAGGTTACTTTGTAGTCCTGTTACTAATGAATCATCAAAATTTAATAACCTATTGTCTCTTAATAGAAGACATATGGGTACATCTAAACCCAATCTATATAATGGTTTGATTGCTACTTGGACAAGTCCTATATGAAGAAATTTATAATTTTTCTTATACCTATTAATATCGTTAGCTGCTAACAGTTTAATAGTCTCAATATTCTTATTAATGGCAATAGAAGACTCAGAAGTCTTAATATTATAATTTTTAATAAAATCAAAGCGTCCTGTTTTATAAACTTTTTTAAAGTGTTCTTGAGAAATATTCAAATTTTGTAGATCACTTTCCATTTTTGCAATTTTATTAGAGGTGACAAAGATGTTAATACTATTTAAAATGTTTTGATGTGTAGGTGAATTCATTTTAAATTGATGGAGAATCTAGCGGGGAGAAGAACACCATCCTTGGGCTTAAAAGTCTACTTTAAAAGTTACTTTCGGAATAATAAATTCTATGTGTAGTAGCTATTGTTCCCTTTTTCACTAACCTTCTATGATTTTATTCCTCTAGGCCTGGCAACGGGAACACCCTCTGGGTCCGACTCTACGACACACACAGTCTGAGCTAATTCAACGGAAAAGTACAGGCTTGCCAATGTCTAAATCGCGATTAACCGGTTACCCAACTTTAAGAAATAAAACTAAGAACATAAGTGGAAAAAGAACAGAAACTACCAAACTCTGAACTTATTATACCGACCGCAACCTAAGTTTTGACGCTGTCAGCTGTAATCATGATTATTGGAAATAAAAAATTATTAGTGGTCTACCAATACTATTCGCTGAAAAGGTTAGAATAAAATTAAAGGATAGGTTTGAAGGAAAAATCTCTTATGAACAATTAACCTATGGTGATCTCATAATTTTTTAAATATTACTGGATTAAAACTATGTACATATATGAAACTTAAAAATCAATTGAAAAAGGATAGTAAATTATCAAGAAAAGAGTTAGCAGATATTTTTCAAGACTTTTGATATACAAACTTATCTGCCCCTTCAAATGAAGTTTCTAAAAAGGTTAAACATCATCGTAAAAGTTATAAGGATAAACATGACAAACCCCATTATTACAAAAGAAAATCTAGAAAATCTAAATTAGATAATAGCAACACTGATACGTGTTGGAACTGTGGAAATATCAGACACCATGCTAGGGATTGTCGGGTCCCCTAATAAAAAGAAAGATAAGCTAAATATGTTAGGACTAGAAGATGAAATTAAAAATAAATTATATTCAATTCTTGATAAAAATCAAACTAGTTCCGAAGGAAGTTCTAGTGAAGAGGACCAACTTAATATGATATATAGTTCTGAAAGTAATAGTTCGGCAGACTGTGGATGTGAGGGTGCAACTTGCACCTGCCAAGACCACTCCATCAATGTCATTAGCAGTAATAGTAAAGAAGTTTTCTTTGATATGGTTGAACATATCGAAGATCTTGACTATAAGAAAAAATATTAAATAACATTAAAAGATATAATTCTTAATCAACAATCTGATAATCATACTATTACACCTTTTAGTATGACAAATGTACTAAATAAATTTAGAGAATAAAATTCTGAAACTCTCGAGACGGAATCCTAAGAAAAATTGGGCAGAGTAATGGAAGGGAACAAGAACAGTAAAACTTAAAACAAAATTTTTAAGAAAAGAACAAGAAAATAGTAGAAAAACTTAAACTTTAACACATGAAAATAAATAAACAAAATAGTAGTAGAGACGATATACTTACAATAAAATTTTTATTGATTTAGGGAAAGAGAGAACATGGATGGGAAAAGATGGGAAAATGGAGAGATATGTAGAGAGGTTTCAAACTCATAAGATTTTGAATGTCCTCTACTGATACAGGTTGAAAGCCTTAAATATGCCTCAAAAGTGCTGACTAATCTAACTTATTGTGCTATCTATTTTACATGTGTGCATACACTAATACACATCATTCTTTTTACACGTAACTACTTAACTATTACACATAACTGATGATAATTATATGTGGCTAGGAATATATTCCATATAGCTGGAATTACTTACACGTAGCTTTTGAATTTGCTGCATGTCTATCTTCTTTCAAGATATATTTGCTAAAAATTGATCTTAAAATATGTATCTTGTTGTTTGGTCCCTTGTCACTTTGTGGCATGAACTTTTGTTCATGTGGGGTCCACCTTTTCATTTATTTGTTGACATATTGANCCTATGTACGTGATGTGAGTAAGGAGGTTCCTCCGGTTGAGTCAGTTCCTGTTGGTCGTGACATGATATTTCCTTTCTTGATATCTCCTTTGTTTATCATCAAAGTGTGCTGGCACTTCCTTTTAATTAAGGAGGTATGCTTGTGCTATTCCTTGTAGATCTAACATATCTCCGTTGCTAGACTAATCATGTGAGGCAACAGTATCTAATAATTCAAATTTTGATTCTGCATCAGTGTTGAGGTTTAATAAGGCTTCTTTGAGCCTTTTTTTTTAATTTTTCTTTGGAGTTGTTGGAATCCCTCCCTGGGTGATGTGCTTGAAATTAACTAATCATTGCGAACAATTGGCGCCCATCCTTTAATTTCAACTGTTTTACTTAAATATTTGATCCTCTCAAATTCATGATTGTCGAAGGACCAACTAATAATATAAGAGATCCTTTTGGCAATAAAGAACTTGCATAATTTAATATTTTCTGATAAGGAAGATATATTCCTTTCTACCTGAAATTTCTCAAAGTGTATTTGATGTTGAGTAGATAATACCTATTTATTTCCTCCGAACTGACTCCACCATTCGTAAAATCATCGAAAAATTACTTTATTCTTCATTTTTTCTGAATATTTTATAAATAAGTTTGTGTATTGGGTCTAACAAAAATAAAGTTATACCAAGCTGTTTTATAATCATACCAATTATATGTCTGGGTTCGATGAACTTTTGATAAGTGTTTGATCGTGAACTTTGAATATTGTATACTATCTGGATTACTTTCCTCAAATGTATGCTCAATTTCTACCGAATCGATATCCGTCAAGATAAACTCATAGTACCTCCGGGTCTTGAGGGGATCTTCCATCTACACATAATTTTGGTTGGAGTAGCAGGGCTTTAGTAAGTCCTGAATTTCATAATTTTCACATTTTTTATCAAGTGCATCAATTGGTAGTACCTATGACATTGTTAACTGAAATTATTTTTTACTTGGAGTAATTTTTTCCTTTTCCTTTTGAGAAGTGTCTGTGAGATCCGCTTGTGGGTATATCTCTACAGTTTTCATCTTGTAACTATCCTTTGTTTGAATTGAAATATTTTTATTAATCGAGGAGGATGAATCTTCTCGGAAAACTGAATGAAGTGGTTGTAGCTTGATTGAGCTGGTTATATGTTCTTTTAATGGTGAAGGTATAGTAAATTTTGGTAGAAGGAAATACATGCATATATCTTCTGATTTTGTTTGATCTTCTTCATAAAATGGTCTTTTCATTTTTTCTTCTGGTTTGAACGTCGGGAATGGGGGCCTCAAAGGTCTTATTCCTGGTCTCATTATTTCCCTAAAAAATTCTTTTATTAAAATTTCTGGGAGATTTCCTCCCTTTATTTGAAAAACAAAGCTGGATAATAAAAAATTTCATCTAGAAAACATATATTTTTTATGAAAAATACATTGAGCTGCGTTGCAGTCATTATTTAAATTATTTAAAATTGAGCAACTCCTAGTTCTATAACGAAGGCTAAGCAAAATCTAGGAGAAGGAGAGGGTTTAATAATTTTTATTGTGTATTTTTTTTGGTGTGAAAGTAAATTTATTTTAAAGATATTTTTCTCTTTTATGAAATTACTCTCACCTTTTGACATACAATTTAGGTAGGGGAATATAAGATTTTTTCCTAGCACACTGGTATGAATGCCATCTAACTGGGCAGTATAAGGCTTTATTTGGGTGATGAAAGGAATACCTAATATTATTTCTTCATTTATGTCTTTGGTTATTATGAAATTATTCATGAAACTAATTCCATCATTGCATATATGTGCCTTCCGGAGTTTATAATTTATTTTAAGCTTTTTCTCGGTTGCAGAAAATAATCGGATAGTGCCTTTATCTAGATACTTATTAGGAATTAATCCCTCAATAATGTAATTTTGATTCGCGCCTGTATCAAATAATGTAATTTTATGAATGACATAATTTTTATTTATGATTAATGTGATAGGTATGTGGTAGCTTTGCGGTCTAACGACCGTAATTGTATTAATTCATAATTTAGATAGAGGTTCTTCGCGAGTCTCTACTTCTATTGATGTTTCTCCAAGTTTGGATTTATAATTTTTCGGTTCTTGATTAGGTGGTAAATTATTTAATATTTTATTAGTAATTGTTTCAACTTCTAGAGTGTTGAGTCTCTGCTTAATTTCATTTATTTCATATTTTATTTGTAATAATTCTGCCTAAATACTTTGTAAGGTTATTTCGGATTTAATTGGTTGTTTAAATTTATTTGAAAGACTTTTCATATACAAGGGTTTAAAAGTTCTATTATCAAATTGTTTATCAAGAACTAAATCTCTTAAAGCAATTAAGTATTATTTTTTCTTAAAATCAGGATCTTCAATATGATCTATTTGTAGGAACTACCCGTAATAACGAACTTGCAAAATGGATCTATTTATCATAAAGAGATTTGTCATTCCTGACCTTACTTCACCTTAATTGTTATTTGAACAAGTAAAAGTTCTGTCTTGGTCCGAGTGGGGATAGCATTTCTCTTCTACATGTCCATGGAGTTTTGAAAAATCCAAACATCCTACAATTTTTGCAGGTGCAAATTGCACTGCCGCATTCACAAGGGTCTGATGACTTACTATCTTCAGAACTATACGCTATATTTAGCTGATTGTCATCGCTAAGATTTTCATTGGGGGGAAGAGTTATTTTCATTTTCTTCTAGAATAGAATAAATTTATCTTTAACTTCTTTTTCTAATTCTAACCTATTAATTTTGTCTTTTTTTTATTAGTGGGTGGGCAGTCTTTGGCTCGATGTCCCGTTTTTCCACAGCCCCAACACATGTCAGTGTTGTTTGTTTTGAATCTTTTTTTACTAGGGTCATGGTTAGATTTTTTGAACCTCTTTTTGTAATAACGGGTTTTTTTTCGATTTTTTGTCATTCTTATGGCTCCATTTAGTTCCTTTAGAAGTCTCTTTTGATGGGGCGGATAGTTTTATATAACCAAAGTCTTGACAAAATTTTCCCAATTCATTTTGTTATATTTTACTATCCTTTTTAGTTGATTTTTAAGTTTCATATCTTTCCATAATTCTAATCAAGTAATATTTATAAAACTTATGAGGTCACCATAGGTTAATTGATTGTAAGGAATTTTTCCTTCATACCTATCTTTTAATTTTATTCTAACCTTTTCAGCAAATAGTATTGGTGAACCACTAATAAATTTTTCTTTCTAATAGTCATGATTGCAGTCTTTGCGAATCATAACTTTGTTCATGAAAACATCTTTATACCACCGAAAATCATGTAACTTTGAACAAGATAGATTAGATAATATTTCTAAATTTCTATCTTGAA
The DNA here is from genome assembly GCF_019186545.1 of Solanum stenotomum. Taxonomy (NCBI): domain Eukaryota; kingdom Viridiplantae; phylum Streptophyta; class Magnoliopsida; order Solanales; family Solanaceae; genus Solanum; species Solanum stenotomum. The sequence goes on from NC_064290.1 coordinate 37,964,897, forward strand.
AGAATTGAGGTTCACCTATAAAGTGTTTAGCTATACTATAAATTAAGATGGTCGTGGCATCTTCTAGAATTTGATTTTTTATAGTTTGCCCTCCAAACCAAGTTTTAATTATAGCGATAATAGTAGTGGTATTTACTACCTTTTCCCTATTATCTTCAGTGAGGTAGTCGTCCCACCAATTTTTTCATGTGCCAGTAAATCCGATGGTAATTAAAGTAGCGACTTGTTTATCAGATAAATTTCTCATTTTATATGCCATAATGACCATACCTATTTCATGTAATTTAATTATATATTTGATGTTCCGCGAGTCCATCAATATTTCATTCCGCAATTTCACTTCCAGAGTGTGAAGTATGAGATATAAATTTGTTTTCTTCATACTGCATATCCAGAAAGGAAGATCTCTTGTAATAATTCTTTTTGATGGAATAATTAGAACCTAATTAATTAATTTCATTATCATTATCTTTTGACAAAGTATTTATGGCCTTGGATTTTAACTTTTCATTAATTATTCCTATAAGTTCATCAGTTATTTCATGTTTCTCTTGAAAGTTAGGAAATTTATCTTTGGGAAGTTTAGGTAATTTAAATATTGGGTGAGTTTCTAAATCCTTATTTTTTCCCTTGTAAGGAGAGCTTGGTTTATCCTTAATATGTGATTATTATCCGCTCTTAAGATTTGATTAGAGATCACGTAAAGTAGTTGATTCGTACAATTATTTTGTTGCAGTATTTTATTTATATCCTTATTTGTGGGATCACCTTTTATGTCTATTATATACATTTTAAAGGGTGAGGCAGTAATTACTTTACCCTCTATTGGCAAAATAATTTCTTCTAATGGGGGAGTTGTAGACTCAACTACTTTATTGTTTGTTATATACCATTTATTAACAAGCTTATTTAAAGACTCGTTTTGGTCATCTAATTTTCCTGTGTATTTAAACTATCTAAAAAATTCTATGTTACATTTTAATCTTTTCATATCATTGAACCATTGATCTCTAAAGACTAATCTCTTTGATAAATACTATCTTTGTATATACCATTATTTTTTAATAAAATTTTCTAGACTAATCCAAAGTTTATTTAAATATTTAATATCTTGTTCAAAAGGTTCATCCAATCTAATCATGCATAATGAATCTTTTATTTCTTGAATTTTAATAGTAGTGGGACTTGTAGATTTTCTAGCTTTAGAATTCCTGAGTTCATATTCTACTTTGGGAATTGTTTCTGAGAAATCTACCCCCTTTAATCTTTTTATCTATCTCTTCTAAGGATATTTCATCTTCCTCCTTTGTTATTAGGGCTGGACATTCGGTATTTCGGTTCGGTTTCGGTTTTTTTATTTTTATTTTTTCGGTTTTCAGTTCTTGTATCATGTGTACCGAACACCGAACCGAAATAATTTGGTTCGGTTTGGTTTTTATTATTTCGGTTCAGTTTATATTATTTCGGTTCGATTTTTGTTAGTTCGGTGGCTGGTTGTTGCTAGTCGGTCGCTTGTGGTCGCCAATGGCTGCTGCGTGCTGCTGGTCGGCTGCTGCAGTGCTGCGTGCTACTTGCCTACTGGGTGTCGCTTGCGAGTTGGCCTGCTACGTGCTGGTCTACCGGTCGTCGTTGGCTTGTTACTGATCGGCCAGTCGCCGGAAGTGGAAAGTGGAACTGGAAAGTGGGAAAATAAAGTGACTGATGTGCGGCTAACTGCTAAGAAAAGATTGAAAACAAAAATCTGAAAAGTCAAAAGTTTGAAAAGTAAAAGGCTAAAAGCTGAAAAGTGAAGTTTGACCTAATTTTGTCTATATTTTTATTATTTAATATTACTAATTAATATAAATTAATAATATTATAAATATAATATAATATATTTTGGTAAACCGAAATACCGAAAAATACAAAAATTCATATCGAAAACTGAACCAAAATACTGAAAAATACAAAAACTCATACCGAATACCAAACTGAAAACTGAAATACCGAAATTCTTCGATTCGGTTCGGTATTTCAGTTTTTCGGTGTTTATGCCCAGCCCTATTTGTTATGGAAAAAGACGTTCTAGAAAATGACATTCTTCTACTTGAAGAGACTTGACTACAAGATTGGATCTTATAAATCTTAAATCTATTGATCCATCTGGAAATTGAATTACTTGGTCAATATTTGATTTTTTTTCTTCAATTTCTAGCTCTGTTATGTTGTCAAAATGCCAATCATCTTTTGTCAATACGTCATCCCATTTTATCATCTTTGGGACAAAGGTGTTATTATGGTTACGGAAAAGGGCCAAAAAATCCCTGGACTATTCGAAAAGGTTTAAAAATACCCCTCATTCACCTATTGGGTTAAAAATAACCCCCTCTATCCACCTTTTTGGTCCACAATTACCCTTAAAATTAACAATCTTTTATTTTTTAATTATTATTATTATTAATTATTATGTGGCATCTTTCTATTGGATATTTTTAAATTAGAACCCACCAAAAATTTTCCTACCCATTTGACCCATATCCACATTCTTTGACCCAACCCAAATTAAAAAAATCATCAAAATTAAAAGATTTAATCATCTTCTCTCCCCTTCATACCTAGTAACCTATTTTCTTTCTCATCATCATATACAACCTCAATCAATAATATCTAAAATAATGCATATATTCAGTGATCAACCAAGAACTAGCGAATTTAATACCAATTAGAACTAAAAACCTCTTCTTGATTGTGTTTGAATTTGGTCAATGCCACCATTAAAATACAGTCAAATAGAGTTTTTTAGTGTAACTCCAGTATAAAAAGTTGAATCGTTTGAAAAGGGTGTGAACCAAAAGGAAGAAATAAGAAGACCCAATTCAGGTTACCTCAACGACACCATGAAAACACAATCAAGAACAACTCTTTTAGTGCAACTCCACCATGAAAAATTGAATCTTTTGAAAAGGGTGTGAACCAAAAGGAAGAAAGAAACAAGACCCAAGTCAGATTACCTCAATGTCACCATAAAAGCACGATTAAGAAGAGCTATCTAGTGCAACTTCCCCTTAAAAAGATGAATCTTTTCACATGGGTGTGAACCAAAAGGAAGAAACAAGAAAGACCAAATTCAAACACAATCAAGAAGAGCTTTTTAGTTCTATTGATATGACCAAATTTAAATACCAATATGTCAATTTCAAATTTAACTACTAATTGATTCAATCATTAATTTTATCTTGAAATTGTTGAATAAGAAAAGAGAAAAAAAGAAAATAGGTTATTAGGTTTAAGGGGAAGAGAAGATATGATCAAATCTATTATTTTTGATAAAATTCTTAATTGGGTTTGGGTCGGATATGGGTCAAATGGGTAGAAAATTTTTTTGTGGGTTGGAATTTAAATTTATCCAATAGAAAGATGCCACATAATAATTAATAATAGTAATAATTAAAAAATAAAAGATTGTTGGTTTTAAGGGTAATTGTGGACCAAAAAGGTGGATGGAGGGGTATTTTTAACCCAATAGGTGAATGAGGGGTATTTTTAAACCTTTTTGAATAGTTCAGGGTATTTTTGGCCCTTTTCCCTTATGGTTATGATTTGCTTCCATGAGCAAGGTAACTCCTTTATTACTTACAATTTTAGCCTTAGGGGCTAAGGTAGTTTTCATTAATCTATAATATACTCTATATATTATGGCTATTTCTCTAGTATTAGCCTCACTATTCATATTTTTAGTTTAACATTTAATGTTAATGTATCAATTACGTTTTGATCATTAATATTTATTGAATAATTAGGATAACAATTAAAGTATATCGGGTCATTGACAAGGTTACTTTGTAGTACTGCTAATAATGAATCATCAAAATTTAATAACCTATTGTTTCTTAAGAGAAGACATATGCGTACATCTAAACCCAATCTATATAATGGTTTGACTGCTACTTGGACAAGTCCTATATGAAATAAATTTATTATTTTTCTTTTACCTATTAGCATCGTTAGCTGCTAACAATTTAATAGTCTCAATATATTTGTTAATGGCAATAGTAGACTCAGAAGTCTTAATATTATAATTTTTAATAAAATAAAAGCGTCTTGTTTTATAAACCTTTTTAAAGTGTTCTTTAAGAATATTTCAATTTTGCAGATCACTTTTAATTTTTGCAATTTTATTAGAGGTGACAGAGATGTTAATACTATTTAAAATATTTTGATGTGTAGGTGAATTCATTTTAAATTGATGGAGAATCTAGTGGGGAGAAGAACACCATCCTTGGGCTTAAAAGTCTACCTTAAAAGTTACTTCCAGAATAATAAATTTTTTGTATAGTAGCTATTGTTACCTTTTGTACTAACCTTCTGTGATTTTATTCCTCCAGGCTTGGCGACAGAAACACACTCTAGGTCCGGCTCTACAACACACAGTCTGAGCTAATCTAACGGAAAAGTACGAGGTTGCCAACGTCTAAACCGCAATTAATCGGTTATCCAACTTTAAGAAATAAAACTAAGAACATAAGTGGAAGAATGACATCAACTACCAAACTCTGAATTTATTATATCGACCACAACCTAAGTTTCGACGTTGTCCGCCCAAGGACAACGTAGGGACTTAGCCGCTCCTACTCATACCCCTTTTAAGAAGATCACATTTGTTAGGTATGAGGTACCTAATCCACTTTAATACCTTATTAAGAGGCTTATAATTGATAACTAGCCTTGGGGCACCTGCACTATGAATAACATAAAAGGCCGAGCAAATCCAAGGTGACTTGGAAGGTCAAACAGAATTAGTACACGTAAAGAAAGAAATTAAACAAAGACTTAACACTTTTGAAGAAACACCAACCCAAAACACAAGTTTACAATCAGAAATAGAACCTTTAGAAATAACTCAAATGGTAAAATCGGGAGTGAATACTATCACAATAGTTAAGCCCATATCTATCATATACCCATTAATTTAGTTATAAATAAAAATTACTCTATCCAAAAAATTGTTTTATTAGATACTGGTGTAGATCAAAATTGCATCATTGAATGAATTATCCCTACTAAGTATCTTGAAAAAAGTACTACGAGATTATTCTCCGCTACAGGAGAAAGACTTAAAATAAATTATAAACTCCACAAGGAACATATATGTAACGATGAAATTTGTTTCATAAATGATTTAGTAATAACTAAAGACATAAATGAAGAAATAATATTAGGCACTCCCTTTATAACACAACTAAAACCATATACTGCTAAATTAGATGGAACTCACCACTATTTTAGGAAAAAAGATTATTTTCCCATATTTAAATAGTATATCCAAAGAGGAAAGTGACCACGTAAAGGATAAAAATATATTTAGAATAAATCTACTTCCACAACAAATCAATTATTTAAAAGAAAACATCAAGTTAAAAAGAATTGAATCCTCTTTAAAAATTCCGGAGGTGAAAGCTAAAAATTAAAATCTTACAAGAGGATATAGAACGGGAAGTTTGTTCAGATTTCCCTAATGCATTTTGGAAAAGGAAAAAACATGTTGTCCAACTACCTTATATTGAGGGATTTGACGAAAAGATTATCCCCACTAAGGCAAGACCCATTCAAATGAACGCGAAATTAATGGAATATTGTAAAAAGGAAATTAATAATTTGCTTTCTAAAAATATTATTAAACCTTCCAAGTCACCTTGGAGTTGCTCGGCCTTTTTATAATAATAGTAGTGTCGAAAAAGAAAGAGGTGCCCCAAGGCTAGTTATCAATTACAAGTCTCTTAATAAGGTATTAAAATGGATTAGGTACCCCATACCTAACAAACGTGATCTTCTTAAAAGAACTTACAAAGTTAATATTTATTGTAAGTTTGACATGAAATCAGGATTTTGGCAGATACAAATCACCGAGAAAGATAAGTATAAAACAACCTTCAATGTCCCTTTTGGACAATACGAAGGGAATGTAATGCCTTTCGGACTAAAAAATGATCCGTCTGAATTTTAAAATATCATGAATAATATATTTAATTAGTATAGTCATATTTCTATAGTCTACATAGATGATGTATTGATATATTCCGAAGATATTGATCAACACTTTAAACAACTCCACACCTTTTTAAAAGTTGTTAAGCAAAATGATTTAGTAGCAAGTGCTAAAAAGATTAAATTATTCCAGACTTTCATTAGATTCCTTGGCCATGATTTATATCAAGGAACCTATAAACCTATTTGTAGAGCCATAGAGTTCTCATCAAAATTTCAAGGCGAATTAATAGATAAAACGCAACTCCAGAGATTCTTAGGGAGTCTCTATTATGTTACTAATTTTATTCCTAATATTAGACATGTTTGTAAGCCTCTTTATCAGCGTCTTAAAAAGAATTCAGAGCCATGAGGATTAGAACACACACTACGGCAGTCCAAAAAATAAAATTAATAGTTCAAAAACTTCCATGTCTAGGTATACCACACCTAGAGGCTCTTATGATTGTAGAAACAGACGCCTCAGATATAGGATAAGGAGGCATACTCAAACAAAAAATTTATGTAGGATCCACTGAACAATTAGTGCGATTCACTTCAGGAGTTTGGAATGATACTCAAAAAAATTATAGTACTATTAAAAAAGAAATTTTGGCTGTAGTACTATGTATTACCAAATTTCAAGATGATTTAATAAATAAAGAATTTTTATTAAGAGTCGACTGCAAAGCAGCTAAAGATGTTTTAAAAAAGGACGTTAAAAATGTAGTCTCTAAATAAATATTTGCCAGATGACAAGCTTTATTAACCAACTTTGATTTTGAAATAGAATTTATGAAAGGAAAAAATAATTCTCTCCCCGACTTTTTGACAAGAGAATTTTTACAGGAAAATAATGAGACCAGGAATACCGGGAATAAAGCCCTCGAGGCTCCCACTACAGCCCTTCAAGCCAGAAGATAAAATGAAAAAATCCTTCAAAGAGGGCAATAAAAAATTAGAGAATCGCTACTCAGTTTTGGCAGAATTTTCATCCCTATCAAACTCCATCTCAATAAACGAACCCATGACTAGTAAACCAAATCTTAAAGATAAACCCTCATCAACAGGTACTTTTGTCCAAACAAAAGATAGTTATGAAAAGAAGCCACCAGAAACATACTCACAGGCGGTGGTTCCAATTACCCCGACGAAAAATAAGAAAAAGGCTACTCAGTTAGATTAAAAGAATTTTCCAATTACAGTTTTACAGGTACTTCCTATCATGGCACTTGACAAGGAATATGAATGTTTTGGAGTGCCAGACCTCCGGAAACCTTATTACACCAATCAGAACTATGTGGAAATCGAAGATCCACTAATAACTAAAAGGGATTATGAGTTTATATTAACAAATACTGATTCGGTGAAGATTGAGCATAAATTAGCAGATTACAATGGTCCAGATAGTATTCAATTCTCAAGATTTATGATTAAAAGAATATTGAGTCCTTTTGAGTGGTTTGTAGATCATCTACACACCCCCATTCCACTGTCAACATCTTATCGTCCCTAGACGTATAATTGGTATGATTACAAAGCTGATTGGTATAATTTTATGTATCTCAGGCCAAATATCCATATTTGGTTTGTTCAATATTCAGAAGAAATGAAAAATGCGGTGATTCCTCAATGATTTTACGAATGGTGGAGCCAGTTTGGAGGAAATAAATAGGTATTGTCACCAAAATTTTTAATACAATTTGAAAAGTTTCAGGAAGAGTAAAATATCTCTACACTTCTGAAAAATATTAAAGAGTCCAAGTTCTTTATATCAAAGAGAATATCTTATATTATTAGTTGATCCTTCGATATTCATGAATTTGAAAGGATCAAGTATCTAAGTAAGACTATCAAAATTAAAAGATGGACTCCAAAAGATCACGACGACAGGTTAGTTTTCGGCTCTTCATCATGAAGGAAATTCGAAGTTTCAAAAGAAGAATTAAAAGGAAGGCTCGAAGAAGCCTTATCAAATCTCGGCAAAAATACAAATCATGAAAGTATAATGGAGTTATTAGACACTGCATCCTCACATACCAATGAGCAAAGTAATGAGGATATGTATCATCTTCAGTAAAGAGAAGAAGGTGCCAAGCATATGTCAACAATTAAGCAAACATGTGGACCCCGCAGGAACAAAAATCTATGCCACAAAGTGACAAAGGACCAAACAACAAGATATATGTTTCAAGATCAATATTCAGCAAATATATCTTCAAAGAGGATAGACATGTAGTAAATTCAACAAAATCTACGTGTACGTGGCATATATTCCAAGCCACATCTAGTTATCATCAGCTATGTCTAATAGTTAGTAGTTACGTGTAAAAAGAAGGATGTGTATTAGTGTATGCACACATGTAAAATATATAGCAATAAGTTAGATTAGTCAGCACTTTTGAGGCCTATTTAAGGCTTTCAACTTGTATCATTGGGGGGCATTCAAAAATCTTACGACTTTGAAACCTCTCTACACTTTTCTCCCATTTTCTCTATCTTTGCCATTTCCCATCCATGTTATCTCTCACTTTCCCTAATCAATAAAAAGTTTGTTGTAAGTACATATTTTCTCTACTTATTTTTATCACATGTTTTAAATTTTAAAGTTTAAGTTTGTTTACTGCTTTCTTGTTCTTCTCTTTTCTTAAAGTTTTTGTTTTAAGCTTTTGCTTGTTCTTGCTCCCTTCCATTACTGTGCCCAATTTTTCTTAAGATTTCATCTCGGAACTCGATCCGTCCCACCATTGGTATCAGAGCCAAGTTGGTTGGGAAGGGTATGAGTAGGAGCGGCTAAGTCCCGACGCTGTCCTTTAATACCTTATTAAGAGGCTTATAATTGATAACTAGCCTTGGGGCACCTCTTTCTTTTTCGGCACTATTATTAACATAAAAGGTCGAGAAACTCCAAGGTGACTTGGAAGGTCTAATAATATTTTTAGAAAGCAAATCATTAATTTCCTTTTTGCAATGTTACATTAATTCCGCGTTCATTAGAATGGGTTTTGCCTTAGTGGGGATAATCTTTTCGTCAAATTCCTCAATATAAGGTAATTCGACAACATGTTTTTTTCTTTCCCAAAATGCATTAGGGAAATCTTTCGCTTATGTTCTTACCGGAAAAGAGGGTTTCTTATAATAATTCTTTTTAGTAAAATAACTAGAACTTAATTTATTAACATCATTATTATTTTCGGATAAGGTGTTAACATTGGTAAATTTTAATTCGGATTTTAATTTTTTATTAATTATTTCTATAAGATCATCCGTGATTTCAACCTTTTCTTGAAACCTAGGAAATTTCTCATTAGAAAATTCTGGTAGTTTAAATATTGGATGAGTCTCTAATTTTTTATTTTTATCATTGTAGGAAGGACTTGGTTTATCCTTTAAAACTGATTTATTATCAGCTTCAAGAATTTGGTTAGAGACTACATATAGCAGTTGATTTATATAACTATTTTGTTGTAATATTCTGTTTATATCTTTATTTGTGGGATCTCCTTTAGTATCGACTATATCTATTTTAAAAGGTGAGGCAATAACAGTTCTACCATCGACAGGTAGACTAATTTCTTCTAAAGGAGGAATTTTAGATTCAACTACCTTGTTATTAGTAGTATACCATTTATTAACAAGCATGTTTAACGACTCTTTTTGGTCGTCTAATTTTTCGATGCATTCAAACCATTAAAAAAAACTCTATGTTACATTTTAATCTTTTCATATCACTGAACCATTTATTTCTAAAGGTTAATCTTTCTAATAAAGAATATCTATCTTTGTATATACCATTGTTTTTTAATGAAATTTTGCGGACTAGTCCAAAGTTTATTTAGATAATTAATATTTGGTTCAAAAGGTTTATCTAATCTAATCATGCCAATAGAATTCTTAACTCTTTTAATGGATTTTATCAAAGTAGTATCCTTACTTATTATTTTATTACCTTTTATGGTAGTCAATATTAAATATTCTAAATCTCTTACAAATGGTAGAGTAGACATGAATAATTAAGAATTTATATAGTATGAAATATCTAGCGGAGAGAAGAACACTATCCTTGAGCTTAAATGTACAGAGTAATGGAAGGGAGCAAGAACAAGCAAACACTTAAATCAAAGCTTTAAGAAAACTTAAAGAAAAGAGTAAGAAAGTAGTAAACAAAAACTTTTAAAACATTTAAACAAGGTTTTTTCATTTTATTCCTTTAGGCTTGATGACGGGAACACCCTCCGGATCCGGCTCTACGACACACACAGCCTGAGCTAATCCAACGGAAAAGTATGGGCTTGCCAACGCCTAAATCACAATTAACCGGTTACCCAACTTTAAGGATTAATACTAAGAACATAAGCGGAAGATTTCCCTAATGCATTTTGGGAAAGGAAAAAACATGTTGTCGAATTACCTAATATTGAGGGATTTGACGAAAAGATTATCTCCATTAAGGCAAGACTCATTCAAATGAACACAGAATTAATGGAATATTGTAAAAATAAAATTAATTATTTTCTTTCTAAAAATATTATTAGACCTTCCAAGTCACCTTGGAGTTGCTCGGCCCTTTATGTTAATAATAGTGCCAAAAAAGAAAGAGGTGCCCCAAGGCTAGTTATCAATTATAAGCCTTGATTTGTATAATTATTTTGAGTTTCATATCTGTACATAATTCTAATCCAGTAATATTTATAAAACTTATGAGGTCACCATAGGTTAATTGATTATAAGGAATTTTTCCTTCAAACCTATCTTTTAATTTTATTCGGACCTTTTCAGCAAATAGTATTGGTATACCACTAATAAATTTATCCATCCAATAGTCATGATTGCAGTCTTTGCGAATCATAACTTTGTTCATGAAAACATCATTATATCATCTTGAAAGAATTGAGGTTCACCTATAAAGTGTTTATTTTAAGCTTTTCCCCGGTTGCGGAAAATAATCGGGTAGTGTCTTTATCTAGATACTTATTAGGAATTAATCCCTCAATAATGCAATTTTGATCCGCGCCTGTATCAAATAATGCAATTTTATTAATGACATAATTTTTATTTATGATTAATGTGATAGGTATGTGGTAGCTTTGCGGTCTAACAACCGTAATTGTATTAATTCCTAATTGAGATAGAGGTTCTTCAAGAGACTCTACTTCTTTTGATGTTTCTCCAGGTTCGGATTTATAATTTTATGGTTCTTGATTAGGTGGTAAATTATTTAATATTTTATTAGTAATTGTTTCAACTTCTAGAGTGTTGAGTTTCTGCTTAATTTCATTTATTTCATCTTTTATTTGTAATAATTCTACTTGAATACTTTGTAAGGTTATTTCGGATTTAATTGGTTGTTTAAATTTATTTAAAAAACTTGTCATATCAAAAGGTTTAATAGTTCTATTATCAGATTGTTTATCAAGAACTAAATCTCTAAAGGCAATTAAGTATTTTTTCTTAAAATCAGGATCTTCAGTATGATCTATCATATCAAAGAATGTTTCTTTATTACTTTTAGTGATGACATTTATGGAATGGTTTTTTCAGGTGCAAATTGCACTGCCGCATTTTCAAGGGCCTGTTGACTTACTATCACCAGAACTATAGGCTATATTTAGTTGATCGTCGTCGCTAAGATTTTCATCAGAGGAGAAATTGTTTTCATTTTCTTCTAGAATAGAATACAATTTATTCTTAACTTCTTCTTCTAATTCTAACATATTAATTTTGTCTTCGTTTTTATTAGTGGTTGGGTAGTCTTTGGCACGTTTTCCCTTTTTCCACAGCCCCAACACATGTCAGTGTTGTTTGTTTTTAATCTATTTTTACTAGGGTCATAGTTAGATTTTTTTAACCTCTTTTTGTAATGACGGGGTTGTTCCAATTTATGGTCATTATTATGGCTCTTTTTAATTCTTTTAGAAGCCTCTTTTAATGGGGAGTTAATATAACCAAAGTCTTGACAAAATTTTCCCAGTTCATCTTGTGATATTTTACTATTCTTTTTTAGTTGATTTTTAAGTTTCATATCTGTACATAATTCTAATCCAGTAATTTTTATAAAACTTATGAGGTCACCATAGGTTAATTGATTGTAAGGAATTTTTCCTTCAAACCTATCTTTTAATTTTATTCCAACCTTTTCAGGAAATAGTATTGGTAAACCGCTAATAATTTTTTCCTTCCAATAGTCAAGGCTGCAGTCTTTGCGAATCACAACTTTGTTCATGAAACATCTTTTAAATGTTAACATGGGTTTGCAATTTCCTTTGCTGAAAAAATTGCCTTGAAACTTGTTATTTTTGCACCATAGATTTGTATGGCATGACTTTAGATGTGGGGTCCACTTCTTGATATTTCCTTTCTTGATATCTCCTTTGTTTATCATCAAAGTGTGCTGGCACTTCCTTTTAAATAAGGTGGTATGCTTGTGCTATTCCCTGTAGATCTAACATATCTCCGTTCCTAGACTCGTCATGTGAGGAAGAGTATCTAATAATTCAAATTTCAATTCCGTATAAGTGTTGAGGCTTAATAAGGCTTCTTTGAGCCTTCTTTTTTATTTTTCTTTGGAATTGTTGGAATCCCTCCGGGGTGATGAACTTGAAATTAACTTATCATTGCGGACAGCTGGCGCCCATCCTTTAATTTAACTGTTTTGCTTACATATTTGATCCTCTCAAATTCATGAATGTCGAAGGACCAACTAATAATATAAGATATCCTCTTGGCAATAAAGAACTTGCATAATTTAATATTTTCTGATAAGGTAAATATATTCCTTTCTACCTGAAATTTTTCAAACTGCATTTGATGTTGAGTTAATAATACTTGTTTAATTCCTCCGAACTGACTCCACTATTCATAAAACCATCAGGGAATTATTGCGTTTTTCATTTCTTCTAAATATTTTATAAACTAAGTGTGGGTGTTGGGTCTAACAAAAATAAAGTTATATTAGGCTGCTTTATAATCATACCAATTATATGTCTGGGGTCGATGAACTTTTGATAAGTGAATAGGGGTATGTAGATGATCTACAAACCATTCAAATGGACTAAAAATTCTTTTGATCGTGAACTTTGAATATTGTATACTATCTGGATTACTTTCCTCAAATATATGCTCAATTTCTACTGGATCGGTATATGTCAAGATAAACTCATAATACATCCGGGTCTTGAGGGGATCTTCCGTCTCCACATAATTTTGGTTGGTGTAGTAGGGCTTTAGTAAGTCCTGAATTCCATAATTTCCACATTTTTTATCAAGTGCAGTAATTGACAGTACCAGTGACACTGTTAACTCAAATTGTTTTTTATTTGGAGTAATTTTTAACTTTTCCTTTTGAAAGGTGACGGCGAGATCCACTTGTGGGTATATCTCTGCGGTTATCATCTTGTAACTATCCTTTGTTTGAATTGAAATATTTTTATTGATCGAGGAGGATGAATCTTCTCGAAAAACTGAATGAAGTGGTTGTAGCTTGGTTGAGTTGGTTATAGGTTCTTTTAATGGTGAAGGTATAGTATATTTTGGTAGAAGGGAATACATGTCTATTTATCTTGTGATTTTGTTTGATCTTCTTCATAAAATGGTCTTTTCATTTTTTCTTCTGGTTTGAACGTCAGGAATGGGGCCCTCAAAGGTCTTATTCCTGGTCTCATTATTTCCTTGAAAAATTTCTTTATTAAATTTTTTGGGAGATTTCCTCCCTTTATTTGAAAGACAAAACTGGATAATAAAATTTTCCATCTAGAAAACATATAATTTTTGCGAAAAATATATTGAGCTGCGTTGCGGTCATTATTTAAATTATTTTGAAATTGAGTAACTCCTAGTGCTATAAAGAAGGCTAAGCAAAATCTAGGAGGAGGAGAAAATTTCCAATTTTCTAAACTGATCTAATTCTAATTAGACCCCAATTAAACTCTCAAAAACGGAATAAAATAATTGGTTAAGGATAAAACCAAACTACCCTTCCAAAATTCGGATTGGACTTTCCTTATCCAAACAACCCAACTTCAAATGGGCATATCTCACTCATACGAACTCGGAATCGCGCAAACTCAGCGGCATTAAAAAGCTAATTCCATGATATTTTCTACGGTGTCTTCAAATACACATAACTCATTCTGAGCTAGGAGTTATGGTCGTTTGAAGTTGACTAGAAACTCATTCTTAGCTTAACACTTTTCAAATTTCCAGATTTTTATTATTTCCAAAAACCACTCTTTCTAATTCTAGCTCTTTTCAGTTCTTTCAATTAGCGAGATTTTACATGTTTTGATGTGCTTTTCTATATTTTTATATCTTTCGGATATTTACGAGGAAAAATAATTTTTTATCATCTTGATATTCTAAGGTGGTGCAGTTTGAGAATTTTTAGAGATGTTTTGATGTACTTTTCTTGAATTTGATATCTTTCAGATATTTATGAGGAAAATTTAATTTTTTTTGTTATCTTTTGGACAATTACGAAAAAGATTAAAGTTTTACGAGTAAAAATTAAATTTTTAGTTAATTTTTGGAAAGTTACGAAAAAGAGAAAAAATTTTATCACTCTTTTGTTTCGATATTCTAAGGTCATTGGTGCAGTTTGAAAATTTTTTGAGGTGTTTTGATGTACTTTTATTGATTTTTATATCTTTCGGACATTTACGAGAAAAATTAATTTTTTTGTTACTTTTCAGATAGGTACGAAAAGGAGTAAAGTTTTGATCATTCTTTCGTTTCGATATTCTAAGGTCATTGGTGCAGTTTGGGAATTTTTTGAGGTGTTTTGATGTACTTTTATTGATTTTTATATCTTTCGGACATACACAAGGAAAAAATATTTTTTTTTGTTATTTTTCGTACAGTTACAGAAATCTTTTCATTTCGATATTCTAAGGTCATTGGTGCATTTTGAGAATTTTTTTGAGGTGTTTTGCTGTACTTTTCTTGATTTTTAAATGTTTCAGACATTTACGATGAAAAATTTTTTTTTTTGTTATTTTTCGGATAGTTACGAAAAAGAGTAAAGTTTTGTTCATTTTTTTCGTTTCGATATTCTAAGGCCATTGGTGCATTTTTTTTTATTTTTTGAGGTGTTTTGATGTACTTTTCTTTATTTTATATCATTCGAACATTTACGAGTAAAAAATATTTTTTTTTGTTATTTTTTGGATAGTTACGATAAAGAATAAAGTTTTGTTCATTTTTTCTCTTCGATATTCTAAGGTCATTGTGCAATTTGAGAATTTTTGAGGTATTTTGATGTATTTTTCTTGATTTATATATCTTTTAGACATTTACGAGGAAAAATTTATTTTTAGTTATTTTTCTGACAGTTACGAAAAAGATTATAGTTTTGTTCTTTTTTTGTTTCGATATTCTAAGGTTATTGATGCAGTTTAAAAATATTCTGAGGTGTTTTGATGTACATTTCTTGATTTCTATATTTTTTGGACATTTATGAGGAAAAAATAAATTTGTTGTTATTTTTCAGACAATTATGAAACAGAGTAAAGTTTTGTTCATTTTTTTGTTTTGATATTATTAGGTCATTAGTTTAGTTTGCAAATTTTTTGAGGTGTTTTGATATACTTTTCTTGATCTTTATTTCTTTAGGACATTTACAAGGAAAAAATATTTTTTTTGTTATTTTTCGGACAGTTACGAAAAAGAGTAGAGTTTTTTACATTTTTTCCTTTCGATATTCTAAGGTCATTGGTGGAATTTGAGAATTTTTTGAGGTGTTTTGATGTACTCTTCTTGATTTTTATTTTTTTCGAAAATTTACAAGGAAATATTATTTTTCAGAAAGTTACAAAAAAGGGTAAAGTTTAGTTCATTTTTTCGTTTCGATATTCTAAATTCATTGGTACAGTTTGATTATTTTTAGAGGTGTTTTTGATTTAATTTTCTTGATTTTTATATCTTTCGGACATTTACGAGGAAAATTAATTTTTTTGTTATTTTTCGAAAAGTTACAAAAAAGGGTAAAGTTTTGATCATCTTTTCGTTTCGATATTCTAAAGTCATTGGTACAGTTTGAGAATTTTTTGAGGTGTTTTGATGTAGTTTTCTTGATTTTTATATCTCTCGGACATTTATGAGGAAAAAATATTTTTTTGTTATTTTTTCGGATAGTTACGAAAAACTATAAAGTTTTGTCACTTTTTTGTTTCGATATTCTATGGTTAATGGTTCAGTTTGAGAATTTTTTGAGGGTTTTTGATGTACTTTTCTTTATTTTTATATCTTTCGACCATTTACGAGGAAAAAATATTTTTTTTGTTATTTTTTTGGACAGTTACGAAAAAGAGTAAAGTTTTTTTCATTTTTTTGTTTCGATATTCTTAGGTCACAAGTGCAGTTCGAGAATTTTTTAAAGTGTTTTAATGTACTTTTCTTGATTTTTATATATTTCAAACATTTACGAGGAAAAAAATATTTTTTTGTTATTTTTTGGACAGTTACGATATAAGAGTAAGGTTTTGGTTATTTTTTTGTTTCGATATTCTAAGGTCATTGTGTAGTTTGAGAATTTTTTGAGGTGTTTGGACGTACTTTTTTAGATTTTTATATCTTTTGGAGATTTACGAGGAAAAATTATGTTTTTTACATTTCGATATTCTAAGGTCATAGGTGCAGTTTGAAATTTTTTTGAGGTGTTTTGATGTAATTTTCTTGATTTTTATATCTTTTGGACATTTACGAGGAAAAATTAATTTTTTTGTTATTTTTTCGGAAAGTTACAAAAAAGGGTAAAGTTTTGATCTCCCCTTCGTTTCGATATTCTAAAGTCATTGGTAAAGTTTGAGAATTTTTTGAGGTATTTTGATATACTTTTCTTGATTTTTATATCTCAGACATTTACGAGTAAAAATTATTTTTTTGTTATTTTTTGGACAATTTTGATAAAGAGTAAAGTTTTGTCATTTTTTTGTTTCGATATTCTACGATTATTGGTTCAGTTTGAGAACTTTTTGAGTGTTTTTGATGTAGTTTTCTTCATTTTTATATCTTTCGAACATTTACGAGGAGAAATTAAATTTTTTGTTATTTTTTGGACAGTTACGAAAAAGAGTAAAATTATGTTCATTTTTTCGGTTCGATATTCTAAGGTCACTAGTGCAGTTTGAGAATAATTTTAGGAGTTTTAATGTACTTTTCTTTGTTTTTAAATCTTTCGTATATTTACAAGGAAAAATTAATTATTTTGGACAGTTATGATATAAGAGTAAAGTTTTATTCATTTTTTCGTTTCGATATTCTAAGGTCATTGCGCAGTTTGAGAATTTTTTGAGGTGTTTTGAAGTACTTTTCTAAATTTTCATATCTTTCAGACATTTATGAGGAAAAAGTAATTTTTTTTTGTCTCGATATTCTAAGGTCATGGGTGCAGTTTGAAGAATTTTTTAAGGTGCTTTGATATACTTTTATTAATATTTATATATTTCGGACATTTACGAGGGAAAATTAAGTTTTTTGCTATTTTCTGGACAATTACGAAAAATATTAAAGTTTTACGAGGAAAAATTATTTTTTTGTTATTTTTCGGACAGTTACGAAAAAGAGTAAGATTTTGTTATTTTTTTTTGTTTCGATATTCCAAGGTCATTGGTGCAGTTTGAGAATTTTTTGTGGTATTTTGTTGTCTTTTTTTTACTTTTATATCTTTCGGACATTTAAGAGGAAAATTAAATATTTTGTTTCTTTTCAGATAGGTACGAAAAAGAGTAAAGTTTTGTTCATTTTTTCGTTTCGATATTCGAAGGTCTTTGGTGCAGTTTGAGATTTTTTTGATGTGTTTTGATATATTTTTCTTGATTTTTATATTTTCGGATATATACGAGGAAAATGAATTTTTTTTCTATTTTTCTACATTTACGGAAATTTTTTCGTTTCGATATTTTAATGTCATTGGCGCATGTTGAGAATTTTTTAGGTGTTTTATGTACCTTTCTTGATTTTTATATCTTTCAGACATTTATGAGGAAAATTAAATTTTTTGTTATTTTTTGGACAATTATGAAAAAGAGTAAAGTATTGTTCATTTTTTCGTTTCGATATTCTAAGGTCATTGGTGCAATTTGAGAATTCTTTTTGGTGTTTTGACAAACATTTACGAGGAAAAAATATTTTTTTTGTTATTTTTCAAACAGTTATGAAAAAGAGTAAAGTTTTGTTCATTTTTTGTTTCGATATTGTAAGGTCATTGGTTCAGTTTGAGAATTTTTTGAGGTGTTTATATTTACTCTTCTTTATTTTATATCTTTCAGACAATTACGAGGAAAAACTAAATTTTTTGTTAATTTTCTGACAGTTAAGAAAAAGAGTAAAGTGTTGTTCATTTTTTCGTTTCGATATTTAAGGTCATTGTGAAGTTTGAGAATTTTTTGATAATTTTCGCACAGTAACGAAAAAGTGTAAAGATTTGTTCATTTTTTTGTTACGATATTCTAAGGTCATTGGTACAGTTTGAGAATTTTTTGAGGTGTTTTGATGTACTTTTCTTTATTTTTATATCTTTCGGACATTTAGGAGGAAAAAGTTATTTTTTGTTATTTTTCGGAGTATAATGAAAAAGAGTAAAGTTTTGTTCTTTTTTTGTGATGATATTCTAAGGTCATTGGTATTGTTTGAGAATTTTTTGAGGTGTTTTGACGTACTTCTCTTGATTCATATATCTTTACGACATTTACGAGGAAAAATTATTTTTTTTGTTATTTTTCGGACAGTTACAAAAAAGATTAATGTTTTGTTCATTTTTTCATTCCGATATTCTAAGGTCATTGATGCAGTTTGGGAATATTTTGAGGTATTTTGATGTACTAGTCTTGATTTTTATATCTTTTCGACATTTACGAGGAAAAGTTGAATTTTTTGTTATTTTTTGGACAGTTACGAAAAGAGTAAAGTTTTGTTCATTTTTCCTTTTGATATACTAAGGTCATTAGTTCAATTTGGTAATTTTTTGTGGTGTTTTGATGTACTATTCTTGATTTTTATATCTTTCGGACATTTACGACGAAAAATTAAATGTTTGTTATTTTTCGGACAGTTACGAAAAAGTGTAAAGTTTTGTTCATTTTTTCGTTTTGATACTCTTAGGTCATTGGTGCAGTTTGAGAAATTTTTGAGGTGTTTTGATGTACTTTTCTTGATTTTTATATCTTTCGGACATTTACGAGGAAAGAATAAATTTTTTGTTATTTTTCGGACAGTTACGAAAAAGAGTAAAGTTTTGTTCATTTTTTTGTTTCGATATTCTATGGTCATTGTTGCAATTTGAGAATTTTTTGAGATGTTTTGAAGTACTTTTCTTGATTTTTATATCTTCCGGACAATTACGAGGAAAAATTAATTTTTTCTAAATTTTCCAGACAGTTATGAAAAAGAGAAAAGTTTTGTTCATTTTTTTGTTTCGATACTCTAAGGTCATTGATGTAGTTTGAGAATATTTTGAGGTGTTTGAAGTACTTTTCTTGATTTTTATGTCTTTCGGACATTTACGAGGAAATATTGAAGTTTTTGTTATTTTCCAGACTGTTACAAAGAAGAGAAAAGTTTTCTTCCATTTTTCGTTTCGATACTCCAAGGTCATTGGTGCAATTTGAGAATTTCTTGAGGTGTTTGGTGTACTTTTTTTATTTTTATATCTTTCGGACATTTACGAGGAAAAATTAATTTTTTTGTTATTTTTTAGACAGTTAAGAAAAAGTGTAAAGTTTTGTTCATTTTTTTGTTTCGATATTCTAAGTTCATTGGTGCAGTTTGAGAATTTTTGGAGGTGTTTTTGATGTACTTTTCTTGAATTTTATATCTTTCGGACATTTACGAGGAAAAATTATTATTTTTCGGACAATTACGAAAAATATTAAATTTTTATTCATTTTTTCATTTCGATATTCTAAGGTCATTGGTGCAGTTTGAGACTTTTTTGTGGTGTTTTGATGTATTTTTCTTGATTTTTATATCTTTCGGACATTTACGAAGAAAAAAATAATATTTTTGTACTTTCGGCCTGTTGCTCACCGAAGGTGCGTCTCCTGGCTATACTAAATGAAATTCTTATGTGGCGTTCCTGAGTAATTACCCGTAGAAGCGGGCTTAGCGGACTGAATTGGCCGGGAAAGTTACTTATGTTCTTAGCTTTCTTAGCCAACTCCTTAGCCTGCCCATCACACCTAACTCCTTCCACTTTCTTCACAAAATCTGTTACCTCATTAAAACTTTTTCCTGCAGAAGTCATGTGAACAGACAATACCTGTAACTCAGAGTTCAATCCTTTGATGAATAGACAGATCCTTTCTTCCTCAGTAGTCACCACTTGCGTAGCATATCTAGACAAAGCATGAAACTTAGCCTCATAAGCAGCCACAGACAATACATGTAACTCATCCTTCTTACGATCTCTCAAGGTCCAGACATACCACCTTGCACATACTTTTCCAGATATAGAGAATAAAACTAGGTCCAAGTGAGTGGGGTAAAACTGACGATCTGCATTCCACATAGGCCCTTCACTACTGCTTAGCCTCACCCTAAAGCTGGAAAGTCAGAAACTCTACTCCATGCTGATGTACAATACCTAACTTATGCAGTCTCTCATAACAATCCAAGATGAATTCGTAGGCGTCCTCACTCTCAGAACCATGGAACACAGGCGGCTTCAACTTTAGAAACTTAGTAAACATCTCATGCTCATTACCAGTCATTACGGGACCCAACAAAGGACATAAAAAGGATTTAGTACCTAATGTTGCATCTCCTCTGGGACCGGTAGCAGTAGCGGGGAGGTTGGTTGGGGGTTAATATCACACCGCAGAAACTAGTAGGCTAAACTAGAGCTTAATATGAGGGTTAGAGTCTTAGAAGTAACTCCCTGTACTCAAAATGGAGGTTTTCGTGTCAGAACGTCAAGGTACCACCCCTCAAGGACCAACTAGGGGCCCTTGAAGAAGACCCCTAGGAAAAACCCCAAACAGTGACCCACGGCAGGACCCACAGTCCATTGGTGGGTCCACGCCTCGTGGGTGGGGGTCTCGTGGTCTGGCCCAAAGTCTTTGAACACAAACCACACCCAACCAGGACGTACCGTGGTCCCATCCACGCTCCGTAGGTGTAGGGTCGTGGTTCAGGATTGGAGATCCATTTTTAAGGTCGGTTTTTTTGGTTAAGTCTAGGGGTATTTTGAGTCTTTCCGATTTTAATTAGTATTAAGTGATGTCATTTTACTCTAATAAAAACCACCTATATAAGGATTTTAGACCCTTAAACTAAGTCATTCAACTCATTATTTTCCGAAACCCAAATCAATTCCCAAAACTCATTGTCTCCAAATATTCTCTCTCTAGAACTTGAAGAAGAAGAAGGAAGTTGGATCTAAGGTTCAATAAGCAAGATCTTCTCATCAAATTCATTGGATTTCATAGCTAAGGTATGATAGTCCTTCATCCATGGATAACTTTCATCCATGGAGTCCCTTCAAAATCCTAATTTCAAAGATAGAAATCCCCAAAGCTAGGTTTGACTCCTAAGTCATGGGTTCCTTTCAAACTTGATTCTAATGATTGATCTATGTTACATTATGCATGAATTGATGATTTCCTATGGTTTATATGATGAATCCCCGAGAACCCATGAAATCCCCATATTTCTCAATTGTGATCATATGATGTGGGTCTTTGTTGTTGAAAGAGGTTTTTATGAAATTATGCATGAGGTGATTGAATCACATGAATTGTGATCTAAATCCATGTCTAATGATAGAATTCAAGATTTGTTGATTGATGAGTCCACAAATTGGACTCATTTAGGGCTTTATTTTAATAGAAATAGTGTCTTTGAATGCTTGTTTTTATCTCAATACCTGATTAAAATGCTGAAGTTTCAGGTATTTGAAGTTTTAGTGGAAGCTTGGACACTTAGGCGCAAAACGGAGCAAATAGGGTTGAAAAGAACAAGAAATGGAATCATGCGAATCGCTGAGTTCCACTTGGTGAGTCGCCAAAACGACATGAACCGCCCTTCATTCTAGTACGCAAAGCCTTGAAGGAAGTGGATCGAAAGGCGAGGAAAGGAGCAGTCGGCGAGTCGCCGATCAGTTCAGCGAAGGAGTACTGTACCACCCAATGATCCAGAATGCGAGGATGCTAAAGGCAAGACACTGAAGGAGATGAGCTAACCAAAAGGCAGATTAGAATTGTAGTTAGAATTGTAGTCTTATGTGTAGAACATATTTTAGCTTATATTTTTTCTCACAAGTTTGGAGAGGGTCTTGTGGAAGAAAGGAGTTCTTCTTCCCCAAGTTGGAAGTGGGTCTTCTCTATTCATTTTCCTTTGCTTAATTTAAGGATTTATTTCTTATACCCAGTTGATTTCATTATCATGTTAGGTCTAATTTCTTATTTCTTGATGCGTGGCTAAAAACCTCTATTCTTGGGGTGTGATTTAGCAAATGTGGGTTGATATTCTTGTTGGGTATTGCTTGCTGATAGGTTAGATGTATTTTAATGGTTATTTCACCTAGTGGTTGTAGTTTAATCTAAAGGGTTTGTAGTTGCAAATACAAAGCCACCCATGTGTTTTCGGCTTGCCCGAGAGGGAGGTCGCGAAACCAAAACCACTAGACTGATGGCCTAAGGAGTGGGTCGGCATGAGGTTTAGCTCGAGAGGGTGAGCCCTAGTCCCATATCCTAACACTCAGCTCGAGAGAGTGAGTGGGTTAAGGCGTAGACTGGTCTTCAAGCGGCAAATGGGTGTCCCAGAGGAACACATTTGAAAAGGGGTAAGTTGCCCGAGAGGGAACTTATTTCATTTAAAGCTTCGCCTAGTCACTATTATTTTGCAAATTTCCTATCGAAAGCATGGACCCAACAATTTATCTCAACTTATGTTGCGGTCACATCCCATGAACCTTTCCCCATACTTGATTTTCTTGTTTATTTTGTTGTTTTAGTACTTGTTACAAAACCCCCTTTGGTATTTGACACTATTGTGTCGCCCCCTTTAATTTACAATGTCTTTTATCTCAAATGTGTTTAGCTACGACTAGTTAGAATGTAAATTCTATTTTTCTATCGATTCTCAAAACCGTTCCCTTGGGACACAATCCCAACCCTTGGTTAGGTTATTGTATTATTGACGATCGTAGACACTCATACCGTAGGATAGTGTCGTTAGTCACGATAAGCATCAAAATGGCGCCGTTGTCGGGGAGTGGTGTTATTCGAGAATTTCTAGTCAAATAGAATTGTTGTTCTTGTTAGTAGTAGTTTACTCACCTAATTTTTAGTTTTGTCAAGTTGTTTGCGTGTTGAGGCAGGACAATGAGTATACATGATGGAGAGGGTGGACTATTGGAGCACCTTCCAGCAGAGGTAATGAGGCTCAGGGATCACATCCTAAATTTCAAGCATCTAGAAGGAGAACCCTTTCATAAGTCGTGGCTGCGGTTTAAAACACTATTGATGTAATGCCAAACTCATGAAATACCGATTTAGTTCTACTGGAATGCTTCTATAGGGGTCTAAGTCCCGAAAACAAAGAAATAATGAACAAACTTATTCCAAGTGGCCGTGAAAAATACCCTTATGAGACCGCAACCAAATTCCTTGTAGCTAAACAAGGACACTGAGAAGGACCAGCAATTGATCATTTTGCTAAGTCAGATGGATAAATTGACTCACAAGATCAAGGAATTGGAGATGGTGTCCAGAGATCAAAGTAAATGCAGACCACAGACTGAGCAGAGAGGATCTATGGACAGTGAAAATAAGTGTATTGAAGATATGCTATTAATCATTCTTTATAAGCTAAATGAACAAGATAGAGTGCTAGAAAAGATTAGAGAAAGAATAGAAGTGCTAAATCAGATAAGCAACTTTCACTCTAGATCTATCGAGCTAATCGAAACTCTCCTAAGTCATGTGCTTCCTCATCCTCATCCGCATGAACAAGTGGGATCACCTAGATGCACTAGGTGCAACCCCAAAAATTTGATTTAAGCATTGACTTATGTCGTGCCATGACGTTAACTAAGGCACTGTTTGGGAGGCAACCCAAAACCAATTACTTGTTTTTTAATTTTCTTGATAAAATAATAGTGTTTTGTTTGAACAGGTTGAAGCTAGGGAAGTGCTTGAAAAGATGTCTGAAAGCGAGCAACATGTTTAGTTGGCGGGTCGCCGACAAGTTTGGCGAACTGAAATTCTTCCGTGGTCTGACTAAAGGTATCCTCAGATGGGCTTCTGTAAATCTCAACGGTCTAGAAAAATTACTAGCACATCGCCAACCATGTTGGCGATCTCAACAGAGACCGCCGTTGGGATCCCTACATAAACCAAAGGTCCAGCTAACTTCGGTGAAGAAATTAGACATTCTGTGTGTCGCCGAATGAATAGGCAAACTTGACTCACATCGCTGAACGAGCGGGAACTGGACAATTTTTGTAGGCCATAGGTTTAAAAGTCCTATTCCACTCACTTTCTCTCATTTCTTCATCCTACCAAACTCACACCTACACCTTAGTTTTATATTTATTACACTTTTGGAATATTGTGTTTCATTGATTTGTGCGCGGATTTGGATTGGATTGCTGCCTGGCACTTCGTTAGCATCTATTCAGCATCTAAGGTTGGTAGTCTGAACCTCACGTTTAAAAATATTATAATTGTACTCATTTGCATAATTATGAAAGTGCTAAACCTCTGCTGAGTCTCTGAGTTACTGGAATTACATGTATTTTCTATCATAATGTGGCACCTAGTGCATTATTCGAGGAGTTCCCACTTAGCTATACTTTGAGTTGGATTGTTACTGATAGGAATAGAAGTTTCTATGTGTCTTTGTTAAAATTGAGTTATGTGCACGTAAGCTATATTGTCTGGGGTAGCTAGGTGAGAGTCAAAATAATGGGTTGATAATGGACACGTTGAGCTGATAGAAGGGTGACCGAATTCCGCTGAACTGCTCAGTGATTCGCCTACTAGCTCCATTTCGCTATTAACTACATGTTTTATGTACTGATTGACCTGTGACTCTCGGCTGTCAGCTTGGTTCGCACAATACACTCGGCGATGCGCCGAGAGAGCATTTGTTCGCCTTTTACCTGCGCCCTTGTATCATTTGTACATCAGTTTCAATGATTAGCCTGAGAAATTCCACACCTAGAAACACCATTTTTGCTCCTATGTGAATCTATATTTAACTTAGCCTCAAAGTTTTTGCAGAAATGGCTAGATCAAAAATCGCAGGGAGAGATGATCGATCAAGGCACATAGGAGCCCGAGAATTTAGAAAAAGATGAAAAGAGAGCAGAGCTAGCCAGACAAAGGAAGTACACCAAGGAGGCTAGGGAAAAGAGACGAATTCCTTTTGACCTTAATGTGCGCCCAGGTGATCAAAGTTTAGTTAATGTAATACATGCCTTCAGAGCAGCTCAGGAAATAGATCAGATGATTGTAGCAAATCTTGCTACAGAGGCTAAGGCAAAAGCAAACAATAGAGACCAAAATAACAACACTCTAAGGACCATTGTTTTACTTCAGGAAGATGCACCGGGCAGTGAAGCCCCAGCAGATAGAGAAACGGCGTAGATAGGACCTTTCTTTGCCCTTCTCTCTTAATTACTAGCATATACTTTTGGGATACTTATTACTTGCATTTGTTGACAACTGCTTTTATTTGTGGTGGGGTGAGGCCCATACCTTTTGTGTTGACATTCATGTTTTGTTCTATATATATTTGGGTTGTCTGCTTTAAGTTGTGTTTTAAATACTGCTTTTTTGTGGTTGTTTGAGCTCATGGCTCCTGTTGTTCTAATTGAAATAATATTGATCCTTTTGAAAAAATTTTGCCACCTCTTATGTTGAGAGTGGCTGTTCTTCTACAAAAAAATTTGAGTCTCGGTTTTGATCAATATCGATGACTTGAATAGTGCTCCCAATTGAACAAACATGAATGCATGGCTACGACGAGGGCAAATGAAGTTACCTAGACAATATGTGCACTCTTTGCATCTCGTTGTGACTAGCCATTTATCAAATTGATTCTCTTGTGATGACTGTTGCACACTAGCAAACTTGTGTAGTCTTTCTTGACTGAAGTATCGATGCCTTGTGTGTTTATCTTACTTTGAAACTTGCATGAATAAACCTAGAATTTTCCCTGTTAGTCTGATTAATTTAGAAAGGTGTACTCTTGAGATGATCTTAGGCATTTTAAAGAGTGTGAGCCAATTTGACATATACCTCTTTTTGTGACCTACCTGTGAGCGTGTGAAACTCTTTTGAACACCTTTGAGCCTTACCTTTCTTTGGAAGAACCTTGATAAACCCTAGACCTTACTTGATCCACTACCTATAATCCTCTTGATTTGTGGTTTAGTGAATAGCCAAATTAGGACAAAAAGCCTAAGTTGGGGGTATGGTGAAAAGGAAAAGGAGAAGTCAAGAAGTGCTATAAGAAGTCCCCCTTTACCCATGTTGCAGAACAATGGAGCCCTCCAAAAAAAAAGATTGAAAAGGAATTTGTGGAATAAAGTACAAAGGATATTGGGGTTCCAAGCAACTCATGGGGAGTGAATTAAAGGATGACTTAAAAGCACTAGAAAAAGAAGTGATAAAGGAAAAGAAGGGAATGCTTTGTGAATACCATATCTCACGAGGAAAACGTCACTAAGCCTAAATGGCCATACCTTTGCACTTAGCTCTGTTACAAGCCTAAGAAAGACCTTTTTGATCTTGAGTAAGCTGGATCGAAAGTCGATTGGAAAATAAGGGCAAACCTATGGGTGAAAACATGGATTGTGTTCCTCTTTTTGAGTGTGAGCATTGTATCTGATTCCTGATCTTAAATTGACTCATATATGTATGTGAATATGGAATCATTCTTTGTGCGAGGGCATTTAGATATTTTTGTTGAGCTTGAACTTGCACAAGTAGCAAGTATTGCGAGCATGAGAATCTTTGGTGATGGTGTGTCACAATTTGAATCTTTGAGTACACAATTGATCCTTGCATAAGTAAATTGAGTCTTGTTGTGTGCATTTATGATTTAGTCTTGTGTAGCACTATTTGAGGCACCCTTTTTGAATGGCTAAACTTGAGTTTGCTTGAAGACAAGCAAAATTTTAAGTTGAGGGTGTTGAAGAGTCCACAAATTAGACTCATTTAGGGCTTTATTTTAATAGAAATAGTGTCCTTGAATGCTTTTTTTTTTTATCTCAATACCTGATTAAAATGCTGAAGTTTCAAGTATTTGAAGTTTTAGTGGAAGCATGGACAGTTAGGCGCAAAACGGAGCAAATAGGGATGAAAAGAACAAGAAATGGAATCCTACGAATCACCGAGTTCCACTTGGTGAGTCGCCGAAACAACATGAACCGCCCTTCGTTCCAGTACACGAAGCCTTGAAGGAAGTGGATCAAAAGGCGAGAAAAGGAGCAGTCGGTGAGTCGCCGATCAGTTCCGCAAAGAAGTACTGTACCGCCCAATGATCCAGAATGCGAGGATGCTAAAAGCAAGACATTAAAGGCGATGAGCTGACCAAAAGGCGGATCGCCAAGTTCATCGGCGATCTCGAATAATGTCGCCGAACAATCCTCCGCAACACAATATGTGAAAACTATAAATACTAGTTAGAATTGTAGTCTTATGTGTGGAACAATTATTATTATTATTTTCACTGTAGAACATATTTTAGCTTATATTTTTTCTCTCAAGTTTGGAGAGGGTTTTGTGGAGACTTGAAGAAAGGAGTTCTTCTTCCCCAAGTTGGAAGTGAGTCTTCTCTATTCATTTTCCTTTGCTTAATTTAAGGTTTAATTTCTTATACCCAGATGATTTCATTATCATGTTAGGTATAATTTCTTATTTCTTGATGTGTGGCTAAAAACCCCCATTCTTGGGGTGTGATTTAACAAATATGGGTTGATATTCTTGTTGGGTCTTGCTTGCTGATAGGTTAGATGTATTTTAATGGTGATAATACCTAGTGGTTGTGGTTTAATCTAAAGGGTTTGTAGTTACAAATACAATGCCACCCATGTGTTTTCGGCTTGCCCGAGAAGGAGGTCACGAAACCAAAACCACTAGACTGATGGCCTAAGGAGTGGGTCGACATGAGGTTTAGCCCGAGAAGGTGAGCCCTAGTCCCATATCCTACCACTCAGCTCGAGAGAGTGAGTGGGGTAAGGCGTAGGCTAGTCTTCATGTGGAAAATAGGTGTCCGAGAGAAACAGATTTGAAACGGGGTAAGTTGCCCGAGAGGGAACTTATTTCCATTTAAATCTTAGCCTAGTCACTATTATTTTGCAAATTTCCTATCGAAAGCATGGACCCAATAATTTATCTCAACTTATATTGCGGTCACATTCCACGAACCTTTCCCCATACTTGATTTTCTTGTTTATTTTGCTGTTTTAGTACTTGTTACAAAATCCCCTTTGATATTTGACACTTTTGTGTCGCCCCCTTTAATTTATAATGTCTTTTATTGCAAATGTCTTTAGCTACGACTAGTTAGAATGTAAATTCTATTTTTCTATCAATTCTCAAAACCGCTCCCTTGGGACATGACCCCAACCCTTGGTTGGGTTACTATATTATCGACGGTCATAGACACTCATACCGTAGGATAGTGTCGTTGGTCACAATAAGCATCATTGATTGAAATCAAGTTTTGAGCCGTGAAATGGAAAAGTATGAGATTATGCATGTTTTTAATGAGAATTATGTAAATGCTTTGAGAACACTTTGAGAGTGAAGTGTTAATGATTATGATGTTGTTGTTGTGTTGTTGAAAGGTCATTCTCACACATACACACTTGTCTATGAATATGATATGATGTGAAAGGTTTTCTCACAATATGAAGATGCTATGGTTGAAAGGCTATTCTCACCTAATCGAATCTAAGATATGTATGAAGGCATGGACGATGAAAGGCTATTTTCACGCATGATCTAAGAGCTATCCTAAGAATTATGTTGGATTGAGTGGCAAGACATTCTTCCATGAATATGATTTAAGTCAAGACTTAAATATGAACTCCGTGGGAATTAATGCTTAGCACTGAGTGGATATTGTATATGAGACGGAAGATCTTACGATAGTGGAGTGCGGCTTCCAAATGAAAGCTTTTACACGAGTTGAGTCTGGCTTTCCTA
This sequence comes from Solanum stenotomum, assembly GCF_019186545.1. NCBI lineage: Eukaryota > Viridiplantae > Streptophyta > Magnoliopsida > Solanales > Solanaceae > Solanum > Solanum stenotomum. The sequence goes on from NC_064290.1 coordinate 37,994,053, forward strand.
ACGAGTTCCTTATACGCTAGTTGAGTCCGGGTTCCCAAAGTATGTCTTATGAGATTGAAGCCTTCTACGCTAGTTGATTCCGGGTTTCTAGTAGCAATATCCTTATCCCGTAAACTATATTCCCCCATAGGTCATTAGCTAGTGGATCCAACTAAGCTAAGAGTATTGTTCTACCTTAGGCAAGTAGAACAAACCTTTTCGGTGATGGAGTCACCGGATTCCATGTTAAGCTCACATGGTCCCATGTCTGTTAAGGCTTATTCCCCACAACAAGAACAAAAATATGAATTATGAACTATGGTTCCTCATTAAGCTTTGTAAATGAGTTTCAAAGGCTTTTAAAGATGATTATGACTATGCTGACTATGTTTATGGATTATGTTTTTTCCAATATTTTTATGATGAGGTTTAAACCTTGTAAATTGCATACTTTAAAATGAAATGTCCCTTTTAGCATGTTTTTAATGTTTTTATGCATGACTATCATACTTAGTGCATCTTTTGTACTAATGCATACTTTTCCTATATTTCCCCCAAGTGTAGGGTTCGGTTCTTAAGGTGATCACCGTAGTGGCTAAAGCTTGGACTTGCTCATTCTCATAGCTTGTTAGTGAGTCGTCATGATTCGAGGACGGCTATTTCTCATATTGAAGTTTCATTTCTTGTACTTCCCTTTTGAATAATTTTGTATGGGCTATGCCCTTTCTCATTTCAAATATTGTAATAAATGGCTATGTTGAGACTTAGAGTCTAGACTTCCGCTTTTCTGTTATGAAAATTTTAGACTTGAAATGTTGTTTTACTCCTATTGTTCTATTGCTTATGTTATGATATGCTAAGTGGCTCGTATAGAGTCCTTCGCGGTTCTATATGCCATGTTACATCGAGGGTGTACCCCTGGGTCATGAAAAATTTGATATCAAAGCACAAGGTTTAGAATGATTCTAGGATTATGTCTCATAAGCCACGTCTAGTAGAGTCTTGTTCATGAATGTGAAGCGCGCCACATTTATGAATGAGAAGCTATAAGATGCTTAAGAAATTCCACTTCTTTCATTACTCTTAAGTCACACGATAGAGTTTAACTCTATAAGGTCTTTCTTCTAATACTTACCCTATGATCTAAGGATATGACTACTAGAAGGCTTTTCACAAGAAGGAACGAGGAAGACAATGTGAATCAAGAAGCACCTCAAGCTCCGATTGATCCTTCGGCTATGACAAATGTTGAGGTTAGGTCGACTTTTCAAATATTGGCCCAAGCTTTGGCGGCTCAATCCAATAGAAAGGTTGTAGCTCTTGTGAATTCGACGGCTTCAAGAGTGAGGGACTTTGCAAGGATGAATCCTCCAGAATTTTATGGCTCCAAAGTGGAGGAGGATCCTAAAGGATTTATCGATGAGGTTTATAAGGTACTTGCTATCATGGGGTGACTTTGGTAGAAAAGGCGGGGTTAGCCGCTTACCAATTGAAAGATGTTGCTTAAGTGTGGTATGAACAATGGAAGGAAGGAAGGCCAGTAGGAGCGGGTCCCATTGAGTGGGAAGTGTTTAAGTTGGCATTTCTTGATATGTTATTTCCCCTTGAGTTGAGGGAGGCTAAGCTGCAAGAGTTCATTAACCTTCGTCAAGGAAGTATGAGTGTGAAGGAATATGCTGTAAAGTTCACCCAAGTATCCAAGTATGCTCCAATTTTAGTGGCGGATTCGAGGGCTAAGATGAATATATTTGTGATGGGAGTGTCTGACTTGGTAGAAAAAGAATGTCGTACGACAATGCTCATTAGTGGTATGAGTATCTCACGTCTTATGGTGCATGCCCAACAAATTGAAGAGTCGAAACTCAAGGAAAATAATAGGGAGGGGAAAAGAGCTAGGACTGGTGATGGAAACTTCTACAATACTAGATCCGATGGACAAGGTCAACCAAGGTTTAGACAAAGGTTTTCCAACCAAGGTTCCTCTAGTGCTCGTCCAAGGGTCAACTAGGATAGGGTGTCCAACCCTAAACCTCAGGGATGTAATGGTAGTAGTTCTTATGTGACTAGGTCTACTTGTGCAAAGTGTGGATGAAAGCATGATGGTAAGTGCCTAGTCAACATGAATGGTTGCTTTAGTTATGGGAAGAGTGGTCACAAAATGATAGATTATCCAATGCTTAAGGTTCAAGGAAGAGAGGGCAAGCAAGCTCCTCCTAGTGGTTCAAACTCCAATGCTCCCAAGCAAAACCGCTTTTATGCTCTCCAAAACCGTGGTGAACAAGAGAATTCTCCGAACATGGTCACCGGTATGTTAAAAGTTTTCCATATAGATGTGTATGCTTTGTTAGACCCCGGTGCTACTTTGTCTTTTGTGACGCCATATGTGATAATAAGCTTTGATATGCTCATTGATGTGTTGTTAGAACCTTTTTCTATCTCTATTACTATTGGTGATTCTGTGGTGGCTAAGTGGGTTTATAGAAGATGCCCATTTTCCCTATCCCATAGAGTTACTCTTGTTGATTTGGTAGAGCTTGATATATTATATTTCGATGTGATACTTGGTATGGATTGGTTGCACTCCTGTTATGCGTCGATTGATTGTAGAATTCGGGTAGTTAAGTTCCAGTTCCCGAATAAGCCTATCCTTGAGTGGAAGGGGGGAAATTATATGCCTAAAGGTCGGTTTGTCTCATGTTTGAAGGGTAGAAAGATGATCTTTAAGGATTGCATTTACCATATTGTTAGGGTGAGGGATGTAGATTCTAAGACCCCTACTTTTGAGTCGGTCCCCGTTGTAAATGAATTTCCAGAAGTATTCTCGACTGATCTACCCGGTATTCCTCCCAAGCAGGAAATAAACTTTGGCATTGACCTTCTGCTAGATACGCAACCTATATCAATTCCTCTTTATAGAATGGCCCTACTGAGTTAAAGGAATTGAAAGAATAATTAAGAGACTTGTTGGATAAGGGCTTCATCCGATCGAGTATCTCTTCATGGGGTGCTCCAGTATTGTTCGTTAGAAAGAAAGATAGGTCTCTTCGTATGTGCATCAATTATCGTCAGTTGAACAAAGTGACCATTAAGAACAAGTATCCTCTCCGAATGATAGATGACTTGTTTGACCAATTGCAAGGGGCTAGTTATTTCTCTAAGATTGATCTTTATTCGAGTTATCACCAATTAAGGGTAAGGGGGGAGGACATTCGAAAGACGACTTTTAGAACCCGATACGGTCATTATGAGTTTTTGGTTATTTCGTTTGGGTTGACTAATGCTCCATCGAAATTTATGAACTTGATGAATAGGGTGTTTAGACAATACCTTGATATGTTTGTGATTGTGTTCATTGACGACATTTTGATCTATTCGAGAAGTGAGAATGAACATATGGACCATTTGAGGATTGTGCTGCAAGTTCTTAAGGACCATCAACTTTTCACAAGGTTTAGTAAGTGTGAATTTTGTTAAGCTCTGTAGCATTCCTTGTGCATATTTTGTCAAGTAAGGGTATTGAGGTGGATCCTAAGAAGACGGCTGCGGTCAAGAGTTGGCCAATACCTCTAACTCCTTCCGACATTAGAAGCTTTTTGGGTTTGGCCGGTTATTATAGAAGGTTTGTTGAGGGTTTTTCTTCCATAGCCTCTCCGATGACAACTTTAACTAAAAAGAAGGCAAAGTTCATTTGTTCGAAAGATTGTGAGAAAAGTTTCCAAGAGTTGAAAGATAGACTTACTTCTGCTTCGGTGTTGACATTACCGGAGGGTACAAATGGTTTTGTGGTGTATTGTGATGCCTCTAGAGTTGGGTTGGGATGTGTGCTTATGCAAAATGGTAAGGTGATTGCCTATGGTTCAAGGCAACTTACAGTCCATGAGAAGAATTATCCTACCCATGACCTTGAATTAACGGAGATTGTTTTTGCCTTAAAGATTTGGAGGCGTTATCTATATAGGGTTCATGTTTATATCTTTACGGATCACAAGAGTTTACAATATGTCTTTAGTGAAAAGGATTTGAATCTTCACCAAAGAAGATGGATTGACTTATTGAAGGATTATGACATGAGTGTTCTTTATCACCCAACAAGGCTAATGTGGTAGCGGATGGTCTTAGTAGGTTGTCCATGGGAAGTGTTGCTCATATAGATGATGAAAAGAAATAGTTCGATAAGGATGTTCATAGGTTGGCCCGGTTAGGTGTCCAATTAGTAGATTCCACCAAGGGTTGTGTCATTGTTCACAATGGGTCTGAATCGTCTTTTGTAGTAGGTGCCAAGTCTAACCAAGGCCTTGATCCTATTTTGGTTGAATTTAAAGAGGAGGTGCTTAATAAATCCGTTGAGGCTTTCTCCCAAGAAGGAGATAATGTACTTATATACCAAGGCCGTTTATGTGTTCCTAATGTTGATGACTTCAAAAAGCGAATCTTGTCAAAAGCTCATAGTTCTCGGTATTCTATTCATCCGGGAATCACTAAGATGTACCGTGACTTGCGGGAAGTCTATTGGTGGAATGGGATGAAGAAAGATGTCACTGAGTTTGTGGCTAAGTGTCCTAATTGTCAACAAGTTAAGGTTGAGCATCAAAGGCCGGGAGGCTTATCCCAAGATATAGGTATTCCTACTTGGAAGTAGGAAGAGGTGAATATGGACTTTATTGTGGGTTTACCCCGTACCCGGATGCAATATGACACTATTTGGGTTATTATAGATCGGATAACAAAATCGACTCACTTTATTCCGGTCAAGGTTTCCTATTCGGCGGAGGACTATGCCAAGTTGTATATAAAAGAGATGATGAAGTTGCATGGGGTGCCTTTATCAATTATTTACAATCGTGGCCTTCAATTTACTTCTCACTTTTAGAGGTCTTTTCAAAAGGGCCTAGGCACCAATGTTAAACTTAGTTCGGGTTTTCATCCCCAAACCAATGGGCAAGCGGAGCGCACTATCTAAACTTTGGAAGATATGTTAAGGGCTTGTGTGATTGATTTTAAGGGTAATTAGGATAACCATTTTCCATTTGTAAAGTTTGCCTATAATAATAGCTATCACTCAAGTATTGGTATGACTCTGTTTGAGGCTTTGTACGGTAGGAGGTGTAGATCTCCTATAGGTTGGTTTGAGGTGGGGGGGTATGGCTTTGATAGGTCCCGAATTGGTTTTAGAGGCCATTGAGAAAGTCCGACTCATTAGAGAAAGATTGAGAACGACTCAAAGTCGGCAAAAGTTTTATGCTGATGTGAGGAGAAGGGATCTAGAATTTGAGGTTAACGATTGGGTCTATTTGAAAATTTCTTCCATGAAGGGTGTGATGAGATTTGGAAAGAAGGGAAATCTTAGTCCCCGGTAATGTAGGCCCATACCAAATTTTGAGGCGTATTGATAAGGTTGCCTATGAGCTAGATTTGCTAAATAAGTTGGCTTCGGTACATCCGGTGTTTCATGTTTCTATGCTCAAGAAGTGTGTCGGAGATCCGGCAACCATAATCCCCTTAGAAGGGTTGGGGTTGATGAAAATCTTTCATATGAGGAAGTTTCGGTAGAAATTCTAGACCGACAGGTTAAGAGGTTGAGAAATAAGGAAATAACTTTCGTGAAGGTTTTGTGGAAGAATCATCTAGTTGAGGGTGCTACTCAGGAGGCTGAGGCAGATATGAAGTCCCGCTATTCTCATATTTTTCATTTTACTCCTACCTTAGCTTGACGTAAGTAGTTCTTCTTGAGTATTCCTTGTTTGGGAGTCATTTGTGTTATATGTGTTTTCCATGACTTCCATATGCTATGCATCTTCATGAGAAATTTATGTTTAGCAAGAAAATGAGTTTTTGTGATTGATTTTCCTCATGTTGTTGTGCATTGAAAAAAAGTTGCCTATACGCTTCATGAGATGAATAGTTGAACATGCTATGATTATGCTTTTTGAGAGTAAATTGCATAAAGGCTCCATGAGATTGTGTTGAGCATGATTTTATTTGGGAGAAGGTTGTTTCTCCTATGAATATGAGAAATTGTTGAATTTCATGCATAATGGGTTGATAGATGTAGTTCCTACTTCCTTGAGATGCATTGAGTATGTTTGAGTTGGAGCTGATGTATCCTCCTTTGAATTGTGCATTATTTTGATGTTGCATGCATGATGGGATGCTAGTCTTGAGTCTTTACTTCTGTAAGGTTTCTATATTATCATTCGAAGACGAATGTTCCCAAGGGGGAGATATTGTAACACCCCAAAAACTAGTAGGCTAAATTAGAGCTTAACGTGACAGTTAGAATCTTAGAAGTAACTCCCAGTACTCAAAATAGAGGTTTTCGTGTTAGAACATCGAGGTACCACCCCTCAAGGATCAACTAGGGGCCCTTGAGGAACACCCTTAGAAAAGTGCCCAAATAGTGACTCACGTTTGGACCCACGGTCCATTGGTGTGTCCACGCCTCGTGGGTGGGGGTCTCGTGGTCTGGCCCAAAGTCTCTGACCACAAACCACACCAACCAGGACGGGTCGTGGTCCCATCCACGGTCTGTAGGTCTGGGGTCGTGGTTCAGGCCTGGAGATCCATTTTAAGGTCAGTTTTGGTGGTTAAGTCTAGGGGTATTTTGGGTCTTTCCAGTTTTAATTAGTATTAAGAGATGTCGTTATACTCTAATCTAAACGACCAATATAAGGATTTTAGACCCCTAAACTAAATCATTTCACTCATTATTTTCCAAAACCCAAATTAATTCCCAAAACTCATCCTCTCTAAATATTCTCTCTCTAGAAGTTGAAGAAGAAGAAGAAGGAGAAGGAGAAGGAGAAGAAGGAGAAGAAGAAGAAGAAGGAGAAGAAGAAGAACAAGAAGAAGAATAAGAAAGAGAAGGAGAAGAGGGAGAAGTAGAAGAAGGAGAAGGAGCAGAAGGAGAAGGAGGAGAAGGAGAAGGATAAGAAGGAGAAGGAGAAGGAGGAGAAGAAGAAGGAGGAAGAGGAGGAGGATGAGGAGGAGGAGGAGGAGGAGGAAGATAAGGAGAAGGAGAAGAAGAAGGAGAAGTAGAAGGAGAAGAAGAATAATAAGAAGAAGAAGAAGAAGGATCTAGGGTTCAAGAAGCACGGTCTTCTCATCAAATTAATTGGATTTCATTTCTAAGGTATGGTAGTTCTTGATCCATGGATAGCTTTCATCAATGGAGTCCCTTCAAAATCTCAATTTCAAAGATAGAAATCCCCAAAAGCTAGGGTTTGATTCCAAAGTCATGGGTTCCTTTCAAACTTGATTCTAATGATTGAATTATGTTATATTATGCATGAATTGATGATTTCCTATGGATTTTAGGATGAATCCCCAAGAAACAATGAAATCCCCATATTTCTCAATTGTGATCATATGATGTGGGTCTTTGTTGATGAAATTTTTTTTTATGAAATTATGCATGAGGTGATTGAATCATATGAATTATGATCTAAATCCATGTCTGATGATAGAATTATAGATGTGTTGATTGAAAGAAAGTTTGGAGACATGAAAGGGCCAAGTTTGAGATTGTGCATGTTTTTATGAGAATTATATAAATGCTTTGAGAACACTTTGAGAGTGAAGTGTTAATGATTATGATGTTGTTGTTATGTTGTTGAAAGATCATTCTCACACACACACCTATTTATGAATATGATATGATGTGAAAATATTTCTCACAATATGAAGATTCGATGGTTGAAAGTCTATTCTCACCTAATTGAATCTAAGATATGTATGAAGACATCGATGGTAAATGGCCACTCTCACGCATGATCTAAGAGATATACTATGAATTATGTTGGATTGAGTGTCAAGACATTCTTCCATGAATATGAGTTAAATCAAAATGAACTCTGTGGGAATTAATTCTTAGCACCGAGTGGATATTGTTTATGAGACGGAATTTTTTTGATAGTTGAGTCTGACTTCCAAATGAAAGCTTTTACACTAGTTGAGTCCGACTTGTCAAATGGGTTCCTTATATGCTAGTTGAGTTCGGGTTTCCAAAGTACGTCACATGAGATGGAAGTCTTCTACACTAGTTAAGTCCGAGTTTCTAGCAGTAATCTCATTATCCCATAAATTATGTTCCCCCATAGGTCATTAGCTAGTGGATCCAACTAAGCTAAGAGTATTGTTCTACCTTAGGCAAGTAGAACAACCCTTTTCAGTCAGGGAGTCACCAGATTCCATGTTAAGCTCACACAGTCTCATGTCGGTTAAGGCTTATTCCCCATAACAAGAACAAGAATATGAATTATGAACTATGGTTCCTCATTAAGCTTTGTATATTAGTTTCAAAGGCTTTTAAAGATGATTATGACCATGTTGACTATGTTTATGACTTATGTTTTTCCAATACCTTTATGATGAGGTTTAAACTTGGTAAATTGCATACTTTCAAATGAAATGTCCCTCTTAGCATGTTTTCAATGTTTTTATGCATGACTATCATACTTAGTGCATCTTTTGTACTAATGCCTACTTTCTCTACATTTTCCCCAAGTTTAGGGTTTGGTTCTCAAGGTGATCACCGTAGTGGCTAAAGCTTGGACTTGCTCATTCTCCTAGCTTCTTGTTGTGTCCTCATGATTTGAGGACGACTATTTCTTCTACTTCCCTTTTGAACAATGTTGTATGGGCTATGCCCTTTCTCATTTCAAATATTGTAATAGATGGCTATGTTAAAACTTAGAGTCTATAATTCCACTTTTTCTTTTATGAAAATTTTAGACTTGAAATGTGTTTTACTCCTATTGTTCTATTGCTTGTGTTATGATATGCTAAGTGGCTTGTATGGAGTCCTTCGGGGTACTATACGCCATGTTACATCTAGGTTGTACCCCTGGGTCGTGACAGTTGAGTAGCTTGCACTGCATGAGGTATTCCATGACCAACCAATCCTTTAAAAAAAGGCATGATCTATTGAGCTAACATTGGGTCTAAGGGAGGAACGCCGGTGTTCCTAGCCGGTGCATCCTCTTCCTGTCCAACATCCCCCTCGTCCTCAATCTCCATATTCTCTTCTACCTCTTCATGATGTGTGGGAGGAACATCATCTCTGGGAGCATTATCAACCGGTGCTCCATCCCTAGTAGGTGCTACCTTTCTTCGGCCTCTGCCCCTTGCTCTTCCTCTACCCCTGCCTCGAACGCGACCTCTTGATATGAATTCCTCAGTTGGTGCATTGTCGGGAGCTATGGATCTGATGTCGTTGAATCTAGTGTTAATCATCTGCGGATAGGAGAGTGAAGGAGATTAGATACCAATTTGGATCACCAGATACCAATTGGAACCAAGTTATAGCACGAAAAGGAGACGAGATAAAACAGAGAGATTTCCTAAAGTCCTATATCATCTCGAACAAAAGTACATACGTCTCCGTACTATTTTGCAAGACTCTACTAGACTCGTTTTGGTACACCGAGATCAACGAACCTAGGACTCTGATACCAACTTTGTTACTATTCAGACCGTCATGATTAGCATCCACACTAACCCTCCGGTGGGAGAACCATTACTTCTAACAACTAACCCCAAAACTAATCATTTAAAGATACGGAAGCAAGTTAAAATGCAGAAATAAAAATGGAGTTCCCATAAACTCCAAAAGTTTGTCAAACAATTGTGGAAATAACGCCTAGAACCTGAAAGTAAATGTACCAAAACTCTACTAACAACAAGTCAAAGAAAATGGGTACAACCCAAACTAAACATACGAGTAAATCTAAATAGAAGGTCTGAGTCCAAAAAGGGTGGACTAAAACATAGAGGACCCATGGCAGCCTGAAAGAACTGGCTCACCCTTAAATCTGATCTTGCTCACTGATCTCCTAAACGAGGTCTGTTTGTAGCCGCCTGAAGATGCCATGTACTCAACAAAGAAGGAGCAAGTGCAGAATCAATATACAACCACGGTGTACTAGTAAGATCACGCGGCTATTCTAGTAGTGAAACATATATATCAGCAGACACAACATAGTAAACACGCATATACCGAACATATAGAATATCAGTTATCATTTCAAGAGCAATGTACAATTCCGCATTCTCAATAATACACATATATTACAAGTCAATAATCCTGTCATTGAACCTGTACCCAAATTGTTATAGTGTGCCGGATCCTGACACCTGATCCAAGTTAGTGTTTCAAAACGTGACACCCATTCTAATATGTATGTCAGTAAATGACATCCGATCCAGTTAGTGTGTCGGCACGTAACACCCGACCCATTCAACATGCCACAATCACAATCACAATGTACATTTTCATAATCATACAATTAAGTGTTGATTAATGGCTTACAATCATTCATTCATACCCATTTGCATTAGGTGTGATCAATAGTGCAACATTCACATACATACATGCATTACAATGAAGCAAATACTAACATACATCACACAAACATGAAATCAAACCATCACCTACCTCGAAACCAAGCTTGAATCCCTCTAAGGCACTTGAATCTTCCCTTTCCGGATTCTTTCTTCTTGTTCCTGGTCTAAAAACATACAATTAATGCAAGGATCAATAAATGAGGCCTAATTACCTGGAATACAATCTAAATTGTTAACCCTAGGCCAAACCCAAGATCTCAATATTCAAATTAGGGCTTTTTCCACCATTAACTTCAGATCAAAACCTTCCCTTTACAATAATTACCCAATAATCTAAGTTCTATGGATCGAAATACGGATTAGAGGAGTAAAATCCTTACCTTTTAGTGCTAGAAGAGGTCGAAACCCTTCAAGAAAAAGCCTTGGGTTGTCTCTTAGCTCTCAAGTACGAAACTTGCAGAAAATAACGTTTTTGGGGTTTATTTTTTACTTAAGTTGCGTCGGTCCCGCTGTGGCGAACCCTATCCCGCTACAGCAGCCCCGCCCTGGTAGGATAAATCCCTCCCTGACGGTTTGACGGAGACATATATTCAAAATTGGAGATCCAAACTCCCATTTCACAACACACATTTAACCCATGACATTCAACAACTACTCGTTCACGCTAAGATCAGTTTCGGGAGTTCTACTTGGTCGAATTCGATTTTGTAAAGTCATACGGGTTCCTTAACGTATTAGATATCTACTCATGTGATCAAAATCATAATTAGATATGTAATTCATTACCATATTATCCTAGACCTCACATGACTCAGATTTTATTCAAATCTAGACTTGGCTAGAAATTTCCAAGTTACTTCAAAAAAGTTTTCTGACCCCAATTCTTTCCTCATTGGCTTTTCCCTAGCGACGGAATCAGGTCGTTACAATAGATACCAATTTACCTATCACTTATCCCCGAGTGATCAACTAGGAAGGACTAGTTAAAGTAAGGGTAGAGTAGTACCTAAATCGTCGAACAACTAGGATACCTGTCTCACATGTCATTCTAGGTCTCCCATGTGGCTTCCTTAACTGGAAGATGCTTCCATTGAACTTTCACGGACTTAATCTCCTTGGTACTCAGCTTTCGGACATCATGATCATGAATTGCAACTGGTTTCTCTTCATACTGTAGGTCTTTGTCTAACAAAACTGAGTCTCATTTTATGATGTAATCCCCGTCTCCATAATACTTTTTCAATATGGATACATGAAACACCGGATGAACTCCCGATAAGTTCAGAGGTAAATCCAATTTATAAGCCACTAGCCCTACACAGTTAAGAACTTCAAAGGGCCCAATATACCGGGACTAAGCTTGCCCTTCTTTACGAATCTCATCACCCCTTTAATGGGTGACACTTTAAGAAGAACTTTCTCACCAGTCTGAAATGTCATGTCTTTTACCTTATGGTCTGCATACTGATGTTTGCGTAGTCAAGAAATAACTTCCAATGCAAGTGTTTATGATCGTACAATAGTAAAGTAATCCAACCAAGAGTTGGGATCGTTTCCATAGTGAGTGGTTTTGAGAATTAATAGAAGAATAAAATTAAGTTCTAATTAGTCATAGCTAAAAACATTATCGAATACAAACATATTAAATCTAAGGGGTGACACAAACGTCAATTATCGATAGGGGTTTGTAAACAAGTAAGCAAAAAACAGCGAAATAATAAAGAGTACTAATAAAGGAGATGAGATTTTTGGGATGTGATAGAAATACTGGATAAACTAGATCATTGGGTACTTGCTTTTGATAGTAAATTTGTTGAATATTTGTGACTAGGCTAGACTATAGTAGGGGTAAATTCTCTCTCGAGTAACTTACCGCGAATCAAATGGGTTTCTCTCGAACACCGTTTTGCCGCATTAAGAACAACCTCCGCCTTATGCCCACTCACTCTCTCGAGTTGAGTGTGTGGGAAAAGGACTAGCATTCACTCTGTTGAGTTGAACCTCATGTCGACTCAATCCTATCGGCCATCAATTTAGTAGTCTTAGTTTTACAACCTCTCTCTCGAGCAAGCCGAAAACACCAAGGTGAAATAGTATTTGCAACTACAATTTCATTAAATTCCAACACAACTACTAAACTAAATCACATTTAAACAACGATTAAACTATCAGCAAGCAAGACCCAACAATTAATCTAACCCATATTCGCTAAATCACACCCCAAAAATTGGGGTTTTAGCTAGACATGTATAAGAGAGAGAAATTTATACGAAAATGAGTTTGCATTCAAATGGGTATGAAGATTTAAGTCTCAAAACAAGCCAAGAGTGAAGAATCCAAAAGACCCAAGCCCAAATTCTTGGAGATGAAACCCTTTGAATCTTCAAGTTCTTCAAAACCCTCTCTAAACTTAGAACTCAAAAATAAAAGCAAAGTTTGAAAAATATTGTTTCAAAGCTAAAATTCGATATTAAAAATCTGATTCTCAACAAGTATTTATAGTTTTTAAATATTTGTGCCGCAGCGGATCACTTGGCGCAGTTAGTTGGGATCGGCGATCAACTCTGTGATCCTACCATTTGGTAGGTTTCATCACCTTCTTAATCTATCATTTAGCATCGTCGTGTTTTGGATCATTAGGCGACATAGTACTGCTTCGCGGAACTGTTCGGCAACACGCCGACTGCTCCTTTTCACCACCGATTTAGTCATTTCCTTCAGGGCTTAGTAAACTGGAACAAAAGGCAAGGTTAAGACCTTTTGGTGATTCACCGAATGGATTCGGCGATCCACAAATTTTTATTTCTTCGTTCTTTCAGCCACCTTTGTTCCTTTTTTCTCAATTGTGTCCATGCCTTTGTCTCCAATTCTGAATACCTTAAACTCAAGGTATTTTATCAGTTTTTGGGACAAAACATGCATTTGAGGACACTAAACCTATTAAAATATAGCCCTAAATGAGTCAAAATCGTGGACTCATCAACACCCCCAACTTAAACTTTTGCTTGTCCTCAAGCAAACTCAAGTTCAGCCATTCAACAAGGGTATCTCTAATAGTGCTACACAAGACTCAATCATGAATGCACACAACAAGACTCAATTTACTTATGCAAAGATCAAATGTGCACTCAAAGATTAAAGTTCTGACTCACAAATATGAAAGAATCTCATGTTCACAATACTTGCTTGAAATGCAAGTTCAAGCTCAACCAAAGTGTTCAAATGCCCTCACACAAAGAATGATTTCATATTCACACAATGGTTCACAATTTAAAGCTTTAGAATCACATGTAACGCTCACACTCACAAGGAAGAACACAATGCATAATTTCACCCATAGGTTTGCCCATATTTTTCAATCAACACTTCCTTCAGCTCACTCAAGATCACAAAGGTCTTTGAAGGCTTGTAATGGGGCTGAATGCAAACGTATGGTCATTTAGGCTCAGTGACTTTCATCCTCATGAAATGTGGTGCTCTCAACACTTCCTTTCCTTTTCTTTCATCATTTTCATTAGTGCATCATAAGTCATCCTATTATTCACTTCCCATGGATTGTTTGGAAACCTCATTTCTTTGGTACTTTATTCCACAACTTTCTTTTTCATTCTTTTTTTTTCTTTCTTCTTTTTTTTATATGGAGGAGTTCCATATTTCTCAACACCATGGGTTAAAAGAGACTTTCCTTGCACTTCTTGACTTGCCCTTATCTTTTCACCAGACCTCCAACTTAGGATTTTGGCCTAAGTTCTCTATTCAACTAACCACAACTTCATGAGGATTATGGGTGATGGATAAAGAAAGGTCATTGTTTTCATCAAGGTTCTTCCAAAGAAAGGTAAGGCTCAAGGGGTATTCTAAAGCGGTTCACACACTCACAAGGTAGGTCACAAAAGAGGTATATGTCAAATTACTCACACTCTTAGAAGTTGCCTAAGATCATATCAAGAGATAGCATCACTTAGTTGACCGGACCAATGGGTAAATTCTAGGATCCATCATGCATAGTTCACAGGTAAGCTCATCACACTAGGCATTGACACTATAAGTCAAATAAGACTCCATACTTTCGCTAGTGTGCAATGATCATCACAAGAGACTTAATTTGATCATTGGCTAGTCACAACGAAATGCAAAGAGTTCACATATTGTCTATGCAACTTCATTTGGCCTTATTGTAGCCGCACATTAATGTTTGTTCAATTATAAGCACTATCCAAGTCATCAGTATTGATCGGAATCGAGACTTAAATTTTGTGAAAGAACAACCACATTCAAAACACAAGAGATGACAAAAAAAATTCAGAAGGGTCAAAATCATTTTGCACTTTAAAACACGGAGCCACAAGCTCAAACCTTCAACGAAAGCAGTATTAACACAATTATAACTTACAACCCAATTACAAAAACAAAACACAATTTATGAATAGCAAACATTTGTCCTCAAATGCAAATGAATTAAAGTATCCAAAAAGTAAAAGTAAGTAAGACAGATAGAGAGGTAAAGAAAGGATCATGTCTATGTAGTCTCTCCATCTGTCTGGGCCTCAGTGCCCGGTGTAGTACTCTGAATATGGGCATCAGTGCCCGAAGTCACCTCAGGGGGAACAACGGTACCAGATTCACCAAGGTCTATTGAGTGTGTGTCTGCTAGAAAGATATGCATCTCTCTGCAAAATCCCCTAGCCCATGAAGGAATATTGGGGTCCAGGGTAATGGTTCTCCTGGCAGAAGTGGGCCTTTTGCCCTTGCCTTTCCCAGTAGTTGTGAGTAGTTTTAAAGCTTTTCCTTTTGACGTAACTGCGTCCTCCTTTATCGCAATCCCTTTGGACTTCTCTTGAGCTGGCGTTATTCTTTCAGTAACTTTAGGTTTAGTCATATATGCAAAAGCTAGATGAGAGGTTAGAGACACATTTGACAAAAGCACCAGAGATCAGTTGATGGTAAGCTTGCCAACTCTTTCGGTGAGTCACCAATATCATTCGGCGATATAGCGTTGGTCCGCTGAAAGCTACAATGCACAGAGATTCATATGGGATTTGACAAGAATAAAAAGAGACTTTCGGTGAGTCATCGAAGATCTTTAGTGCCCTTCAACTTCTCACAGAAAGTTACAGATCCCATCAACACATAGAGCATAAAGTTTAAGGGTGAGATGGGGACTTTAGGCAGAACGCCGAGTGGTTCGGCGAGCTCAATCCAGCTCGCCAAATGGCTCAACATTTCTTATTTTCAACCCAACTTCTCGATTTTGACCACGTAACCCCCAAAAAACAAAATTACAGTATGCACTAGTGCGATTAAGGTAGGACCTGCAGCACCCTAACATAACCCTTTGAATTCTAATCCAGTTTAAGGTATACAATTACGAGAATACAATAATCACAACTGCTCGAGCAAGATTATCAAATTAAATCACGCATGTAAATAATCTACTCCTAGCAGGCAGGATTAAAACACTTCAACAAGGTAATTTCACTACATTGAGTACAAAATCGATCGAAAGAATTCAGAGATTGGGACCCAACCTTTCGTGCTGACTAAAATGGAATTGAATTGCTGGGCAACAATGTAATCCAAGTTCTGAGCACAAATCAACAATCAAAATACTCCAAAAATGCAAGAAATATAAACTAGAGTGAGGGTGTGAGTTTGGGAAGATGAACAAGTGAGGGAAAGGGGATGAATCTGAAACTTTTAAACCTTTGGCCTGAAAAACCGTCCAGTTTTCACCCATTCGGCGACATTAATCAGGAACACCAAACCACTCGGCGTTTCGCCAAGTAGCCACTTGCTTCATTGAATTTTACAGAACTTCCCATTATTTTGGGAGTTCAAACGGTGGTTTCCTTCGGGATCGCCAACATGGTAGGCAATTCGCCAATACTTTTCTATGCTCACCGAGTTTTACAGACTCCAATGTAAATTGGTCTTGAGTCTAACGGTGGTCTAGTTCGGGGTCGTCAAACCGTTCGGCGATTCACTAATTGGACCTGTAGCTCACCAATCTGCACCTTTTGTTCACTCTCCACACTTCCATCTACACAATTAACACACCGTTATTTTACCACAACACAAATAAAAAGCAAAAAGGAGTTTTGGGTTGCCTCTGAAACAGCGCCTTAGTTAACATCATGGCATGACGCAAGTTAATGCCTAGTCCTCATCCTCGAAGTCAGCCATGGTGTAACTAGGAGAGTCCTTAGCAAACGGTGGATGGCGACCTGATACCAAATGGCCTATCTGGGCATCTTGCAGCGGGATTGTCATGGAGTTTGAGGTTGACGTTTCATTTAGCATTTTGATGTTCTCTGTCATCTCATTCAACACCTTGTCTTGTGCTTTAATTTTTTTGTTGAATGAGTGAGAGAATTTTATCATTTTGCATACCCCCATGCTTTTTCCCATTTTTACACTCTCGTAGGGAGAAGTGCTTGTCCTTTTCCATGGCTTGTGCTTCCAACTCCATGACTCGTTTGGACAGAACGTCTACTTGAGCTACTAGTGCGTCCCACTCATTTTTCTTTTATGATTCCTTTTTGGTTTCAACCATTCCATCAATTTTTCTACGACTTCATAGGGCTGGTGTAGCATACCACCCGTGAAAAGTTGATTAGCGATACTTCTATTTTTGGGTCCAAGAACCCTATAGAAGCACTCTAGTAGCGCTTTGTCGGTCATCCCAGGAGATGGGCATGGTTCTAGCACTACTTGAAACTTTAGCCACATTTCCTGAATGGTTTCATCCCCTACCTGTTTGAACGTTAGGAGGTTGTCCCTAAAGTTCAACAGTTTCAAGAGGGGGTGATCCGTTTGATACCTATAATGATTATTCATAATCATTTTCCTGGTTATATACACAAACAATCGAAACAAAACTCAAAATTAAGTAAGTAAACTATGATTAATAAGAATAAAAGTTACACTAATCTAAGAATTCTCAAGTAACACCACTCATCGGCAGCGGCGCCATTTTTATGTTTACATAATAAAGACACAACTTTCAATGTAAGTGTCTATGATCGTACAATAGTAAAGTAACTGTAACATCTCACAATTTTAAATAGATAGGAAGAAGCTAAGAACTGGAAATAATCATTTTTGGAAATAATGAAAATCTGGAAATTTGTTTAAGTTAGGAAAAGTTGAGTTTTGGCCAACTTCAAACGGCCATAACTTCTAGCTCAGAATGAGTTAGAGGTAATTCCATATATGGTAGGAAATATCTTGGAATGATCTTTCCAACGCCGCCGAGTTTGTGTGATTTCGAGTTCGTATGAGTAAGATATTACCCTTTTGAAGTTGGGCTGTTGGATTAAGGAAAGTCTAAATCCGGCTTTTAAAAGGGGAATTTAGTCTTTTCCTTACCTATTTATTCTAATTTGTTTTTAGGAGTTTAATTGGGGTAAATTCAGATTTCAGTCAGTTTTAGAAAAGTGAATTTCACGCTAGGGCTTGGAGAAAGGAGAAAAAGGGAGAAAGGAGAAGAACGTTCAAGATTCGTTCAAGATTCATCGAGATTAATTTGTCGATTTCATCGGAGGTGATCCCTACAAGGTATGTGATATCACATAGCGTTGAGTTAGTTCACCCACGTGTCAATCATGATTTATTTCAGTAAAATTAAGTTCTTGAAAGCTTAGAAATTGAGTTCTTGATGGGTTTGTTGAAGTTCAATTAAATTATTGATTTGTCGAAATCGTTGAGGAGTTGTTTGATCTGAATCAATGATTTTAGGTTTGATTTTGAGTAGAATCTGATGTACTTTGAACATTTAATCGATTCTAAGTGTTTGGGAAAAGAACCAATGGAGTTTAGAGGGTTTAGAACTGGAAAATGAAGAAGAAATTTCGCCGGTCGTAATCTGGACATGCCACCGCATCGCGGACCCATTCCCCAGAACTAAGAAAAATCATTTCGCGGAGCGGAGCGGTCACGGACCGTTACACCTCAAAAAGTTGTTTTCGAAACCAAAAATTAAATATGTCTCCGCGTCGCGGACCTAGCCTCAAATATTGATTTTTAGTCTTTTCTCATGTTTAGTCATGTAAAATCATTCCTAAACATCATGAGATCTTTCCAATCACAAATCACAATCCTTGAATCTATAATTCAATTCAAGGACCAGTTAAGAGTCAAATCAAGAGCAGTTAAGAGTCAAATCAAGAGCAGTTAAGGTCAAAATCAGGAGAAGTTCTTAGAGTCTTCCAAAAGTCTTTTCCAAATGTTTTAACTTTGTTTTAAGACTTAAAGTTCAAGTTAAGTTAAGAGTAAAGATTAAATCTTGAAGTTCATCTCTTCAAAAGTTTATGGGGACTATGTATTCCCAAAGAGTTTTAAAAAATTCACATTTAAACAAGATAGGAAACCTCGATTTCCAAAGATCCTTCGGGCTAGTTTTCAAAAAAGAGTAATCGCTTTCTAAATTAAGCAAGAGAGGAAACTTTGATTTCCAAGATAGACTTTGAGCTAAGTTTTTGAGCACTAATCTCAAATCACAGAAAGAAGTATGTTTTTAAACATAGGAACTAATATTATATTATTTTTGGGAGTAGTATTGAGCACCGATATGGGGGAGAGTTCAGATAACTCATAGCCCCCATAAACCATGTAGCCACCATGGGTACAAAAGGGTCATACTTTTTAGATGATTCCTTTAGTGCTTTTTAGCATAGACTAGTGGATCCACTTAGTAGTTAAGGTTTTATACCCTCGGCAATGTATAGGACGACCCTGGCAGCCTGATGCAAAATTTTGTATCATCACAATAGCTCTTACGTGATGGTTGTCGGTTAGAGAAACTCCCACAGAAGTAATTGTATCTTTACATACACAGTTTATTGTATTTTTACATACATTTTCAGAGTTATAGTGTATCTTTTCATACACACAGAGTTGGCATCATGCTTTAAACAACTATTCTTTATATTGCACTTGTTTTAAACTGCTTTATATTGAATTGAGTTCAGTTATGTTGAGTTTAGTTGAGCCAGTTAAGTTCTTCATATTTCTTTCAAGCCTATGTCGTGTTTAGCATTCCAACTCGCATACTCATACATTCAATTTACTGATGCCAGTTGGCCTGCATCTTATTTGATGCAGACACAGGTAACTAGGATCGGCATCCAGTGCATTGTTGATCTAGTGAGCACTCCAGAGTCAGTTGCTGAGCCTCCTTGCATTTCGGAGGACTCCTCTTATTGCTTTCAGTATTATTATTAGTTCATTAGGATGTCGTGGACCTGTCCCCATATCAATCTCAGTTGTTTAGAGGCTTCATAGACATACAATAAGTTTGCTAAATTCATTTGTCACCACTTTATTATTGGCTTATGTTTTTTAGACTTGAGGTTGCCATTTTGGCCAAGTTGAATGTTGACTTTTAAACATTCTAAGTTTTGATCATTATAAATATGCATATAGTCTTCCGCTGAGTAAGTAAGCCAGGCCAAGGGTTCTCTTAGGGCCATCAATGGTTCTCGAGTGCCAACCACGTCCGGGGTATAGGCTCGGGGCGTGACAAACTTGGTATCAGAGCACAGAGTTCAAGAGTCCTAAGGAGTCTATGAAGTCGTGTCTGTAGAGTCCTAGTTATCTATGTGAAGCGCACCACATATTTAATTAGGCGACTGCAACATTTAGGAAAAATTCTCATTTCTTTCACACTCATTTCGTGTGTTAGAGTTGATCTCTAAAAATTTTCCTTCTAATTCGTGTTTGCCCATGTTTCAGATAATCATACCTCCACGAAGAGCAGTCAGAGGTCATCCAGCTAGGAGAAATTTTGAGGAACAAGGGGTACCCAATGTACCTGAAGTGCAACCTCAAGGGGAAGTTACTAACGCTGAGTTAGAGAAGTAATCAGGATGTTGAGTCAAGCTGTGACTAACCAGGTTGGACAACAAAGAGGGGCTCGACAAGAAGAGGCTGACACTTCAAGGATTCGTGAGTTCTTGAGGATGAATCCTCCAAGTTTCACTGGCTCAAGCACTTCTGAGGATCCATAGAACTTTGTTGATGAACTGAAAAAGGTGTTTGATGTGATGCATGTTGCTGATATTGAGATAGTTGAGCTAGCTGCATATCAACTGAAGAATGTCACTAGGACTTGGTTTGACAAATGGAAAGGGGGTAAAGCTGAGGATGCACCACCTGTGAGTTGGACCTATTTTAAGGAGGCTTTCTTAGGGCGTTTCTTTCCCCGAGAACTGAAAGAGGCCAAGGTACATGAGTTCCTCACACTTAAGCAAGATTCTCTAAGCATTCATGAATATGGGTTGAAATTCACCCAATTGTCTCGTTATGCTCCGGAAATGGTTGTGGACATAAGGAGTAGAGTAAGCTTGTTTATTGCTGGGTTGATTCGTTTGTCGAGTAAAGAAAGTAGGGCTTCAATGCTCATTGGGGATATAGACATATCAAGGTTAATGGTATATGTGCATCAGGTTGAGGAAGAGAAGCTAAGTGATATGGAAGAGTTTCAGAACAAGCGAGCTAAGACAGGGAACGAGTCCGGGCGGGATTTCATTTGACATAAGAGCACTTAGTACATTGTCGGAGAGTTAGTACCTTGGTGATAGTGAAATAGTGTATGTTGTATGTTGGTTGGTCAATCGTTGTCATGGTTTGATCCTCATGAATTAGCTTATTGAGTCTAAGAGAACAAATTTTGTACCCACAAAGAGAGTGGGGTAGAAAGCCATGTGATTGCTTGTGTTTGAAATGCTTGCTTATATACAAGTGTCATTTAGAGTCTTAGTTCGTCGCTTGAGGACAAATAATGAATTTAAGTTGACGGTGTTGATATACCGTGATTTTTTGGTATTTCTAATACATTTCACTTACAAGTTGTGTGTGTCTAGGGCCTTTTTGGATTGGTTTTTATGTGTTTTTATCGTATTTTGCAGGAAAGACGTCCAGGCGCAAAAGTAAAGGGACAGCTAAAATAACTGCAGAAAGGGCATCTAAAGAGGTGATCTACGGACCGTAGGTACAGTGACGCTCCGTAGGTGATGGCCGTAGATCAGCAGGCAAGGCATAGAAGGCAAATCAGGGAAATCTGACAGAGTGTGGAACCACGGTGGCAATTGACGGTCCGTAGATTGATCTACGGACCGTACTTTTGATCCGTAGATTGATACTGCGAGGGTTCCAATACCTGATTTTTGAAGATTCCAAGTGTGGAGCTACGGAAGGGGATTTACGGACCGTAGATTAATCTACAGTCCGTACTGCAAGTCCGTCGTTTGCTTCAGAGATGCTGATTTTTGGAGGCTGAAATATTTACTAAGTCCTGGCTGACAGAAGGGACTCACGGACCATAGATCCATTGATGATTCGTGAGTTAGTCTCGTGGAATGAAGACGCGTGCCTGAACACACTTTCCTTAATTTGTTTCCTTTTTAATTTAGGACTTGTTTTCTATAAATAGGGCATGTAAACCTCGTTTTTAGTGGTTAGATATTATTACTTTTGTTTTTCTTTGTGACTAGGGAATTAAATTTTACTACCAGAGCAATTCTTGATTTCCAAAGGTTAATTTTGAAGATTCGATTTGATATTCGAGTTGAAATTCTGGGTTTATTTTTCTCAACTACGTAAGTTCATAATTCTTTCATCTAAAACAATGAATTGTGTTCATATGATTATGGGTAAATAAACTCCACAACTAGGGTTGTGGGATCCATGAGCGATTAACGAAGTATGAATAGTAAATAAGCAATTCTTGAATAGT
Source organism: Solanum stenotomum (assembly GCF_019186545.1). Classification (NCBI taxonomy): domain Eukaryota; kingdom Viridiplantae; phylum Streptophyta; class Magnoliopsida; order Solanales; family Solanaceae; genus Solanum; species Solanum stenotomum. The sequence goes on from NC_064290.1 coordinate 38,016,107, forward strand.
GTTTTGGATGCATTCATAATTCTTTCATTCAAAAGTATTTTTAACGAGTGAACACGTTAGAACTCGCCTTGTTGCTACTTGCCGGACCAAGGAGGTAATCATTGCGAAGTAATAGCTAAGACAAACACCGATTATGATGTCTAATATGAGGTAAAGGTAAGGGTTAGTAATTTATACACACGTAGCCGGACCAAGGTGCGGGGTGAAAGTTCTCTAGATGCCGGACCAAGGATTTAGAGATACCTAACTTATCACTTTGCATGTAATACACTAGGAAAGGACAGCTATTCCTAGGATTACTGAGTTATGAGCTTATGGTGAACACGTATACCCTAGTTAATTTTCTCATCTTGATAACAACAAAAATTGACTTTTGTTTACTGATTACTTACTGAATTCTTACAAGTTGTTCCACAAATCCCCCCTTTTTTATTACTTGTTTCAGAAAGTACTTCGACTAAACGAATAGAAGTGTAAGTTAAAGTTAAGTCTAAACCAGTTTCCTCATGGGATCGACCCCAACCTACAAGTTGGGTTCTTTACTCGATATCGATCGCTTATGCTTCTTTAGGGAGGTGTAATTTGAGCGTATCAAATTTTGGTGTCGCTGCTGGGGAAACTCTGTCTTTCAGATTAATTTTAACTGCATTATTGAACTTTAGTCAAATATTTCCTAATTTTACTTTTTCTTTTTGTTCTTGTCTCTGTCAGGTTCTGACTCTAGTGTATGCCAAGGACATGGAGCCAAGGTGAACCACTTACTCCTTATGATCCAGAGTTGAACAGAACTTTGCGAAGAATGAATAATCATAGAATTCCAGTTAATCCTATCGGAGTAAATCTTGATGATACAGTTGAGTTACAACAACCGAGAGTAGCTGGTGGGGAAAACTGGGTTCTAGATGAAAATCAATTGGAAAATGTAGTGAGGGTGCACGGTCCACCAGACCCACAACTGCATGCCAACTACAGGAGCAACACAAATATTGCTGACTCTGATGGACCTCTAGTCTTACCTCATCTACCTCCGGGGCACACATTTGTGGTAACCAGTAGCTTGATGCAGATGCTTACAATGAGCGGCTTGTTCTCTGGGTTGCCATCAGAGGACCCACATGCTCACATAGCCAAGATAAGGGTAGTCTACAAAAGCTATGTAGGTCGGCCAAACTTGGATATGGATGTTATCGGATTGAGAGTGTTCCCTCTATCAGTGACAAGAGATGTTGCTATATGGTTCACTGAGCTTTCTTATAACTCAATCTATACATGGAACCAACTGAGGGATGTGTTCTTAGCAAGGTATTATCCAGTGTCCAAGAAGCTAAATCACAAAGATAGGGTCAATAATTTTGTGGCAGTACTTGGAGAGTCTGTAAGTAGCTCATGGGACAGATTCACTTCGTTCATAAGAGGTGTTTCGAATCACCGTATTGATGATGAGTCGCTGAAGGAATATTTCTATCGAGGTCAGGATGATAACAATAAAGCAGTGTTGGATACTATTGTTGGAGGTTCATATGGTGAGTGCACATACGTACAGATCACAGAAAAGCTGGAGAAGATCTCTCGCAACAATAAAGCATAAAGCACTAGGAGGTCAGATACTGGGAGAAACACATTCGCCATTCATGCTACAAACAACCAGTCTGTGGATGAGATTCGTAAAGAGATGGCTCAGATGAGGACCAAGTTGGGTTTGGTATTGAAGCATGTGAGCGGAAGTGCAGAAAAGGTAAATGCTGTGAACTACTTGACTAGAACTCCACCACCAATAGAAGAGTATTACTATGAAGAGTATGCTTATGCTGTGAATGATCAGACATTGGGTTTTCGACCAAATGCCCAAGGATCCAACACGGAAAATTGGCGCCAAGGTCAAGGAAACGAAGGTCGGAACTATGGAAATTACAACCGAGAGGCTCAATATGTCCGGGATGGGAACTTCAATCGCGACAACAACTACAACTGAAATAGCTATGGCAATAGAAATGATCGAGTTAGACTTTATGTTCCCCCTAAAAATCGAGAATCTAGTACCAGGGAAGCTAGAGTAAGTATGGCGCGTATTGAAGATATGATGCAGAAGATGATGAGAAGGTTTGATGCAGCTAATGAGAATGTGAAGGAGATGAGAAACGACTTGTCTGGTATTGGTCAAAAAGTTGATGCCCATGCAGTGTCAATAAAGCATCTATAGCAGCAAATGACCCAGTTGTCTACTACAGTGAACCCACATCAACCAGGTACTCTTCCTAGCAACACCATCCAGAATCCAAAGAATGACGGCCATTGCATGACAATTACTACTCGAAGGGGTAAGCAAACCATTGATCCACCTATGCCAGCTGTGGTGGAAGTTGAGATTAGAAAATAAGATGATATGATAGAGGTTAGGGAAAAGTCTGAGAATGCGACAGAGAAAGAAGTGGAGATATCTCAGAAAGTGGTCCCCATACCTAGACCACCACCACCTTTTCTACAGAGATTAGTGAAAAAGACTAAAGATGGTAAATATCGCAGGTTTATTACTATGTTGAACCAGCTTTCCATCAACGTTCCGTTGATAGAAGCTTTGGAACAAATGCCTGGGTATGCAAAGTTTATGAAAGATATGGTAACAAAGAAGAGGTCTGTGAGTTTTGAAGATGATGATAGATTGCAGCATTGTAGCGCTATTGCCACAAGGTCTCTTGTGCAAAAGAAGGAGGATTCTGGTGCCTTCAGGATTCCATGTACTATCGGATTGTTACATTTTGCTAAGGCTTTGTGTGATTTTAGTGCTAGCATCAACCTCATGCCATTGTCTATTTACGAGAAGTTGGGTCTAGGGGACCCAAAGCCCACTACAATGCGGTTACTGATGGCCGATTGGACTGTGAAAAGGCCCATTGGTGTACTCCATGATGTGCTAATAAAAGTGGAATCTTTCATTTTTCCGGCAGATTTTGTGATTCTTGATTGTGAGGTTGATTTTGAGGTTCCCACAGGGCGTGCGTTGGTTGATATGGAAAAGGGGCAGATGAAGTTCAAACTGAATAATGAAGAAGCAACTTTCAATATTTTTAGGTCCATGAAGCAGAGTGGTGAACTCCAAACAGTATCTACTATAACATACAAAGTGGAGAGTGGGACAGAAGTGTGAATTGAAGAGCGACTAGGTGTTGAGGCACTAGCAGCAATTATGATGAATTTTGATAGTGATGGTATTGAAGAGTATGAGGAGTTGGTAGCCGCACTCGATAGGTGTGAATATCGGTCTAAACCAAAGAAGCATGAGTTATACATGAAAAATCGCGAGTTCCCACCCGCAAGACCATCTATTATGGAGGCACCGAAAGTGGAGCTTAAGGCTCTACCACCACATATGAGGTATGTATACTTAGGCAGAGAGAATACTTTGCCGGTCATCATTGCGGCAGATTTGAATGTGAGACAAGTAGAGTGCTTGGTGACTGTGTTAAAGAGGTTCAAGCGAGCTATTGGGTGGACTATTGCGAATATTATTCGGATTGCTCTCGGTATTTGCTCTCACAAAAATCCAACTCATGCCAGATCATAAGCCCAGTTTCGAGCACCAGAGAAGATTAAATCCACCTATGCAAGAGGTAGTTGAAAAGGAGATCATCAAGTGGCTGGATGCGGAAGTTATTTATCCCATTGCAGATAGTAGTTGGGTGTGTCCTATGCAGTGTGTGCCTAAAAAGGGTGGCATTACTGTGGTTCCAAATGAAAGAAATGAGCTTGTTCCAATGAGGCATGTGACTGGATGGAGAGTTTGTATGGATTACCGGAAGTTGAATGCGTGGACAGAAAAGGACCACTTCCCTATGCCATTCATGGACCAGATGTTGGATAGACTTGCAGGAAAGGGTTGGTATTGTTTTCTCGATGGGTATTCGGGCTACAATCAAATTTCTATAGCTCCAAAAGACCAAGAGAAGACCACTTTCACTTGCCCTTATGGGACTTTTGCTTTCAAATGGATGCCATTTGGGTTGTGCAATGCTCCAGCTACTTTTCAGCGTTGTATGATGTCGATATTTTCTGATATGGTGGAGGACACTATTGAAGTGTTCATGGATGATTTTTCAGTTGTAGGTGATTCTTTTGATCGTTGTCTGGATCATTTGGTCGAGGTGCTTAAGAGGTGTGAAGACTGCAACTTGGTGCTGAATTGGGAGAAGTGTCATTTCATGGTTTAAAAAGGTATAGTGTTGGGTCATCGAATTTCAGAGAAAGGTATTAAGGTTGATAGAGCTAAAGTTGAGAAAATAGAAAAGCTTCCGCCATCTATTTCTGTAAAAGGTGTTAGAAGTTTTCTTGGGCATGCTGGGTTCTATAGGAGATTCATAAAAGACTTTTCAAAAATTGCACACCCATTGTGCAAACTGCTCGAAAAGGAGTATAAGTTTGACTTTGATGAGGCTTGTCTGAGAGCATTTGGAGAGTTGAAGGAGAAGTTGGTCACTGCACCTATCATTATTTCACTTGATTGGGGACAACCGTTTGAAGTAATGTGTGATACAAGTGGAGTGGCGCTTGGTGTGGTACTGGGATAGAGGAAAGAGAAAATTCTTCACTCTATTTACTATGCTAGCAAAGCTCTAAATGTGGCCCAAAAGAATTATATTGTGACCGAACAAGAACTTCTTGTGGTGGTTTTTGCATTCGAGAAATATCGATCCTACTTGCTTGGTACTAAGGTTATAGTGCATACTGACCATTCTGCATTGAGGTATTTGATGGCGAAAAAGGATGCAAAACCAAGATTGATTAGATGGGTATTGTTGCTGCAAGAGTTTGATTTTGTGGTAAAAGATAGAAAGGGGACCGAAAATTAAGTTGCCGATCACTTGTCCAGATTAGAGGAAGAGGCTATGCTAAAGCTTGGAGATAGGGCTGAAATTAGTGATGCTTTTCCAAATGAACAGGTATTGGCTGCTTCTCATGATTTGGTTCCATGGTTCGCAGACTTTGCTAACTATTTGGCAAGCGATTTGGTGCCCCTGGACTTGTCTTTTCACCTGAGGAGAAAGATTATGCATGATGTAAAGAAATTCTTTTGGGATGAACCTTACTTGTATCGTAGTTGTGCTGATGGGATTATTCTCGCTGTGTGCCCGAGGTTGAGATGCTGAGTGTACTTGAAGCATGCCATTATCGCCTATTGGTGGGCATCATAGTGGTATTCGGACTGCGCATAAGATTTTGCAGTGTGGGTACTACTGGCCTACCATCCACCAAGATGCTCATGATTTCACCAAGTCTTGTGATCGTTGCCAAAGAGAAGGAGGGATTTCAAAGAGGCAAGACCTCCCTATGAATCTGATATTGGTGATAGAGTTGTTTGATGTATGGGGCATTGATTTTATAGGTCCATTTGTGAGCTCATACGGGATGAAGTATATTCTTGTTATGGATCATTATGTATCGAAGTGGGTGGAAGCAGTTGCGCTCCCCAACAATGGAGGTAAACGTGTCACCGCATTCTTGAGAAAGAACATCTTCTCTAGATTCGGTACACCGAGGGCAATATCAGCGATGGAGGTTCTCACTTTTGTAATAAGTTGTTCAAGGCACTACTTGAGAAATATGGTGTCCGCCACAATGTAGCCACTCCTTACCATCCGTAGACTAGTGGGCAAGTTGAAGTGCCCAACAGAGAAATTAAACAGATCTTAGCAAAGACTGTGAATGCCAATAGAACAGATTGGTCAAGGAAGCTTCATGATGCTCTATGGGCCTATCACACTGCATACAAGACCCCCATAGGTATGTCTCCATACCAACTTGTTTATGGGAAGTCTTGTCATTTATCGGTAGAGCTAGAGCATAAGGCGATGTGGGCAACGAAGAAGCTAAATTTGGATTGGGGCGCCGCATCGAATCAAAGAATGAATGACTTGAATATGCTTGATGAGTTTCGCTTGAAAGCTTATGAAAGTTTAGCCTTGTACAAAGAGAAGATGAAATGGTATCATGATCAAAGAATTGAAAAGCGAAAATTTGTGGTTGGTGATCTTGTGCTTCTATTCAACTCTAGGTTGCGTTTGTTTTCAAGCAAACTCAAGTCCAAATGGACTGGGCCATTTTTGCTCACAAAGTGCTCCCCCATGGAGCGGTTCAGCTTGAGAATAGTGAAGGAACAAGGTTCATTGTAAACGGGCAAAGGATCAAGATCTATCTGGGAAATGCTGAAAGTGTGCAAGAAGTGATTGAGGCCTACAATCTTGATGAAGTCTGAGTAATCAAGAAACTTGCGTCGTGCACTGACGTTAAATCAAGCGCTACTTGGGAAGCAACCCAAGATGTACAATCTAGCCAACGATAGGTTTCTGTTTCCCATTTAGTAGTTTTCTTTGTTTAATTGCGTCTCTGTATCAATTTAGATAGGTGTTTTAGTTTTTTTTAGTGTTGGCTAGATTTAGCATAGGGTCCGTGTCTAAAAAGTGTCCAAAAAATGTAAAAAGAATAGCCTAATGGTTGCTACATGTGCAGGTACGCTATGAAAAATCTGCAGAAAATGGTCTGGTGCAGAGGTCTACGGACCCCATCGACGGTCCGTCATTCTATCCACGGACCAGGATGGTGCCTATAGATCCCAGGTAAGCTCCTAAAATTTTTCCAAGTGTAAGACTGATCTACGGTCCCAACCTACGGACCGTTGATCGACCCACGGACCGTAAACGGGGTCTCGTGGGTCCAAAACCCTAAATCTGTCTGACCCGATCCAGACCCCCTTATTTAAAACTCCCCTAATTTCAAATCATTTTCACTTCCCTCCATTCACTCTCCACCCATTTCAAACACCCTCAACTCCCCTAAATCACGCCATAACTCCCCTTTAAAATCATCCCTTCCATTTCCCCATCATTCCCACAATTCCTTTCCATTGCGAATACAACTCATTCCATATTCAACAAAAAAGGGTCCGGTGTTGGGTTAGTAACGAAGAGGTGATTCTTTGGTCTTGCAAAACTTAGTATTGTCATGAAATCACCCCACTCCACGTTGCTTGTAAGGTAATAGACTTTCCCCTCACTTTGAATTTCGGTTTATAGATAGAATATAGAAAGTCGGGAGTTGGGTCTTTACCTTGGGTAATTGTTAGATGAAATTGCATGATAAAATTGGAAGTTACAATACCCTTGAATGATAGATAGTGATTGTGTTGCCTTGTTGTATGTGATTATAAGTCTACATGTAAGTTTCGACTTAGGGTTCCAAAGTTTGTCTTAAATAACTGTTAAAATGATTAATCGGAATCCTGAGATTGACAAACTAGCATGATTCAATGTTGAAATGAATGGTTACTCTAGGATATTGTTGAAAATGATCTAAGATGTGGACTTGAAAATTAAGAATGGCTAAAACCTGGCACAGATCCCATCCACGATACCCCATCTATGGACCGTAGATTGGGTTCGTGGGTGGATGCTCCTGAAAATTTCACCAAGTATGTAACCACGAATGTGGACTACGGTCCACAGATCAATCTACAAACCGTTCTGCACATCCGTGGTTTCCATCTGCGACAATATTGTTGGTCCTCTGATCCAGGGAAGGGTTCTACGGACCGTAGATCAGTCTACAGACCGTAGGCCCCCTCCGTGTATGACCAATGTAGCCTCTATCAGATTTTTTTTTGGGATTTTGTTACTCTTCGTTTATAGTTCTAAAGTTTCTTTTAGTTGTTTATATTTAGTTTTGGCACTAATATCGCTTCCACAGGTAGGATGGCACCCAAGAAGCTAGTCACCTACTCAAAATAGAGAAAGTCAAAATCTGTTGCTCCTAGCTTCAGGTTAATCGATGAGGACACAGACACGGAAAGAGATCCAGCATACGTTCCTCCCAACATAAGTACTTCTCCCACTGCACCCCGAGCTACCAGAGGCACCCCCCGGAAGGTGATTCCCGACGTAGTCACTGTCTCCCAGTCTAATGAGGAGCACACACTGATCGGGTCACCAACTGGGGCTACTTCCAGTTCAGCTACTGGGTCTGCGTATGGCTCCGAGTCTACCCATGCTTCGGGCTCTGCCATGCGTCAAGGTCCGAGTCTGCCCATGCTTCAGGGTCTAATGCCAAGTCAGCCACATGGTCTAGCCAAAATGAACAAGCAACTTCATCTGATGAGGCCACTAGCTCAGAGTCGTACCCATACCAAGAAATGAGAGCCCTACTCCAGTGGCTGGTGAGCCAAACAAATGGTGTGTTGAGGGCCAATGGCAAATCTATCAGGATACCAAGATGATTAATGATAAAGAGAAGATGGCCTGAATTGTTATAGAGAAGCGCAGAGTCCTCACAGGGAGCTTGCACACTGTCCCCAACATTCACCAGCTTTTCAACCTTCACAAGTGTGACTGAATGGCTCGAGACCCATGGACTTATAGCAAGGAGATTGTGTGGGAGTTCTACGCCTCCTATGCTGCCACTCTCCGTGGGTCGATCTCCAAGAAATCAAAGCCCTTAGCCCAAGATCCTCTCACGTCCACTATGGTCCAAGGTTGTCCGATAGATATATCACAGGCTACCATCAGTTGCTTTCTCTATGGGCCTACCACAGGTCACACTTGGTCACTAAACACAACGGAGTTTGATTACAGATGGGACATCGTGCGGAGCGGTGCTTTCCAGAGAAATGCTGAGCAGCGAGAGGCTGTTATACTATGGTTGGCTAAGTACATTGTTGCTGATGGCGAGCGTGTGGAGTGGGTCGCCACACCACGGTTGGGTATTTGAAAGGCCACGTTAAATTTTGCGGCCAAGTTCTTCTGGTTGTTGGTGCGTAACAGGGTGTCGCCTACAAAAGTTGATAACCAACTCACTTGGGACAGAGAATTCATGGTTGCAGCATTAGTAGCAGGAATGGAGATTGACTTTGCCCGCATGCTGCTGGCAGAGATTCACGAGAGAGCATTCAAGACCTCTACTACTTACCNGGGACAGAGCATTCATGGTTGCAGCATTAGTAGCAGGAATGGAGATTGACTTTGCCCGCATGCTGCTGGCAGAGATTCACGAGAGAGCATTCAAGACCTCTACTACTTACCCCTTTCCATGTTTGATTTTCCAATTGTGTAGGGACTCTGGAGTGCTGATCTGGCATTATGATAGGTTGATCCACCCTACCGGGGTTTTGGATATAGGCCTCATCCGAGATGAGGCAAACGTGGCGGCACCTCGCAGAGAGCCCCAGGTTGAGGTACCTCCCTTGAGCGCAGATCTTGTAGACACGGTGGGGCAGGCACAGGGCAGTGACCCCATTATACCAGATCACTCTGATACTGTCCCCGCCTCCTTTTCCCAGGCCGCTAGCATGGCTCCTAGTTTATCATGGTCCATACCACAGTTAGGAGCTATTGTTGTCCCATTGGCCAGAGTACAGATATTAGAGGCTCAGATGGCCACATTGTTGCATCACATCCAGCCTTGGATGCAAAAGTCTATAGCCGAGTCTGAGGCCAGAATGGAGCGAAGAATGGAGGGCATGATGGACCGAAAGGTCCAGGCCGTTAATAAGTGTCTTGATGCTTTTGAATTGCGAGTCCTCGAGCGACCAGCCCCGGCCATAGATCTATCCTTTTTTCAGGCTGAATTAGCCAGTCTCTGTGCTGACGTTGATGCCATTCTTGCCACCCCTACAGTTGAGCCTCAGGCTGCACCTACTGCACTGGTTGATGATACGGTGCAGGATGCTTTATTCAGTGGGACCGCCGAGGAGGAGCCTGCACCTACACATACCAAAGGTAAGAGGCACCGTTCTAGTCGCACTGAGGAGGAAAAAGCTTAAAAGAGACAACGTAGGCAGGAGAAGGAGGCTAGGAAGGCTTTGATTTTAGATGAAAAGTTGCGCCAGCGGAGGGTGCGTGAGAGTATTGTAGGGGCATCGAGTTCTGCCCCAGTTGTAGAGGTCCTGCCTGTTGTGAGCACCACTGATGGTGGGGTGAGAGTGACAGAGAGCACTACTGAGGGTGCTATGATGGATGGTGTGGGGACTACTGACGGTGACCCAACTATTGTTCCAGCGGGTTCCAGGAAACCGGACTCATCCACTTGTTGACGAATTATCGACGCTATGCACCACATGTTTGCTTCACCCAATCAACTTTCTTTTTCTACTTTTGTATGCATTGGGGACAATCGCATCTATTTTTGTTGGGGGTGGGGTAAATGGATTGTGAGTGATAGAGTGAAGTATGAGTAACCCAACTCATAGATCCTCTCGTGGGGTTTTCTTGCTTGTGTTCTTTTTCACCAAGAGACTGTTTAATTTATGTTGAACCGGCATGTGTTAGGATCGTATGTGTAGAAGCATGAAATAGAAAGAAGCATGATGGCTTAAAAATGATACACGTCAGATTTTGTGGTGTGTGCTAGAATTTGTAGGCTACGATTAGTTGAATGTGTTGGCTGTGTGTATGACATGATAATGAATCAACTTGATGGCATGACTTAGGCTAAAACTTGAACTGGGTAATCTGATAATGAAACTATGTGCCAAGAGTGTGTGAGAATAGTTGAGTGTTCAAACAGTTTTTATGCAAAACTAGAACTTGCTCGGTTAGTCCTGCTAAGACAATTCAATCTGGAAGTTAGGAAGTGATCATAGGCCATTATTCTGATAAGTCCGCAAATTGACTAAAAGAAGGATCCAACCAAATGAAACAAATGCTCCATTTGATCCAAATACTTTGAGCCTAAAATAATACCATTTCTTTCTAAACCCCGAACCGACCTTCCTATAATCAACTATGTTGGCCCCGGTCCCTCCTTGGACATGTTCACCTCGACCTAGGCCAAAAGCCTAAGTTGAGGGTGGCTAATGTAAAAAGTAACTTCAATCTTGGCCCTGACCCGACATCGGGTATTGTGCACCTCAACCAATGGAAAATCCATGAGTTGAGGGTGGCTATGAAAAAGGAAACCGAAAGAAAAATGGGTATGAAAAGAGTTTGATGTTGAAAAAGAGAGGAAAGGATGTGACTTGTTGAAAGCTAAAATAAAAATAAAATAAAAGTAAAAAGCGCTACAAAGTCTAAAGTCACATCCGTGGTTGAAGAAAATCAAGGAAAAGAAAGGTAAAACGGTAGGATGGCAAAAAATAGGGAAAAAAAAGGTTGAAAGCCTAGTGTAATGTCAAGGAGGGAAGAAAGTCACTAAGAAGTACCCAAATGTACCACACCTGACCCTGAGCCTACGTTACAAGACAAGAAAGTCCTATAGTGATCCTAGAGTCTAGTTTGGAGAGTCTAAGCAGTGAAAATAAGGGCAAGCCTATGGTACTGAGCAGTAACTGTACTTGAAGTTATTTCTAAGTGTGAGTGTTGAATGAATCCTTGTACTAAAATTCATAAGTCATTGGGCGAAAGAAAAGGGCTTTCATTTGAAGTAAGGGAACTTAGTACATTGTCGGAGAGTTGGTACCTTGGTGATAGTGAAACAGTGCATGTTGTGTGTTGGTTGGTCAATCGTTGTCATGGTTTGATCCGCATGAATTAGCTTATCGAGTCTAAGAGAACAAATTTTGTACCCACAAAGTGAGTGGGGTAGAAAGTCATGTGATTGCTTGTGTTTGAAATGCTTGCTTCTATACAAGTGTCATTTAGAGTCTTAGTGCGTCGCTTGAGGACAAACAATGAATTTAAGTTGAGGGTGTTGATATACCGTGAGTTTACGGTATTACATTTCACTTACAAGTTGTGTGTGTCTAGGGCCTTTTTGGATTGGTTTTTATGTGTTTTTATCATATTTTGCAGGAAAGACGTTCAGGCGCTGAAATAACTGCAGAAAGGGCATCTACAGAGGTGATCTACGGACCGTAGGTCTACTGACGCTCCGTAGGTGATGGTCGTAGATCAACAGGCAAGGCATGGAAGGCGAATCAGGGAAATCTGACAGAGTGTGGAACCACGGTGGCCATTGACGGTCTGTAGATTGATCTAAGAACCGTACTGTTGATCCGTAGATTGATACCGCAGTATCAATCTACGGATCAACAGTACGGTCCGTAGATCAATCTACAGACCATCAATGGTCACCGTGGTTCCACACTCTGTCATATTTCCCTGATTCGCCTTCCATGCCTTGCCTGCTTATCTACGACCATCACTATGGAGCGTCACTGGATCTACGATTCGTAGATCACCTCCGTTGATGCCCTTTTTGCAGTTATTTCAGTTGTCCTTTTACTTCCGTGCCTGAACGTCTTTCCTGCAAAATATGATAAAAACACATAAAAACCAATCCAGAAAGGCCCTAGACACACACAACTTGTAAGTGAAATGTATTAGAAATACCGTAAACTCACGGTATATAAGCAGCAGAAAAGTAATGCCAACCGGTCATCTTTCCAACAGAAATAGAAGGGACCTGCTCCATCATCTGCTAGTGCACCTGCACCTAAGAACAAAGTTTAGTACAATAGTCAGAACTTCAGAGCTAAACCTGTTTGTGCTCAGGGAAGCATGGCACAAGGGGTAGTAAGCCTTCTGCATACGCCAAGTGTGGTAGGAACCATTCAGGTATTTGTCGTGAAGGCTCCACTGGTTGTTTCAAGTGTGGTCAGAATGGGCATTTCATGCAAGAGTGTCTAAAGAACAGGCAGGGAAATGGTAATGGGGGAAATTGAGCTAAGTCTTCTTTAGTTGCTCCACCAGACAGAGCTGCACCTAGAGGGGCTACTTCTGGTACTGGCGAAGGAACAAACTGCTTATATGCTATCAATAGTCGCCAAGAGCAAGAGGATTCTCCAGATGTTGTCACTGGTATGCTCCAAGTCTTTGACTTTACTGTTTATGCTTTTCTAGATCCAGGAGCGAGTTTGTCTTTTGTAACTCCTTATGTTGCCATGAATTTTGATGTTATTCTTGAGCAACTTAGTTAACCATTCAGTGTTTCTACACCTGTTGGTGAGTCTATTCTAGCAGGGATAGTTTATCGTGATTGTCCCATTTCTGTCAATCATAAGAGTACCATGGCTGATTTAATTGAGTTAGACATGGTAGATTTTGATGTCATTCTTGGTATGGACTGGCTTTATGCCTGTTATGCCTCAGTTGATTGTAGAACTCGAGTTGTCAAGTTTTAGTTTCTAAATGAGCCAGTCTTAGAGTGGAAAAACAGTTCAGCAGTGCCTAAGGGTCGTTTCATTTCGTACCTTAAGTCAATGAAGTTAGTTTCTAAGGGGTGTGTCTATCACTTAGTCCGAGTTAATGACTCTAGCGTTGAGATACCTCCTATTTAGTTAGTTTCAGTAGTACGAGAGTTTCCAGAAGTCTTTCCTGACGATCTTCCCGGAGTCCCTCTTAAAAGAGAGATAGACTTCGATATAGACCTTCTCCCAGATACTCGTCCTATATCTATTCCGCCATATAGAATGGCACCAGTAGAGTTGAAAGAGCTTATGGAGCAGTTAAAGGATCTCTTAGATAGGGGCTTTATTCGACCAAGTGTCTCTCCTTGGGGCGCTCCGGTCTTATTTGTGAGAAAGAAAGATGGTTCCCTTAGGATGTGTGTAGATTACCGTCAGTTGAACAAGGTTACCATCAAGAACAAGTATCCTCTTCCTAGGATTGATTATTTATTCAATCAACTTCAGGGTGCCACAAGTTTCTCTAAGATAGATCTCAGATCAGGCTACCATCAGTTAAGAGTAAGGGAATGTGATATTCCAAAGACAACTTCCAGGACCTGCTGTGGTCATTATGAGTTTTTGGTCATGTATTTTGGCCTGACTAATGCACCAGCAGTGTTCATGGACCTTATGAATAAAGTCTTCAAACCTTTTAGATATGTTTGTTATCATCTTCATTGATGACATACTAATCTATTCAAGGAACGAAGATGATCATGCTAGTCATCTCAAAATAGTACTTTAAACTTTGAAAGATAAGGAACTATATGCTAAGTTCTCTAAATGTGAGTTTTGGCTCGAGTCTGTGGCATTCTTAGGCCACATTGTGTCTGGAGAGGGAATTAAAGTTGATACTTAAAAAATTGAGGCAGTGCAGAATTGGCCTAGACCCACATCTCCAACAGATATTAGGAGTTTCTTGGGTTTGGCTGGCTATTATAGAAGGTTTGTAGAGGGGTTCTCGTCCATTTCGTTTCCTTTGACCAGATTAACTTAGAAGACAATTAAGTTTCAATGGTCTGAAGCTTGTGAGAAAAAATTTCATGAATTGAAAAAGAGGTTGACTACTGCCCCAGTATTGACCGTACCAGAAGGTACGCAAGGCTTTATGGTGTATTGTGATACATCTAGAGTTGGTTTGGGCTATGTATTAATGCAGAATGACAAAGTTATAGCTTATGCCTCCAGATAGTTGAAAGTTCATGAGAAGAACTACCCAACCCATGATTTAGAATTGGCTGTTGTAGTATTTGCTTTGAAAATATGGCGCCATTACCTTTATGGTGTTCATATGGATGCGTTCACCGATCATAAGAACCTTCAGTATGTGTTTACTCAGAAAGAGCTCAATCTCGGACAGAGGAGGTGGTTAGAATTACTCAAGGATTATGACATGAGTATTCTTTACCACCCAGGTAAGGCTAATGTTGTTGCTGATGCTTTAAGCAGGTTGTCTATGGGTAGTACTACCCATGTTGAGGATGAAAAGAGAGAGTTAGCAAAAAGTGTGCATAGACTTGCACACCTGGGAGTCAGACTTATGGATTCCACAAAAGGAGGAGTAGTGGTGATGAATAGGGCTGAATCATCATTAGTGTCAGAAGTAAAAGGCAAGCAAGACCAAGACCCTATTTCTCTTGAATTGAAGGCAAATGTTCATAAGCAAAAAGTATTAGCTTTTGAACAAGGGGGAGATGGCGTACTGAGATATCAAGGTAGTTTGTGTGTATCAATGGTGGATGGACTCCAAGAGAGGATCATAGAGGAGACTCATAGCTCCAGATATTCCATTCATCCGGGTTCCATAAAGATGTATCATGATTTGAAAGAGGTGTATTAGTGGAATAGTATGAAGAAGGGCATTGCAGAATTTGTTGCTAAGTGCCCAAATTGCCAGCAAGTTAAAGTAGAGCACCAAAGCCCTGGTGGTTTGGCTCAGAATATCAAACTTCCGGAATGGAAGTGGGAGATGTTTAATATAGACTTCATCACAGGTTTACCAAGATCTCGCAGGTAGCATGATTCTATTTGGGTAATTGTCGACAGAATGACAAAATCAGCCCACTTTTTGTTGGTAAAGACCACCCATTCAGCAGAAAATTATGCCAAGTTGTATATTCAGGAGGTGGTAAGAGTTCATGGAGTCCCTGTTTCGATTATATCAGATAGGGGTGCTCAATTTACTACACAGTTTTGGAAGTCATTCCAGAAAAGCTTGGGTTCAAAAGTGAACTTAAGTACTGCTTTTCATCCTCAGACAGATGGTCAAGCAGAGAGCATTATTCAAACCTTAGAGGATATGTTGAGGACCTATGTGATTGATTTCAAAGGTAATTGGGATGACTACCTACCCCTTATTGAATTTGCATACAATAATAGTTACCGCTTTAGGATCTAGATGGCTCCATATGAAGCTCTTTATGAGAGAAGATACAGATCTCCTATTGGATGGTTTGAAGTTGGTGAAGCAGGGTTGATAGGACCAGATCTAGTTCATCAAGTTATGGAGAAGGTTAAAGTGATCAAGAGAGGTTGAAAAGGGCGCAGAGTCATCAGAAATCCTACACTGATGTTAGGAGAAGGGCGTTAGAGTTCGAAGTAGATGATTGGGTATATCTTAAAGTTTCACCCATGAAGGGTGTTATGAGGTTTGGTAAGAAAGGGAAACTTAGTCCCCGTTATATTGGCCCTTACAGAATATTGAAAAGGGTAGGTAATGTTGCTTATGTGTTGGAACTACCACAAGAGTTAGCTGCAGTTCATCCGGTGTTTCACATCTCCATGTTGAAGAAATGCATGGGCGATCCTTCATTGATCATACCAACTAAAAATATTGATATCAAGGATAGCTTATCTTATGAGGAGATTCTTGTTCAGATTCTAGATCGCCAAGTTCGCAAGTTGAGGACAAAAGAGGTAGCATCAGTCAAAGTCCTTTGGAGGAACCAATTTATTGGGGAAGCTACTTGGAAAGCTGAGGAGGATCTAAAGAAGAGATATCCACATCTCTTTGAATCCGTAGAAAGTGCAGACCAAGGTACTAATTCCCTTCTTAGTACTCTTTAAATGATGAATGAGCATGATGTTTGTTGCATTTGCTTGTTGGGTGTTTGAACCTGATGTTACCACCCTTAGCCTAGTAAGAATAATCTCATTCGAGGATGAATGTTCCCAAGGGGGATATATTGTAACATCTTGCAGTTTGAAATAGCTAGGAAGAAGCTAAGAACTGGAAATAATCATTTTTGGAAATAATGAAAATCTGGAAATTTGTTTAAGTTAGGAATAGTTGAGTTTTGGCCAACTTTAAACGGACATAACTTTTAGCTCAAGATGAGTTAGAGGTACTTCCAAATATGGTAGGGAAGATCTTGGAATTATCTTTCTAATGCCACCAAGTTTGCGCAATTCCCAGTTCGTATGAGTAAGATATTGCCCTTTGGAAGTTGGGTTGTTGGATTAAGGAAAGTCTAAATCCGGATTTTAAAAGGGTAATTTAGTCTTTTCCTTACCCAATTATTCTAATTCGTTTTTAGGAGTTTAATTGTGGTAAAGTCAGATTTCAGTCAGTTTTAGAAAAGTGAATCTCATGCAAGGGCTTGGAGAAAGGAGAAAAGAGGAGAAAGGAGAAGAACGCTCAAGATTCGTTCAAGATTCATCGTGATTAGCTTGTGGATTTCGTCAGGGGTGATCCTACAAGGTATGTGCGATCACATAGCATTGGGTTAGTTCACCCATGTTCCAATCATGATTTATTTCTGAAAAGTTAAGTTCTTGAAAGCTTAGAAATTGAGTTCTTGATGGGTTTGTTGAAGTTCTATTAAATTATTAATTTGTCAAAATCGTTGAGGAGTTGTTTGATTTGAATCCATGATTTTAGGTTTGATTTTGAGTAGAATCTGATGTACTTTGAAAATTTAATCGATTCTAAGTGTTTGGGGGAAAGAACCCATGGAGTTTAGAGGGTTTAGAGAGGGAAAACAAAGAAGAAATTTCACCGGTCGAAATTTGGACATGCCTCCGCGTCGCGAACCCACTCCCCAGAACTGAAAAGAATCATTTTGTGTCACGGACCGTTCTACCTCAAAAGTTGTTTTTGAAACCAAAAATTAAATATGTCTCCGCGTCGCAGACCCACCCTCAAATATTGATTTTTGGTCTTTTTTTATGTTTAGCAATCTAAAATCATTCGTAAACATCACGAGATCTTTCCAATCCATAATTCAAATCAAGGACCAGTTAAGAGTCAAGTCAAGAGCAGTTAAGGTCAAAGTCAAGAGAAGTTCTTAGAGTTTTCCAAATGTTTTAACTTTGTTTTAAGACTTAAAGTTCAAGTTGAGTAAAGAATAAAGATTAAAGCTTGAAGTTCATTTCTTCAAAAGTATATGGGGACCATTTTTCGGTGCGGAACTGGTAGTTAGTGGATTCATGGAAGTGATGATGTGGTAGCTGATAGTTTGGTAGGTGAGTATTTTATTTTAAAGCTTTTACTATAGTATTTTTTTACTAAGTGTCTTAATCTTGATATCTCTTTAATATTATTTTTTGGTAGTGCTAAATTCATGGTAACATGTAATAATATTTATTGTAATATTCTTCCGATAGTTGTTTTAATCTGAATATTTCATTTATATTATTTATGATATATTCTAAATATGACATATCTTGGGTTCTTTGATACATACATAAATTTTCTTCCATTAATTGTTCTAATAATTTCATATCTTCCATAGCTTCTGTCCAATATTGTAAATATTCGTATTTCATTTTAGTCTGAATTTATTTCTAAATCGTACCATTCTATTCTTTCATTATCTAAATATAGATCTTGTAAATCTATTTCATACCATTCTTGATTTAATATATCTTCTGATTCGTAATCATTAAATATTTTTTCCCATATTATTCTTCTTAATTCAATTATTTTTATATCCTTAAGTACATATAATATTAAAGTTTCATAATTTTTTATCATTTCATCATGCATATATGTAGTCATGTTCGTTGTCTATGCAGATTTTATTTTCAACTATTCCTTCCTATCATATTTATAATTGATTAAATTCATATTAGATCATTATGAACTAGATTATCTTTATCATGTTTTCCTGTCACTACTAGCATCGTACTTTAGCGGATACTTCCTTCTTATCAGCGCCTCAACTTTGTTTACTCCCCTAAACGGCTTTCCTCGCCTACCGGTTTCAACATTAGGATGGCATAGTATAGAAGTTTTCTCCCTGTTTCCAGTGTGCTAATAAACTAGAAATCATGATTCAAATAATTCTAATACATAATAACTAACATAAATTTATTCAATCACATATATGATATTCAGGAATATATGAAATTAGTTCCGCATATATTTTGAACAAAATACCTTTGCTTCTTGCTTTGCCATGCTATCTGAAATATCTGACTGGATTTCAGATTTCTCCATATTAACTTTTAAGTGTTTAATATCTTAAGAGAGTATTTTGAAAAGAGAGGATTTTTATGTAGAAGAGTTTTATTGCTTTAGGCATTGCCTGCTTTTTACAATGGTTCCTACTAAGTCTATATATAGACACACAAACTTACAATTCTAAAAGCTTATCCTAACACATTTTTTACACATGTCTACTTACTATTCATGACTACTATTCATGAATAGTTTTATTTTGTCTACTACTATCTACTTTACGACTTATTTGCACAATAATGTACACTATCTACTACATTTGTCATTTTTTGACAAAAGACCCATACCTATTCCATACCTACTTTATGACATATCTTACACATATCTTGACAATATCTTGACAATTTTACACATATCTTGACAATCTATCTTCTTTCCGTTCTTATCTTTGACAACTTCACATTACATTATTACATAACTTTTTCCGCTTCTTATCTTCTTCTTGTTTTCTTCCTCGTTAATTATTCCAACTGGACATCTGGAATTATATTATCTTCTCCGTTGCACTTTGAACATATATGGTCCGGATATTTATGACCAATTAATTTACAATATCTGGTTAATAATTCTGCTGAAATAAATCCTTCTTTTAATGCTCGTGTCGTAGGTCGTTCTTCTGGCTTTAGTAGTGATAAAATCCATCTCTGGACTTCATCCATATCTGCTTTCCTTAGTTCCCTTGAATTGGAATAAATCATTAATTGATCTCTTGCATAGTAGCTCCATATAGCATTTCCATTTAAATAATTGTTTGCTAACTCTTGTATGATAGTTGATATACCAATTATTCTTTTATTGGCATAAAAACTTGGTATCTCTAATTTGCATATCTCTTCTTGTTGTCCGATATCCTCGGGTATAATCATATCTTTGGTTAACCCTATCTTGATAACTTGTATTGGAGGTTTTATTTCCTCGTATAATATCTCTGCTGTTGCCGTATAAAACTTTACAAAGAATAGATTTCCCTTAGTAACTCTCTTATAAGTAATAAATGCTCTATATAGTTCCGGTATTCCGCTTAGTTCTTCTCCGTCATATGTATATACAGTATTTAGTAATCCATAGTTATAACATGTCCTAACTAAGTTGGCGTTAGTTTTTGGTTGTGCAATTAGTTTATTATAACCTTGCAGTCTTTGGGTTAAATAATCTTGGTTTGGTTCTTTTGTAGTTGATCTGGGGTTGCGGTTTAAATAGGTTTGAATTTTGTGGATATTTTCAATATAGGTCCGTGTGATGTAATTATATGTCTTTTTCTCACTTTGGTTTTGCAAACTATCTGCGTATGTAGATGTTTGTGGTTCTATGGACACATGTTTAGGTGTTCTTTGGGTAAATGGTTTTGCAAATAGCTGGTTTAAGTTAGCATTTTTATGTTGTTTATCGCTAACTTGTTTGCTTGTACCTGCAGCTGTATTTAAACAAACGTTATGGGTTTTAAGGAGTTTCCCATCGTCTCCTTTTAGCTCTGGATTTTTTCCGTCTTCCGATCGACGTAGCTCCGCATTTTTATAGTCATGCTGCTGACTAGCTTTAGACTTCATATTATCTTCATTAGTTTTTAGCTTTTGTATCTCGTTGTCCATACTGTCCACTTTTATACAAAGTGTAGTTATGGCTTTGAGTATCTCTTCCATTGTATTTTCGTTCTCAGTCTGAGTAGCTTTGTCTTGATAAGTAATCTGCAATAACATTCTTATCAGTTTTTATTACTTCAATTGTAAATGTGAAATTTAATATATTTAATACCAATCTCCTTATTTCTTTTGTTGTTACCGAATCTTGTATTTTTCTTGTTAGCCACCATTTTACTTGTGTATTATCTGTTCTTATAATAAATTTGTTATATACAATATATGGTTCAAATGATAATAAACACTTATATACTGAATATAATTCTTTTCTATTTATTTCCCATTTTATTTCTGTATTATTAAACGTTCCTGAATAATACCTGCAATGATGTTCTATCGTAGTGTCATCATACCTGTATTTTAATATTCCTCCATAACTTTTTTCACTTGCATCTGATTCTATTATATAAGTAAATTTTTTATTTTCATCTGGAAAGTATAGTTTAGGTAAGTTTTTACATAATAATTTTACCTTTTGTATTTGTATTTGGTCTTTTTTATCAAACTGATATTCTATATCTTTCTTTAATTTTTGTTGTAATGGTTTTAAATTCTCTGCTAATTTTGGTATGTATTCTCTTACTTGATTTACTAGTCCTAAGAATGATTGTAATTTCTTTTTTGTGTCTAGTTGTTCATTTGAGTTAATTATTTTTTGTACTATATGTGTTTGCATTTTTATTCCGTTTTTATCAATTTGTATTCCTAAGAATTCTATTTGATTTTTCATTATATCAGCTTTCTTTTTACTTAGACTTATACCTGAATATTCTATGATGTGTATAAATTTTTCTAATAATCTTATATGTTCATCTTGTGTCTTAGAATATAATAATATATCATCGATGTACACTACACAATTTTCTATTTGTTTAAAGTAATTGTCCATAAAGTGTTGATATCTACCTGGTGCGTTTTTATATCCAAATGGTAATACATTCCATTCATAAAATCCTTGTGGTACAGTGAATGCTGTTAGTTTTTTAGATTCTTCTTCTAGTTTTAAGTGGTAAAATCCTGATTTACAATCAAATTTGCTAAAATAATTATATCCTTGTATTTGTCTTATCTTTAGTATTTTATTTGGTATCGGATAATTATATGTTTTAGTTTTTGCATTTAAATTTCTATAATCAATAACCATTCTACTTTTTCCTCTTTTTTGTTCACTATGTTTATTTACGATAAATGCCGGGCTTGTATGCTTACTATTGCTTTCTTGTATATATCCTTTTTCTAGTAATTCATCTATATGTATCTTAAATTCGGTTAAATCATTAAAATTATACTTTAATGGTTTTTGGGTTATTATACTGTTATTATCAATTAGCTCAATTTTTACTTTTGTTTTATGTTTTTCCCATCCTTGTAAAGGATCCTCACTATATAATAATTCTAACTTATCTTGAATTATTTTTACTTTATCTATAGAGAATATAATTAATTCTATTTTAGGGTCTTCTTCTTTTATATTTTCTAATTTTTGTGTAATTTTTTCACTTCCTTTTATCCATTCCGTTGTTTTTCGTTTTTTATTATTTACTCTTTTTGCTCCTATTTTTTGTTTACACGGTGTCGTGAACCACCAGTGTGTTTTTGTAATTATATGTGGGTATAATTTTTCTAAAAATGGCATTCCTAATAGCATATCTTTTGTAGTTAATTCAAAGTTATATATTTCTTCTATAGTTAATATCTTATCCCATATTTGTACTTTTATATTTTTTGCCTTATATGTGATCATGCTTCCTTCATTATTAAATCCTGTTACTACTATAGGTGTTTTTAATTTTTCCCACTTATCTTCTGGTAAACAATTATATTTACATATATTAGCTTCTGCTCCCGTATCTATCATTGGTGTATAATATCGGTTGTAATATCCTTCTATTATTATCTTCGCAAGTATATATATTTTCATATTTTTATCATACTAAAGTCCTTTTTATTATTACCCTTTTATTTTCATAATTTATTGTTAATTGTTTGTCTTCTAGATTATATGGTTTTACTTGTTCTAACCATTTTATTCCTAAGATGATATTTTCATTTCCTTGATATATTTTGAATTTTATCACTATTGGTACTCCTCCGATGATTATTTCCTTTTCTGTAGTTTCTTCGGTATATATTAATGCTTTTGGTAGTTCGGAGCATGATTGTTCAATAGTTATTATTTCATCTTCCGTCACTAATTCTCTTGTAATATAATTTTCTTCTCGTCCTGTATCTATTAGTATTAAATATTTTCGTTGTTCCATTATTCCCGTGATGTAGTAATGATATGGTTTTATGTCTTCTTCCATTGATTTTAGTGGGGTTTTATCTATTCTCCTTGAGGTACTCATTTTTGATGATATTTGGGGTATCTCATTGTTTATTCTTTTCGATGTGCTTAGTCTTTCTTTTACTATTTCTAAATCTTCTTCTATATCAATTTCATTATAACTATAATCATTTTTATCTATGACTGTAACTATTCTTTCAAAGGGATCTTCTATTTTTATTTTATTTATTTTATTTTTTGCTGTTATTTTGTGTTTTGTCGTTAAAACATATAAGTTTTTACATCTAGCTGTAAATATTTTACTTCCCGGGGCTAGTTCTATTCCTGACATTTTCCAATATAATACTAATGATTTATCTATATTTCTGTCATTTACTGCTACTGAGTAATTAGCACTTATTATAAATTTAAATTTTTGGTATATGAGGTTACCTTTTACCGCACTTATTATGCTTTTTTCTATAGGTTGTATAATTCTATCATCTGCTAAGTATATTTCTATGGGTGTATCTATTCCTTCTCTAAAACATGCTTTTATTAGTATTTCTGTTCCTCCTAAATGTACATATTTAATTGGATTTTTAGCCTTAATATCTTGTATTTCTTTATTTATTATTCGTTTATTTATTATTGGTATTTTAGCTTTTCCTTTAGTGTATTTGCAATCTATGATATGTTCTCTTTGACTTACTACGTAATATTCTTCTTTTTGTCGTTTAAACCAGTTTCTTATTGTTGGTATTTCGAATATTTTTGCTACACTTAGGTCTAATTCTTTTCCTTTTATTTGCTCAAATATATTATTATCAAATATTATTTTTTGTTCTGTCGATTCTTCATCTTGATATTTTTCTTTAGTTATTATTTGTATATCTTTTTCAGTCATTGATATCGTATTCATTATCCGATTCTATTACTGAGCTATTTTCTATTTCATTTTCCGATAATTCATATATACTATCATTGCTTTCTAATTCATAATCTACGTACTCTATTTGTGTATATTTTTCATCGTCTATTATTATTTCTGATATTTGTTTTTTCTTTGGATTTTTAGGTAATTTACAATCTCTAGCTATATGTCCTAATTTTCCACAATTATAACAAGTACATTCCGTTAGTTTTCTTTTTGGTCTATATGGTCTTTTGGTTTTGTAGTTTTTTACATAGTACCTTCTTCTTGGTTTTTTATATTTATATTTTGATCTATATTTTTTATTATATTTCTTTTTATTTTTATAATATCTATCCGTACAACCAAATTGGGGTGCTGTCTTATTTTTGCAACATGCCAAGTTTTTTACTAATATTTTTTCCATTTTTATTTCTTCTTTATGTTTTTCACATAGTTCTATAAACCATCGTTGTAAGAATTTTATTCTAGCTCCTAAGGTATCTGTTAATTCTGCTTCATTCCAACTTTTTATTATTTTTGAATTAAAAGGTTCTGGTAATTTTGTAAAATATAATTTTCTTATTTCTTTACCTTCTTCTATGCTATATGTTCCTTTATAATAGTATTCTCTAAATGCACATGTATATTCATCTATGTAACACATATTACATATTGCTAATTTTGTCATTAGATTCCGATTTATGATTTTTTCTTTATTTTGTTCTTCTACCTCTGTTGTCATACTACTAAATTCATTTCTTATAGCTATTTCGTATTTATATAATATTTCCATGGTTGTAGTGGCTATTTCACCATCAAATTTTTTATTATTTCTTAAAGTTGTTAAGCTTTCATTTGTTAAATTTTGTAGCCATAATTTTACTGTT
The DNA here is from genome assembly GCF_019186545.1 of Solanum stenotomum. Classification (NCBI taxonomy): domain Eukaryota; kingdom Viridiplantae; phylum Streptophyta; class Magnoliopsida; order Solanales; family Solanaceae; genus Solanum; species Solanum stenotomum. The sequence goes on from NC_064290.1 coordinate 38,040,418, forward strand.
CCTATAATTGTTCTTTCTATGTATCCTGGTGCCTCTGCTATTACTATCTTGTTATCTATTAATTGTTTTGATATGTATCCTACCCATAATTGGATTGTTTTATTTATGTCTGCTACACAGTCTAAATCTAAAAATTCATGTTGTCCAGTTATTGGTTTAGGCGTCCATTTTTTATTTAATCTTTTATCCCATGTAGTTTTTTCTTTATTATATTGTTCATAATTTTTATTATAATATTTTGGATTAAAATTTTTTGGGTTTTTTACTCCTGATGTGCTAGGTTTTTCGTCCATGTCTACGTCTTCTGCATTTACTTCTAAATTCTTCGTATTATCTATATTTGCTAAAAGTTCCGTATATGTTTCACTTGTTTCCGAATGTTGTTCTAGATCATCATCGTTTATTTCATCAACTCTTATTTCGGGTAGATTATCTTGGTTATTTTCTTCTTTTTCTTCTAATTCATCTTGTAATTGCAATTTTTCTTTAAATTTAATTATCTCATTTGCTAATTTTGTTTTTTGTTCTTTTTCTTTTTGTTTAATTTCATACATTTCTTTTAATATTGCTAGCTCTTTTTCTAGCTCTATTATTTTAGTATTTTTTACTTCTTCTAATTGTTGTACTTCCTTTTTTGCTTGTTGTTTTATTTTTTCAATTTCCGTTCTTCTATCTATTTCTTCATTTTCTTTTGTTATTCTTACCATAGCAGTTAAACTATCTTCTAGTTTTACCGTTTCTTTTTCTAACATTAAACTTATATTATCACCTATTTTCTTATATCTTCTTCCTAGATTAGAAAATATTATCTTTATTTTTAATCCGTCATAATTTTCATATGTTTTTTCATCTATTGCGTATTCTTCTTTATTCATTTATAAATTATGTTGTAGTTTATATTCTAAGTTATTTATTTGTATTTCTAGATAAAAAATAGTCTTTCTTTGTGCTAGTATAGATTTGTGACAAATTCCTGCAAATATATTACTATTAAGTCTATTTTGCCTATGTTCTAATTCTCGTCGTTTTTCTATAATTACTTCATTAAGTTTTTGTCTATATTCATTATTCTTGTTATTCATTGTATTTTTAAGTATTGAATATATTTATATTCTATTTTAGATATATTATTTATTAATTGATCTAATTTTTCATTATCAGTCTTTGTGATATTAAGTTGTTTATATTCCGGATATAATTTATTTAATTTTCTTCTTATTTTTCTTAATTTTCTACTTGTATGTTTCTTACCATGTTTCTTATTATCCATAAGTAATCGCTTTCTAAATTAAGCAAGAGAGGAAACTTTGATTTCCAAGATAGACTTTGAGCTAAGTTTTTGAGCACTAATCTCAAATCACAGAAAGAAGTATGTTTTTAAACATAGGAACTAATATTATATTATTTTTGGGAGTAGTATTGAGCACCGATATGGGGGAGAGTTCAGATAACTCATAGCCCCCATAAACCATGTAGTCACCATGGGTAAAAAAGGGTCATACTTTTTAGATGATTCATTTAGTGCTTTTTAGCATAGACTAGTGGATCCACTTAGTAGTTAAGGTTTTATACCCTCGGCAAGGTATAGGATGACCCTGGCAGCCTGATGCAAAATTTTGTATCATCACAATAGCTCTTACGTGATGGTTGTCGGTTAGAGAAACTCCCACAGAAGTAATTGTATCTTTACATACACAGTTTATTGTATTTTTACATATATTTTCAGAGTTGTAGTGTATCTTTGCATACACACAGAGTTGACATCATGTTTTAAATATCTTTTCTTTATATTGCACTTGTTTTAAACTGCTTTATATTGAATTAAGTTTAGTTATGTTGAGTTGAATTGAGTCAGGTAATTTCTTCAGATCTCTTTCAAGCCTGTGTTGTGTTTATCATTACAACTCGCATACTTGTACATTCAATGTATTGATGCCAGTTGGCCTGCATCTTATTATGATGCAGACAAGGTAACTAGGATTTGCATCTAGCGCATTGTTGATCTAGTGAGCACTCCAGAGTCAGTTGGTGAGCCTCCTTGCATTCCGGAGGACTCCTTTTATTGCTTTCAGTATTATTATTAGTTCATTAGGATGTCGTGGGCTTGTCCCAACATCTATCTCAGTTGTTTAGAGTCTTCATAGATATACAGTCAATTAGTTAAATTCATTTGTCACCACTTTATTATTGGCTTATGTTTTTGAGACTTGATTGGCCAAGTTGAATGTTGACTTTTAAACATTCTAAGTTTTGATCATTATAAATAAGCATATAGTCTTCCGCTGAGTAAGTAAGTCAGGCCAAGGATTCGCTTGGGGACAGCAATGGTTCTCGAGTGCCAGCCACGTCCGGGGTGTAGGCTCGGTGCGTGACAATAACCCAACCAAGGGTTGGGATCGTTTCGACAGGGAGTGGTTCTGAGAATTAATAGAAGAATAAAATTAAGTTCTAATTAGTCATAGCTAAAAACATTAACGAATACAAACATATTAAATCTAAGGGGTGACGCAAGCGTCAATTATCGATGGGGGTTTGTAAACAAGTAAGCAAAAATCAGTGAAAATATAAAGAGTACTAATCAAGGAGACGGGATTCTTGGGATGTGATAGAAATACGGGCTAAACTAAATCATTGGGTACATGCTTTTGATAGTAAATTCGTTGAATATTTGTGACTAGGCTAGACTATAATGGGGGTAAATTCTCTCTCGAGAAACTTACCTCGAATCAAATGGGTTTCTCTCGAACATCCTTTTGCAGCATTAAGAACAGCCTCCGCCTTATGCCCACTCACTCTCTCCAGCTGAGTGTGTGGAAAAAGGACTAGGGCTCACTCTCTCGAGGTGAACTTCATGTCGACCCAATCCCCCCGGCCATCAATTTAGTAGTCTTAGTTTTACGACCCCTCTCTCGAGCAAGCCCAAAACACCAAGGTGAAATTGTATTTGCAACTACAATTTCAATAAATTCCAACACAACTCCTAAACGAAATCACATTTAAACAACGAATAAACGATCAGCAAGCAAGACCCAACAGTTAATCTAACCCATATTCGCTAAATCACACCCCAAGAATTGGGGTTTTAGCTAGACATGTATAATAGAGAGAAATTTATACCAAAATGAGTTTCCATTCAAATGGGCATAAAGATGTAAGTCTCAAAACAAGCCAAGAGTGAAGAATCCAAAAGACTCAAGCCCAAATTCTTGGAGATGAAACCCTTTGAATCTTCAAGTTCTTCAAAACCCTCTCCAAACTTAGAACTCAAAAATAAAATTAAAATCTGAAAAATATTGTTTCAAAGCTAAAATTCGATATTAAAAGTCTGATTCTCAATGAGTGTTTATAGTTTTTAAAGATTTTTGCTGTAGCAAATCACTCGGCGCAGTTAGTTGGGATCGCCGACAACTCGGCTATCCGCCCTTTGGTAGGTTTCATCGCCTTCTTGCTCTATCCTTCAGCATCGTCATGTTTTGGATCATTAGGCAACATAGTACTGCTTAGCAGAATTGTTCGGTAACACGCCGACTGCTCTTTTTCACCGCCGATTTAATCCTTTCCTTCAGGGCTCAGCACACTGGAACAAAAGGCGAGGATAAGACCTTTTGGCGATTCGCCGAATGGGTTCGGCGATCCGCAGATCTTCATTTCTTCGTTCTTTTAGCCGTCTTTGTTCCTTTTTGCTCAATAGTGTCCATGCCTTTGTCTCCAAGTCTAAATACCTGAATCTCAAGGTATTTTATTAGTTTTTGAGACAAAACATGCATTTGAGGACACCAAACCTATTAAAATATAGCCCTAAATGAGTCAAAATCGTGGACTCCTCACATACTTCTTCTGTCGACTTGGGGTTGCTACAAGCTTAGTTTAGATGTTACCTTATCCTGAGCATCCTTCACCAAGTCAACCCCCAAAGGTTTCACATCTCCAGTCTTAAACCATTCTATGGGTGATCTACATCCTCTCCATAAGGTGCCTCAAATGGTTCCATATTAATGTTGGAGTAGTAACTGTTATTATAGGAGAACTCACACAAGGGTAAGAACTTATCCCAATGTCCTCCGAAGTCAATCACACATGTCCTCTAACACTTGAATAGTCCTCTCTAACTGCCTGACCGTGCGGATGGAAGGTTGTACTAAAGGTGAGTTGAGTACCCAACTTCTCATGTAATTTTCCCTAAAACTTGGATGTGAACTGCGTACCACGATCTGAAATGATAGAGAGAGGCACTCCATGCAGCCTCACTAGCTCCTTCACATATACCTTAGTCAATTGTTGCGCATTATAGTCTATTCTGACTGGAATGAAGTGGGCTGACTTAGTCAACCTGTCAACCACTACCCAAATAGAATCAAACTTCCCCAATGTCTTGGGGAGACCAACCACAAAATCCATAGATATCATTTCCTACTTCCATTCCGGTATTAGCATTCTTTGAAGCAAACCTGTTGTCCTTTGGCACTTAGCCACAAACTCCATTATATATTTCTTCATGTCAGGCCACCAATAAAGTCACTTCGAATCTCTGTACATCTTGGTCACACCGGGATGAATAGAATACCGTGAACCATGGGATTCTGTCAACAAATTCTGCATCAAATCGCCCACTCTAGGAACACAAATCCTTCCTTTAAAACAGAGCACACCTCCCGCATCAAAAACCATATCTTGTGCCTTACCAATCACTATCTTCTTTCTAAGCTCATTCAAATTATCATCCTCAAACTGTTTGGCCTTGATCTCCTCAATAAAGGTGGCCCTAACCTCAATGCTAGCTAACACCCCACCTTTTTTTGAGATGCCCAATTGCATGAACTTAGACTCCAAATGTTGAATTTATTTAGCCAAAGGTCGCTTGGTCACACCCAAGCAATCTAGACTACCCATACTCACCGTCTTCCGGCATAATGCGTTTGCCACTACGTTTGCCTTACCCGGGTGATACTAAATGGTCACATCATAATCCTTGAGTAACTCAATCCACCTTCAGTATCTCAGATTTAGATACTTTTGAGTGAATACATGTTGCAGGCTACGGTGGTCAGTAAATACCTCACACTTAACACCATAAAGATAATGTCGCCAGATCTTGAGAGCAAACACTATCGCTGCCAACTCCACATCATGTGTTGGGTAATTTCGCTCATGTATTTTCAACTATCGCGATGCATAAGCTATGACATTCTTATCTTGCATCAACACCGCACCCAAACCTGATTGTGAAGCATCAAAATAAACAATAAAATATTTACCTTCCACTGGTAGTGCAAGAATAGGTGTTATGGTCAGGATAGTCTTGAGCCTTTGAAAGCTCTCCTTACATTTTTCAGTCCATTCAAAAGGTACCTCCTTTTTGGCTAACCTTGTCAAATGTGTGGCAATAGAAGCAAACTTTTTTCACAAACCTCGATAGTAACTAGCGAGCCCCACAAAACTCCTAATTTCAGTTACCGAGCTAGGCCGAACCCAATTCCTGACTGCTTCAATCTTTTGGGGATCTACCATTACCCCTTCCCTTGAAACTACATGACCCAAAAAGGCAACTGAAGTCAACAAAAATTCACACTTAGAAAATTTTGCATACAACTTTTGTTTCTAAAGAACACCCAAAACAATACGAAGATGGTCGACATGCTCCTCCTCAATTTTCGAATAAACCAAAATGTCATCAATAAATACTATAACAAATGAATCCAGAAATGGTTTGAACACCCCAATCATCAAACTCATGAAAGTTCCAGGCACATTTGTCAACCCAAATGACATAACTAGAAACTCATAGTGCCCATAGCGGATCCTAAATGTCATTTTTGGTATATCCTTAGCCCTAATCTTTAACTATTGATAGCCAGACCTTAGATCAATCTTAGAGAAACTGGATGCACCCTGCAACTGGTCAAAAACATCATCTATTTGAGGCAGTGGATACGGAATGGTGACCCTATTCAATTGGCAATAGTCTATGCACATTCTCGTGTTACCATTTTTTTTCTTAACAAACAAGACAGGGCCAGGGCCCTCCCCCATGGGAAAGCACTAGAACGAATGAATCCTTTATTAAGAAGTTGTTGGATTTGAGCACTAAGCTCTCTTAATTCTATTGGAGCCATATGGTAAGAAGGAACATATATGGGGCGGGTACCAAGTTCCATGTCAATGCAGAAATCTATATCTCTATCCGGAGGCATACCAGGCAAATTAGTAGGAAATACTTCTCTAAATTCTGACACCACAAGAATAGACTCAATAGAGGGAGACTTAACCTCAACATCCCAAATATGAGCCAAATAAGCCAAACAACCTTGCCCCACCAGTTTCCTTGCCCTAATGGGGGATATGATCTTAGCTGGATTAGGCTTGTAGACCCCTTCCCACTCTAACTTTTCCCTACCAGGGATCTCTAGAGTCACGGACTTAGTATTACAATTAAGCACAGCACAATAGGGGGACAACCAAGTCATTTCTAAGATTATATTGAAGTTAGTCATATCTAAAATAATCAAATTAGCCCAAGTTTAAAAACCCATAAACAAGATAGGACAAGCAAAATAGACATGGGTGACTATGACAGACTCTCCAACTAGGGTAGAAACATGGATGGGGGCATTGAGAACATCACAAAACATATCAAAATCCGAGGCAAATCAAATTGACAAATAAGAATAACTAGAACCCGGATCAAATAACACATTAGTCATCCGGTCACAAACAAGAATAGTATATGTGATCACTGCATCAGAAGACTCTTCCTCGCTCTTGCCTGAAAAGGCATAACACTGAGCCCTGTCATCTTAACGGGCTACTTCCTTGCCTGGTTGCGTCGTACCTCTGCCTGCATTACCATTTCCCCGACCTCCATGGCCTCGCTGATTTCCTCCTTTCCCACCTTGTGAATGTCCTCTACCATTATTATTGTTGCTCACGGGTACCACTGCTCTAGTCTGCTGCTGCGCGGGTGGGGACAATCTTTCCTAATATGTTCAAGTTCTCCACAATTATAATAAGTGCGATCAAAAGATGGCCTACTGCCCGTCGAAAGTGCGGCTCCCTGGCTATCCTAAATCAAATTATGATGTGGAGTTCCTGAGTAATTACCTATAGAAGCGGGCATAACATACTGAATTGGTCGGGTAGCAAGTGTCAGCCTCCCTGATTCTCTGAAGTAGGAACCCTAAAATTTACCTGTGATCTTAGCTTTCTTAGCCAACGCCTTAGCCTGCCTATCACGCCTAACTCCTTCCACTTTCTTCACAAAATATGTTACCTCATTAAAACGTTTTCCTGTAGAAGTCATGTGAATAGACAATACTTGTAACTAAAAGTTCAATCATTTGACCAATAGAGGGATCCTCTCTTCCTCAGTAGTCACCAATTGCGTAGCATATCTAGACAAATCATGGAACTTAGCCTCATAAGTAGCCACATACATACCACCTTGCTCCAAAGATATGAACTCATCCATCTTACAATCTCTCAAGGTCCCGGCACATACTTTTCCAAAAATAGAGCATGAAATTTGGTTCAAGTGAGTGGGGCTAAAACTGATGATCTGCATTCCACATAGGACCTCCACCACTGCTTAGCCTCACCCTAAAGCTGGAAAGTCAGAAACTCTAAACAATGTTGATGTACAATACCTAACTTATACAACCTCTCAAAACAATCCAAGATGAATTTGTAGGACTCCTCACTCTCAATGGAACAGAGGTGACTTAAACTTAATAAACTTAATCAACATCTCATGCTCATTACCATTCATTATGGGAACCAACAAAGGACAAGAAAAGGAATCAGTACCTAATGTTGCATCTCCCCTAGGACAAGTAACAGTAGCGGGGTGGTTGGTTGGGGGTTGAGTAGCTTGCACTGCATGAGGGATTCTAGGACCAACCAATCCCTTCATAAAAAGACATGATCGGCTGAGCTAATATTAGGTCTAAGGGAGAAACGCCGATGTTTCTAGCTGGTGCATCCTCTTCCTGTCTAACATCCCCCTCGTCGTCAATCTCCACATTCTCTTTTACCTCTTCATGATCCCCCTCATCCTCAATCTCCACATTCTCTTCTACCTCTTCATGATGTGTGGGGAGGAACCTCATCTCTCGGAGCATTCTCAACTGGTGCTCCATCCTTAGTAGGTGCTACCCTTCCTCGGCCTCTGCCCCTCACTCTTTTGAATTCCTTAGCTGGCGCATTAACGGGAGATACGGGCTTGACGTCGTTGAATCTAGTGTTAACCATATGCGACAGAAGAGTGAAGGATATTAGATACCAATTGGATCCAAGTTACAGCACGAAAGGAGACAAGAGAATATAGAGAGATTTCCTAAAGTCCTATAGCCTCTCAAAGAAAAGTATAGATGTCTCCGTACAATTCCACAAGACTCTACTAGACTCATTTTGGTACACCGAGATCAACAAAACTAGGGCTCTAATACCAACTTTGTCATGACCCAAACCGTGGTGATTGACACCCACACTAACCCTCCGGTGGGAGAACCATTACTACTAACCAACTAACCCCAAAACTAATTATTTAAATATACAGAAGCAGGTTTAAATGCATAAATAAAAATGGAGTTTCCATAAACTCCAAAAGTTTGTCAAACAATAACTAAACAATTGCGGAAATAAAGCGTAGAACCTGAAAGTAAATGTACCAAAACTCTACTAACGACAAGTCTAAGAAAATTGGTACAACCCAAACTAAACGTACGAGTAAATTTAACTAGAAGGTCTGAGTCCGAAAAGGGTGGACTAAAACATAGAGGACTCATGCCATCCTGAAAGAATTGGCTCACCCTTGAATCCAATCTTGCTCACTGATCTTCTAAATGAGGTCTGTCCATAGCAGCCGAAGATGCCCTATACTCAACAAAGAAGGAGCAAGTGAAGAATCAGTACACAACCACAGTGCGGTGGTAGGATCACATGGCTATTCAAGTAGTGAAACATATATATCAGCAATCACAATATAGTAAACACATATATACCCAAAATATACAATATCAATTATCGTTTCAGGAGCAATGTACAATTCCACATTCTCAATAATACGCATATATGAAAAGTCAATAGTCCTCTCATGGAACCCATACCCTAACTGTTAGTGTGCCGAATCGTGACACCCGATCCAAGTTAGTGTGTCGGAACGTGACACTTGTTCCAATATGTATGTTGGTACGTGACATCCGATCCCAGTTAGTGTGTCGGAACGTGACACCCGATCCATTCAACATTCCACAATCACAATCACAATGTACATTCTCATAATTATACAATCAAGTGTTGATTCATGGCTTAAAATAATTCATTCATACTCATTTGCATTAGGTGTGATCAATAGTGCAACATTCGCATACATACATTCATTACAATGAAGAAAATACTAACATACATCACACAAACCTGATATCAAACCATCACCAATCTTGAAACCAAGCTTGAATCCCCCTAAGGCACTTGAATCTTCCCTTTCCAAATTCTTTCCACTTGTTCATGGTCTAAACACATACAATTAACTCAATGATCAATAAACGAGGCCTAATTACATAGATTAAAATCGAAATTATTAACCCTAGGCCAAACCCAAGATCCCAATACCCAAATTAGGGCCTTTTCCATCATTAACTTCAAATCAAAACCTTCCCCCAAATAATTACCCAAGAATCTAAGTTCTACGAATCAAAATATGGATTAGGGGATTAAAATCCTTACCTTTAGTACTAGAAGAGGTGGAAAACCTTCAATAAAAAGCCATGGGTCGTCTCTTAGCTCTCAAGAAAGAAACCTGCAGAAAATAACATTTTTGGGGTTTATTTCTGACTTAAGTCGCGTTTGTCCCGCTATAGAGGACCCTATCCCGCTACAAAGGCCCCGCACTGGAGGCTTGCACGGAGATGGAGAGTCGAAATTGGATATCCAAACTCTCATTTTACAACACACCTTCAACCCATGATATTCAACAACTACTCGTTCACGCTAAGATCAATTTCGGGAGTCCTACTCACGCGAATTCGAATTTGTAAAGTCGCACGGGTTCCTTAGCATCTTAGCTATCTACTCATGTGATCAAAATCATAATAATATTTCTCATTCATTACCCGATTTCCATAGACCTCACACGACTCAGATTTCGCCAAATTTGGACTAGGCTAGGAATTTCCAAGCTACTACCAAAAAATTGTCTGACCCCAATTCTTTCCCCATTAACACTTCCCTAACGATGTAATCAGGTCGTTACAAGAGTAAAGTTTTGTTCATTTTTTACATTTCGATATTCTAAGGTCATTGGTGCAGTTTGATAATTTTTGGAGGTGTTTTGATGTACTTTTCTTGAGTTTTATATCTTTTGGACATTTATGAAGAAAAATTAATTTTGTTATTTTTTGGACAGTTACGAAAAAGAGTTAAGTTTTGTTCATTTTTTCTTTTGATATTCTAAGGTCATTGGTGCAGTTTGAGATTTTTTTGAACTGTTTTGATGTACTTTTTTTCATTTTTATATCTTTTGGACATTTATTAGGAAAAATTAATTTTTTTATTATTTTTTGGACAGTTACAAAAAAGATTAAAGTTTTGTTCATATTTTTGTTTCAATATTTTAAGGTCATTGGTGAAGTTTGAAATATTTTTTAGGTGTTTTGATATACTTTTTTTATTATTTTTATATCTTTTAGACATTTACGAGGAAAAATAATTTTTTTGTTATTTTCCGACAGTTATGAAAAAGAGTAAATTTTGTTCATTTTTTCGTTTTGATATTCTAAGGTCATTGGCGCAGTTTGAGAATTCTTAGAGGTGTTTTAATGTACTTTTCTTGAGTTTTATACCTTTCAAACATTTATGGGGAAAAATTAATTTTTTTATTATTTTTCAGACAGTTATGAAAAAGATTAAACTTTTGTTCATATTTTAATTTCGATATTCTAAGGTCATTGGTTCAGTTTAAGAATTTTTTTAGGTGTTTTGATGTACTTTTCTTGATTTTTATATCTTTCGGACATTTACGAGGAAAAATTAAATTTTTTATTATTTTTCAGACATTTACGAGAAAGAGTGAATTTTGTTCATTTTTTCGTTTCGATATTCTAAGGTCATTGGTGCAATTTAAGAATTTTTAGAGGTGTTTTAATGTACTTTTCTTGATTTTATATCTTTCAGACATTTACAAGGAAAAAATAATTTTTTTGTTATTTTTCAGACGGTTACGAAAAAGTGTAAAGTTTTGTTTATTTTTTTGTTTCGATATTGCAAGGTCATTGGCGCAGTTTGAGATATTTTTGACGTGTTTTGATGTACTTTTCTGGGTTTTCGTCTTTCGGATATTTGCGAGGGAAAATTAAATTTTTTTCTATTTTTTGGATAGTTACGAAAAAGTGTAAAATTTTGTTCATTTTTTCGTTTTGAAATTCCTCTGTCATTGGTGAAGTTTGAGAATTTTTTGAGGTGTTTTGATGTACTTTTCTTGATTTTTATACATTTCGGACATTTACGAGGAAAAATTAATTTTATTTTTATTTTTCAGACAGTTACGAAAAAGAGTAAAGTTTTGTTCATTTTTTGGTTTCTATATTCTAAGGTCATTAGTACAGTTTGAGAATTTTTTGTGCTGTTTTGATGAATTTTTCTTGATTTTTAAATCTTTTGGACATTTACGAGAAAAATGAATTTTTTTGTTATTTTTCGGACAGTTACGAAAAAGAGTAAAGCTTTGTTCATTTTTTTTTTCGATTTTGAAGATCATTGGTGTAGTTTGAGAATTTTTGGAGGTGTTTTGATGTACTTTTATTGATTTTTATATCTTTCTGACATATACGAGGGAAAAAGAAATTATTTGTTATTTTTCAGACAATTAGGAAAAAGAATAAAGTTTTGTTCATTTTTCGTTTCAATATTATAAGGTCATTGGTGCAGTTTGAGAATTTTTAAAGGTGTTTTGATGTACTTTTCTTGATTTTTATATCTTTCGAACATTTACGAGGAAAAAATAAGTTTTTTTTATATTTTTCGAATAGTGACGAAAAAGGGTAAAGTTTTGTTCATTTTTACGTTTCGATATTCTAAGGTCATTGGTGCAGTTTTACAATTTTTTGAGGTGTTCTGATATACTTTACTTGATTATTATATCTTTTGGACATTTACGAGGAAAAAATATTTTTTATTATTTTCGAATAGTTACGAAAAAAGAGTAAAGTTTTGATCATCTTTTCGTTTCAATATTCTAAAGTCATTGATGTAGTTTTAGAATTTTTTGAGGTGTTTTAATGTACTTTTCTTGATTTTATATCTTTCAAACACTTACGAGGAAAACATAAATTTTTCATTTTTTTTGGACAGTTACGAAAAAGTGTAAAGTTTTGTTCATTTTTTCGTTTCGATATTGTAAGGAAATTGGTGGAGTTTGAGATTTTTTTGAGGTGTTTTGATGTACTTTTCTAGGTTTTTATATCTTTCGGACATTTACTAGGAATTTTTTATTTTTTTTCGGATAATTACGAAAAAGAGTAAAATTTTGTTAATTTTTTCATTTCCATATTCCTACATAATTGGTGAAGTTTGAGAATTTTTTGAGGAGTTTTGATGTACTTTTGTTTATTTTTATATCTTACAGACATTTAAATGGAAAAATTAAATTTCTTATTATTTTTCGGACAGTTACGAAAAAGTTTAAAATTTTATTCATTTTTTTGTTTCGATATTCTAAGGTCATTGGTACAGTTTGTGAAATTTTTGAGGTGTTTTGATGTATTTTTCTTGATTTTTATATCTTTCGGACATTTACGAGGAAAACATAATCTTTTAGTTATTTTTCTGACAGTTACAAAATATAGTAAAGTTTTGTTCATTTTTTTTGTTTCGATAATATAAGGTCATTGGTGCAGTTTAAGAATTTTTTGAGGTGTTTTGATGTACTTTTCTTGATTTTTATATCTATCGGACATTTACTAGAAAAAACTATGTTTTTAATTATTTTTCGGACAGTTACGAAAAAGAGTAAAGTTAGGTTCATTTTTTTGTTTCGATAATCTAAGGTCATTGGTGCAGTTTGAGAACTTTTTGAGGTGTTTTGATGTACTTTTCTTGATTTTTATATCTATCGGACATTTACTATGAAAACCTATTTTTTTAATTATGTTTCGGACAGTTACGAAGAAGTGTAAAGTTTTGTTCATTTTTCCGTTTCGATATTCTTAGGTGATTGATGCAGTTTGAAATTTTTTTGAAGTGTTTTTATCTACTTTTCTTGAGTTTTATCTCTTTGAGACATTTACAAGAAAAAAATATTATTTTTTTGTTATTTTTTGGATAGTTACGAAAAAGAGTAAAATTTTGTTTATTTTTTCATTTCGATATTCTAAGATCATTGGTGCAATTTGAGAATTTTTTAAGGTGTTTTGATGTATTTTTGTTGATTTTTAAATCTTTCAGACATTTACGAGGAAAAGGTAATTTTTTTGTCATTTTCCCGACAGTTACAAAAAAGAGTAAAGTTTTTGTTTATTTTTTCGTTTTGATATTCTAAGGTAATTTGTGCAGTTTGAGAATTTTTTGAGGTGTCTTGATGTACTTTTCTTGATTTTTATACCTTTCAGACATTTACGAGGAAAAATTAAATTTTTTATTATTTTTCGAACAGGTACGAAAAAGTGTAAAGTTTTGTTCATTTTTTTTATTTGGTATTCTAAAGTCATTGGTGCAGTTATATAATTTTTGAAGTGTTTTGATGTACTTTTCTTGATTTTATATCTTTCAGACATTTACAAGGAATTTTTTATTTTTTTATTTTTCGTACAGTTACGAAAACGAGTAATGTTTTGTTTATTTTTTCGTTTCGATATTTCAAGGTCATTGGAGCTGTTGGAGATATTTTTAAGGTATCTTGATGTACTTTTCTGGGTTTCTATATCTTTCGGATATTTGCGAGGAAAAATTAATTCTTTTGTTATTTTTCGGACAATTATGAAAAAGAGTAAAATTTTGTTCATTTTTCGTTTTGATATTACCACGTCATTGGTGAAGTTAGAGAATTTTTCAAATGTTTTGATGTACTTTTCTTGATTTTTATATCTTTCGGACATTTAGGTTGAAAAATTATTTTTTTTAACTTTTCAGACAGTTACGAAAAAGATTTAATTGTTGTTCATTTTTTTGTTTCAATATTTTAAGGTCATTGGTGCCTTTTGAGAATTTTTTGAGGTGTTTTGATGTATTTTCTTGAATTTTATATCTTTCTGACATTTACGAGGAAAAATTATATTTTTTGTTATATTTAGGATAGTTACAAAAAAGAGTAAAGATTTGTTCATTCTTCGTTTCGATATTCTAAGGTCATTGCCGCAGATTGAGATTTTTTGAGATGTTTTTATGTACTTTTCTTGAATTTTACATCGAACATTTACGAGGAAAAATTAAATTTTTTGTTATTTTCTACGAAAAACAGTAAAGTTTTATTCATTTTTTAGTTTTGATATTCCAATGTTATTGGTGCAGTTTCTAATTTGTTTGAAGTGTTTTGATGTAGTTTTCTTGATTTTGATATCTCTCGGACATTTACTAAAAAAAAAAATTTCTATTATTTTTTGAATTGTTACGAAAAAGATTAAAGTTTTGTTCATTTTTTTGTTTCGATATTCTAAGGTCATTGGTGCAATTTCTAATTTTTTTGAAGTGTTTTGATGTAGTTTTCTTGATTTGGATATCTCTCGGACATTTACTAAGAAAAATTATTTTTTTTGTTATTTTTTGAATTGTTACGAAAAAGAGTAAAGTTTTGTTCATTTTTTTGTTTCGATATTCTAAGGTCATTAGTGCAGTTAGAGAATTTTTTAAGGTGTTTTGATGTACTTTTTTTTTATTTTTATATCTTTCGGACATTTACGAGGATACATTTAATTTTTTATTATTTCTCAAACAGTTACGAAAAAGAGTAATGTTTTTTTCATTTTTTGGTTTCAATATTTTAAGGTCATTGGTACAGTTTTAGAATTTTTTGAACTATTTTGATTTATTTTTCTTGATTCTTATATCTTTTGGACATTTATGAAAAAAACAAAATTTCTTATTTTTCAGACAGTTATGAAAAAGTGTAAAGTTTTGTTCATTTTTTTGTTTCGATTCTTAAGGTCATTGGTGTGGTTTGAAAATTTTTTGAGGTGTTTTAATGTACTTTTCTTGATTTTTATATCTTTCGGACATTTATGAGGAAAAAATATTTTTTTCGTTATTTTTCGGACAGTTACGAAAATGATTAAAGTTTTGTTCATTTTTTCATTTTGATATTCTAAGGTCATTTATGCAGTTTGAGAATTTTTGGAGGTGTTTTGACGCTTTTCTTGATTTTTATATCTTTCGAACATTAACGAGGTAAAATTACTTTTTTGGTTATTTTTCGGACAATTACGAAAAAGAGTAACGTTTTGTTCATTTTTTCATTTCGATATTTGGTTGGCATTGGTGCAGTTTTAGAATTTTTGAGGAGTTCTGATATACTTTACTTGATTTTGTTATCTTTCAAACATTTACGAGAAAAAATTAATTTTTTAATTATTTTTCAGACAGTTACTAAAAAGAGTTAAATTTTTTTATTTTTTCGTTTCGATATTCTAAAGTCATTAGTGCAGTTTTAGAATTTTTTGAGATGTTTTGATGTACTTTTCTTGATTTTATATCTTTTAGAGATTTATGAGGAAAAAATAAATATTTCATTTTTTTCGGACAGTTACGAAAAAGAGTAAATTTTTGTTCATTTTTTTTTCGATATTGTAAGGTAATTGATGCAGTTTGAGATATTTTTGAGGTGTTTTGACGTACTTTACTAGGTTTTTATATCTTTCGAACATTTATGAAGAAAAATTAATTTTTTTGTTATTTTTCTAACAGTCACAAAAAATGAAGAAAATTTTGTTCATTTTTTCGTTTTGATATTTCTACGTCATTGGTGAAGTTTGAGAATTTTTTAAGGAGTTTTGTTGTACTTCTCTTGATTTTTATATCTTTCAGACATTTATGCGGAAAAATTAATTTTTTTGTTATTTTTCGGACAGTTACGAAAATGAGTGAAGTTTTGTTAATTTTTTTGTTTCGATATTCTAAGGTCAATGGCGCAGTTTGAGAATTTTGTGAGGTGTTTTGATGTATTTTTCTTGATTTTTATATCTTTCAGACATTTACGAGGAAAAAATAATTATTTTGTTATTTTTCAGACATTTACAAAAAAGCGTAAAGTTTTGGTTTCATTTTTTTTTGTTTTTGATATTCTAAGGTCATTGGTGCAGTTTGAGATTTTTTTGAGAGGTTTTGATATACTTTTCTTGATTTTTATATATGTCGGACATTTACGAGGAAAAGCTAATTTTTTTGTTATTTTTTGGACAATTAGGAAAAAGAATAAAGCTTTGTTCATTTTTTTGTTTCGATATTCTGAGGTGATTGGTGTAGTTTGAAATTTTTTTGAAGTGTTTTTATGTACTTTTCTTGATTTTTATATCTTTTAGACATTTCTAAAGAAAAAAATAATTTTTTTGTTATTTTTTGGATAGTTACGAAAAAGAGTAAAGTTTTGTTCATCTTTTCGTTTTGATATTCTAAGGTCATTGGTGCAATTTGAGAATTTTTTAATGTGTTTTGATGTAATGTTATTGATTTTTATATCTTTCAGACATTTACGAGGAAAAAATAATTTTTTTGTTATTTCTTGGACAGTTACGAAAAAGTGTAAAGTTTTGTTCATTTTTTTGTTTCGATAATCTAAGGTCATTGGTGCAGTTTGAGAATTTTTTGAGGTGTTTTAATGTACTTTTCTTGATTTTATATGTGTAACACTCTGCTATTTGAAAGAACTAGAATTAGAAAGAAGCCATTTTTTAAAAAATAATCAAATTTGGAAAGTTTGACCAAGATAAGTTAAGTATGAGTTTTGGGTCAATTTCAAACGGCCATAAATCCTAGCTCAGGGTGAGTTAGGTGTGCTACTAGATACCATAGGAAAGATCTTATAATTATCTTTTCAACGCTACCGAGTTTGGCCATTTTCGTGTTTGTATGAGGGTGATATGCTCATTTGAAGTTTGGCCGTCTAGATAAAGAAAGTCAAAATCAGATTTTAGAAGGGTACTTTGGTCTTTTCACAACCCTATCATTTAATTACGTTTTTGGTAATTAAGTTGGGGTCTAAACTGATTTGGTTCAGTGTATGCTTCATCAAAAATAGTTAGGGTTTTGAGAGGAGAGAAAAAAAGAGTAGAAAAGAGGAGAAGAGGCAATGAATCGTCATGTTCTTGAAGCTAGTCTTGTGGATTTCGTCAAGGGATGATCCCTATGAGGTATGTGAGACCACATAGCGTTGGGTTCATTCACCCACGCGCCAATCATGATTTATTTCGGCGAATTTATGTTCTTAAAAGTATAGAAATTGAGTTCTTGATGGATTTCTTTGAAGATTCTATTGGGTTCTTGATTGTTGAAGTTGTTGAGAAGTTCTTGATCTGAATTTATGAAATTAGGTGTCATTCTGAGTAGATTTTTTGCATATTTGATTAGGTATTCGAATCTAAGCGTTTGGGGAAAGAGTCAATCGAATCTAGAGGGTTTAGAGTTGAAAAACGAACAAGGAAATTCATCAAAAACCTGTGGAATGGGGGTGGGGTGCCGCGCCAGCCAGTGCGCCCCAACTCAGCTTGTGTAGTTTTCCCTCAAGCGCCCCACGCCACTCAGAGCGCCAGGGACGCCAGGTCTTCTACCCTTTCCCACTTCTTTTCGTAAGAGTTCCCTTGAATCGTACCTATATTTTCTAGTTGATTTCTACACTCTAAGGTACGTCTAAACAACATGAAATCATCCATAACATGAGATCATGAGCCTTGAATCCATAATTCAATTCAAGGAAAGTTAAGAGTCAAATCAAGAGAAGTTCATAGAGTTTTCCAAAAGTCTTTTACAAATGTTTTAATTTTATTTTAAGACTTGAGTTTTTAGTTGAGTAAAGAGTAAAGATTCAAGTCACTTCTTCAAAAGAGTATATCGGGACTATGTATTCCCAAAGAATAAATGTTTTCACATTTAAACAAGAAAGCAAACTCTGATTTCTAAAAGAGCCTTTCAGCTAGTTTTTCGGTAAAGAGTAAATGGTTTCACAATTAAGCAAGAGAGGAAACCTTGATTTTGAAGAGAGCCTTTGAGCTAAGTTTTGAGCAATTATCTTAAACCACAGAAAGAAGTTATGTTTTTAAACATAAGAGCTAGTATATTTTGGGAGTAGTATTGAGCACCGATATGAGGAAGAGTTCAGACAACTGCCAACCCCAATAAACCATGTAGCCATCATGGATTGAAAAAGATCATACTCTTTAGATGATTCCTTAGTGCTTTTTAGTATAGACTAGTGGATCCACTTAGTAGTTAAGTTCTATGCCCTTGGAAAGGTATAGGACGGCCATGGGAGTGTGAGGCAAAATGATGTATCATCACATAGCTCTAAAGTGATGGTTGTCGGTTAGAAAAACTCCCACAGAAGTATTTTATATTCTTATACACATTGAGTTAATTGTATTTTTATATACATCCAGAGTTTATATTGTATCTTTGCATACATACAGAGTTATTATTGTATTTCTAAATACACAGAGTTGTTATTTATCTTTTAAAACCTTTCTTTATATTGCATTTGCATTATTGCTTTATATTGAAATGAGTTAAATAGAGTTGAGTCGAGGCCATGTATGTTCTTTCAGTTCCTTTCACGTTTATGTCTTGTTTTAGAATTCCTCTCGCATGCTCACACATTCATTGTACTGAGGCCAGTTGGCCTGCATCATTCTATGATGCAGATATAGGTAACCAGGATCAGCATCCAGCGCATAGTTGATCCAGTTGAGCATTCAGAGTCTTGTGTTGAGCCTCCTTGCTTTTCGGAGGACCCCTATTATATTTTGTAGTAGTTTTCAGTTGTTAGGATGATCGGGGGTCTTGTCTCGACATCCCTCCTAGTTTAGAGGCTTCATAGACAATTAGTAGTTCATTTGTCTTTACATTGTTATTCGTTATGTTAAAACTTTAATTGCCACTTTGGCTAAGTTGAATGTTTTATTTTTAAACGTTCTAAGTTATCTTTTAAACAGTTGAGTAAAGATGCATTGAATCCTTGTATTAATGCATTAAGTATTGCGCAATAAGTTAAGCCAGGCCAAGGGTTCGCTTGGGGCTAACAATGGTTCTCGAGTGCCAGTCCCACCCAGGGTGTAGACTCGGGGTATGATAAACTTGGTACTAGAGCCAGGTTTTCAAAGAGTCCTAGAAAGTGTATGAAGTCGTGTATGTGGAGTCCTAGTTATCGGTGTGAAGCACGCCACATCAATAATTAGGAGGCTGCAACATTTAGAAACTCTCACTTTTTTCATATTCATTTCGTGCGATAGAAATAATTTGTATAAAGTTTCCTTCTAACTCGTACGTGCGCGTGTCTTTCAGATCATGCCTCCACAAAGAGCCGTCAGAGGTCATTCCACTAGAATAAATTTTGAACCACAGGAACAAGGGGTACCTAATGCACTAAAAGTGCAACCCCATGGAGAGGTCACCAATGTTGAGTTCGGTGAGGCCATCCAGATGTTGAGCCAAGTTGTGACCAACCAAGCTAGGTAGCAGAGAGAGAATCGTCAGGAAGTGGCTGATACTTCTAGGGTCCGTTAGTTCTTAAGGGTTAACCTTTCAAGCTTCACTGGTTCAAGTGTCACTAAGGATCCGCGGAACTTTGTTGAAGAGCTTCAAAAAGTTTTTGAGATAATGCATGTTACCAATACTGAGAGAGTAGAACTAGTTGCATATCAACTGAAGAGTGTTACTAGGATATGGTTCGATCAATGGAAAAAGAATAGGGTTGAGGATACACCAATTGTGAACTGGGCTATGTTTGAGAGTACTTTCACAAGGCGTTTCTTTCCCCGTGAGTTGCAAGAGGCAAAGATAATTGAGTTTCTCACCCTTAAGCAGGAATCTCCGAGTGTTCAGGAGTAGAGTCTGAAGTTCACACAACTTTCCCGCTATGCTCTGGAGATGGTTGCTGACATGAAGAGCAGAATGAGTTTGTTTGTTGCTGGGTTTTCTCGGCTTTCAAGAAAGGAAGGCAAGGCAGCTATGCTGATAGAGGATATGAACATAGCAAGGCTAATGATCCCATGTGCAACAAGTTGAGGAGGACAAGCTCAAGGATAATGAAGATTTTAAGAATAACAGGGCTGACATCAGAGAATGAGTCCGGGCAACAAAAGAGTAATGCAAACCAGTCTTCTTTCCAATAGAAATAGAAAGGACTTGCTCCATCATCTGCAAGTGCACTTGCACCAAGAAACAGAGGTGAGTTCCAGAATCAGAATTCCCAAAATTTCAGAGCTAGCCCTGTGCAGTCTCAAGGTAGTATGGCACAAGGGGGTACTAAGACTCCTGCATGTGCTAAGTGTGGCAGGAGCCACTCAGGGGTGTGTCGTGATGGCTCCACTGGGCTCTTCAAGTGTGGTCAGAACGGTCATTTTATGAGGAGTGTCTTAAGAACATGCAGGGAAATGGTAATGAGGGCAATCAAGCCCAGTCTTCTTCAGTTGCTCCACGAGATAAAGTTGAATCTAGAGGAGCTACTTCAGGGGAAGACGGAGGATCAAACCGTCTTTATGCTATCACTAGTCACCAAGAGCAAGAGGATTCACCAGATATTGTCACTGGTATGATCCAAGTCTTTAACCTTGATGTTTATGCTTTGCTAGATCCAAAAGCGAGTTTATCTTTTATAACTCCTTATGTTGCGATGAACTTTGATGTTCTTCCTGAGGAACTTCTTGAGCCCTTCAGTGTTTCTACACCTATTGGTGAGTCTATTCTGGTTGATAGAGTCTATCCTGATTGTACAATTTCCGTCAATCACAAGAGTACCATCGTTGACTTAGTTGAGTTAGATATGGTAGATTTTGATGTCATTCTAGGTATGGACTGGCTTCATGCCTGTTATGCATCAATAGATTGTAGAACTCAAGTAGTCAAGTTCCAGTGTCCTGGTCAACCAGTTATAGAGTGGAAGAGTAGTTCAACAGTGCCTAAGGGTCATTTTATTTCGTACCTTAAGGCGAGAAAGTTAGTCTCCAAGGGGTGTGTCTATCACTTAGTCCGAGTTAATGACTCTAGTGTTAAAATACCTCATATTCAGTCAGTTCGAGTAGTAAAAGAGTTTCGAGATGTCTTTTCAAATGATCTTCCCAAAGTCCCTCTTGAGAGAGAAATAGACTTTGGTATAGATATTCTTCTCGATACTCGTCTGATCTCTATTTCGCCATATAGAATGGCACATGCATAGTAGATAGAGTTAAAAGAGAAGTTGAAAGATCTCCTAGATAAGGGTTTCATTCGACCAAATGTCTCACATTGGGGCGCTCTGGTCTTATTTATAAGAAAGAAAGATGGTTCATATCACACCCCTAACTAGAAAGGGGCAGACATCAAGGATATACACAAGCACCTGCTAAATATCTTACCAATCTCATGCCAAAGCTGAAGATTCATAAGCAGCGGAACCTATAAGAAGACACATATAAAAACATAGATAACAAAAGGGCCCGTTGGGCTACTTAACAATGGAAACAAGACTAAGTCTACGAAGCCTCTACAGAGTATGCCTCTGAGAATCTGATAACTAGTCGGGAAGGGCCCCGACATACCCATTCTGATATATGTACATACGTAGCAAAATATAGGCTCTAAATATTTGATAGCTTTAGGTAGAGGTGGAGCTTACCAACTGCTAAACTGGAAGTCTCTAGTCTACTAAAAATGCTTGTTGTTCTGAGCACCTGTACTTGTAGTGATACAAATGAAATGCCAAAATAATAGGGACGTCAGTACATACAAAACATGTATTGGTATGTAAAGCAAACTGAATAACAAGACCTCAAATATCATGATAGGAAAATCTGAGCATGTGTATGCCGGAGACATAATCCGTAACTGGAATTGTGACCAACCTCAAGGGTCCTCATCAAACGTTTCATGGATTAGTCATTTATATATATAATCCCTATGATTTGCCTAAGTGATATCTTTACTTCATTATATCGCTTCTTTGCTCTTTGTAAATCTAAGTGTCAGGGAATCACATGATGGCCTACTGACAGCGATTAGTGAACCCTATATGGCATCTGTAGCCCACTGTCACAACCACGCGTGAAATCTCATAGTCTGGTAACAAGGTCTATCAAGGTACCCCCAGGGCTCCTGTATGGTCTACCCGCAGGTCTGTATCAGTCAGGTGAATCCACAACGGGAAATTCCCGCTGACTATTTCTTAATTCTGTGCACAGAGTAGCGTCGCACGTAGTAGCCCTAAATATACCCACCCTACGCTTATGTCTTGTTTTAGAATTCTCCTCGCATGCTCGTACATTCAATGCACTGAGGCCAGTTGGCCTGCATCTTTTTATGATGCAGATACAAGTAACCAGGATCAACATCCAGCGCATCGTTGATCCAATTGAGCATTCAGAGTCTTCTAGTGAGCCTCTTTGCTTTTCGGAGGACCCCTATTTATTGCATTAGTAGTTTTTAGTTGTTAAGATGATCGGGGGTTTTGTCCCGACATCCCTCCTAGTTTAGTGGCTTCATAGACAGTTAGTAGTTCATTTGTCTTTACATTGTTATTGCTTATGTTAATACTTGAGTTGCCACTTCGACTAAGTTGAATGTTTTATCTTTAAACGTTCTAAGTTATCTTTTAAACAGTTGAGTAAAGATGCATTGAATCCTTGTATTAATGCATTAAGAAGCGCTATGAGTTAAGCTAGACCAAATGTTCGCTTGGGGCCAGCAATAGTTCTCGAGTGCCAGTCCCACCCAGGGTGTAGGCACGGGGTGTGACAATATCTTTCGGACATTTACAAGGAAAAATTAATTTTGTTTGTTATTTTTTGGACAGTTACGAAAAAGAGTAAAGTTTTGTTATTTTTTTATTTTGATATTCTAAGGTCATTAGTGTAGTCTGAGAACTTTTTGGGTGTTTTGATGAACTTTTCTTGATTTTTATATCTTTCTGACATTTATTAGGATCAATTAATTTTTTTGTTATTCTTTAGACAGTTACGCAAAAGAATAAGTTTTGTTCATTTTTTGTTTCAATATTCTAAGGTCATAGGTGCAGTTTGAGAATTTTTTGAGGTGTTTTGACGTACTTTTCTTTATTTTATATCTTTTAGACATTTATGAGGAAAAATTAATTTTTTGGTTATTTTTCGGGCTGTTACTAAAAAGAGTAAAGTTTTATTCATTTTTTCGTTTGGTATTCTAAAGTAAAATTTGAGATTTTTTTGAGGTGTTTTGATGTACTTTTCTTGATTTTTATATCTTTCAGACATTTACGAGGATTAGTTAAAATTTTTGTTATTTTTTGGACAATTACGAAAAAGAGTAAAGTTATGTTCATTTTTTTGTTTAGATATTCTAAGGTCATTGGTGCAGTTTGAGAATTTTTTTAGGTGTTTTCATGCACTTTTCTAGATTTTTATATCTTTCGGACATTTACGAGGAAAAGTTAATTTTTTTGTTATTTTTTGGATAGTTACGACAAAGAGTAAAATTTTGTTCATTTTTTCGTTTCGATATTCTAAGGTCATTGGTGCAGTTCCATAATTTTTTGAGGTGTTTTGATGTACTTTTCTTGATTTTTATATCTTTCGGACATTTACGAGGAAAAAATAATTTTTTTGTTATTTTTTAGACAGTTACGAAAAAGAGTGAAGTTTTGTTCATTTTTCTTTTCGATATTCTATGGTCAATGGTGCAGTTTGAGAATTTTATGAGGTGTTTTGATGTACTTTTATTACTTTTTATATCTTTCGGACATTTACGAGAAAAAATAATTTTTTCGTTCTATTTCAGACATTTACGAAAAAGAGTAAAGTTTTGTTCATTTTTTTTATTTCGATATTCTAAGTTCATTGGTGCAATTTGAAATTTTTTTGAGGTGTTTTGATCTACTTTTCAGGATTTTTATATCTTTTGGACATTTACGAGGAAAAATTAAAAAAATTGTTAGTTTTTGGACAGTTACGAAAAAGTGTAAAGTTTTGTTCATTTTTTTGTTTTGATATTCTAAGGTCATTGGTGCAATGTGAGAATTTTTTGAGGTGTTTTGATGTACTTTTTTTTTAATTTTATATATTTCGGATATTTACGAGGAAAAATTATTTTTTTGTTATTTTTCTGATAGTTACAAAAAAGAGTAAAGTTTTGTTCATTTTTTTGTTTCGATATTCTAAGGTCATTGGTGCAGTATTAGAAATTTTTTGAGGTGTATTGATGTACTTTTCTTGATTTTTATATTTTCGGAAATTTATGAGAAAAAATATTATTTGTTATTTTTCGGACAGTTACAAAATAGTGTAAAGTTTTGTTTATATTTTTGTTTCGATATTCTAAGGTCATTGGTGCAGTTTGAGAACTTTTTGAGGTGTTTTGATGTATTTTTATATCTTTCGGCCATTTTTCTGTATTAGTTAAATTTTTTATTATTTTTTTGGACAGTTACGAAAAAGAGTAAAGTTTTGTTCATTTTTTAATTTTTATATTCTATGGTTATTGGTGCAGTTTGAGAAATTTTGTAGGTGATTTGATGCACTTTATTTTATGTTTATATCTTTCGGACATTAACGAGGAAAAATTAAATTTTTTTCATTTTCGGACATGTACGAATAAGAGTAAAGTTTTGTTCATTTTTTCGTTTTGATATTCTAAGGTCATTGGTATAGTTTGATAATTTTTTGAAGTGTTTTGATGCACTTTTTTAGATTTTTGTATCTTTCGGGCATTTACGAGGAAAAAAAATAAACTTTTGGTTATTTTTTGAACAGTTACGAAAAAGACTAAAGTTTTATTTATTTTTTTGTTTCGATATTCTAAGGTAATTGGTGCAGTGTGAGAATATTTTGAGGTGCTTTGATGTACTTTCCTTGATTTTTATATCTTTCGGACATTTAGGAGGAAAACATAATTTTTTTGTAATTTTTTGAAATATAACGAAAAAGAGAAAAGTTTTTTTCATTTTTCGTTTCGATATTCTAAGGTCATTGGTGCAGTTTGAGAATTTTTTGAGGTGTTTTTGATGTACTTTTCAGGATTTTTATATCTCTCGGATATTTACGAGGAAAAATTATACTTTTTGTTATTTTTTGGATAGTTACGAAAAAGTGTAAAGTTTTGTTTATTTTTTTTGTTTCGATATTCTAAGGTCATTGGTGAAGTGTGAGAATTTTTAAGGTGTTTGATGTACTTTTCTTGAATATTATATCTTTCGGATATTTACAAGGAAAAATTAAATTTCTTGTTATTTTTCGGACAGTTACGAAAAAGTATAAAGTTTTGTTCTTTTTTTTGTTTCTATATTCTAAGGTCATTGGTGAAGTGTGAGAATTTTTAAGGTGTTTGATGTACTTTTCTTGAATATTATATCTTTCGGATATTTACAAGGAAAAATTATACTTTTTGTTATTTTTTGGATAGTTATGAAAAAGTGTAAAGTTTTGTTTATTTTTTTTGTTTCGATATTCTAAGGTCATTGGTGAAGTGTGAGAATTTTTAAGGTGTTTGATGTACTTTTCTTGAATATTATATCTTTCGGATATTTACAAGGAAAAATTAAATTTCTTGTTATTTTTCGGACAGTTACGAAAAAGTATAAAGTTTTGTTCTTTTTTTTGTTTCTATATTCTAAGGTCATTGGTGAAGTGTGAGAATTTTTAAGGTGTTTGATGTACTTTTCTTGAATATTATATCATTCGGATATTTACAAAGAAAAATTAAATTTCTTGTTATTTTTCGGACAGTTACGAAAAAGTATAAAATTTTGTTCCTTTTTTTGTTTCTATATTCTAATTTCATTCACTACTAAAAAAACTGTGAATACCGACCTAGAAATACCGACCTCCGGAGGTCGGTATTCCTTGAAATACCGACCTAAAACCGACATCCCAGCTTAGGTCGGAAAAAGCTTGGTCGCTATTCAATACCGACCTCTGGAGGTCGGTATTTACTGACCTCTCGAGGTCGGTTTTTATTTTATGTCGGAATATTCATTTTTTTAAATTCCGACCACTGGAGGTCGGTATTTTTATTTTTGTATTTTTGAAATTCCGACCTCCGGAGGTCGGTATTTTTATTTTTGTATTTTTGAAATTCCGACCTCCG